>NC_052503.1:30369130-30705864 GCF_016617805.1 Bactrocera tryoni | reverse complement strand
ATCGACTTGGTAATCGGAGACGATCGCACTTGTTTTTATTGTTTTTTCTTTAAAAAATAGGGATCCTTGAAATATGCACTTTTCCAGCAAGTTGTTTGTAGATTAAAACCATTTCTTTAGACTGCAGGAAATGTCTAGAGCAAGGCAGAAGAGAAACAATGAAGCATCACTTGTGCACTTGACCTGCATTGGCAAAACTACACTTTGTGCAACTGGGGTCTCCACGGTATGATACACTGGAGAAGGTATCCATAGTGTCGTAGTTCGCGTCAAGCGCAGGCATCCTAAAGGATGACTTTTCCTCTTGGACTTAGTAACTGACGCCATTTTTGAGGACTCTGGTGTTGACTAATACTTTAAAAACAATAATCTAAGGAAATATCCGCGTACTTAAGAAATATTCAATTCGAGCTGGACCCGGCCTGATAAATAGGTGGCGCCACTAAAATTAAATAGCAGATTTTTTTCTTTTACAGCAAATTCTTTTAATGGCCTCCAGACCGAGTTATGCTTGTTCCTTCTTCTTCTTTATTGGCGTAGACACCGCTTACGCGATTAGCCGAAGTTACACGAGTTTTCACTTACTCCCAGATTAAATTTTGAGATCACGCGCTTTGGGGACTTTCTGGTACGACTGGCCGCACAAGCAATAATCTGAAATATCCGCGTACTTAGAAATATTCGATTCGAGCTGGACCCGACTTGTTCTGCAATAAGATATTATTTTTAGTTATAAAAGATAGAGGGAAGTATTTTATATGTAAAAAATGTGTAGAAAGTTTGAAATGAATCGGTCAAGCAGTTCTGAAATGACAGTGAACATGGACTTTGAAAAAGTAGTTTTGAGAAAAACGCGTCTAAAATTTACAAACTAAAAAAGTGACAAAAAAATACCCTAAATTGTCAAGAGCATGCTCAATAATGTACAAAAGGTCGGAACAAAATTACTCAATCCATATTTATCAAATAAATTCGCAAAAAAAAAGTAATTTTTTACCATGAAAACCTTAAACCCGAAACCCCCTACCTTTGTACAATGTATGCATTTATATTCGTTTTAGGGATTTCAACTGACTAGAATCCTCTAAAATCAACTCAAGGAATCCTATTTCGTCGGCACGAATGCGAGAGGTTTCAAGCTTAATGGAATAAAATATGAGTTGAGTAAGCTAATGGAAATTATTCCAAACTTTTACATAAAGTGTATTCGACTACCAACACTGTCAGGAGGGAAGATTTGAGTCTGATTTCCGCTTATATTGCTACCGATATGCAGTATATTTTTGTAATAAAGATAACCTTTCAGGAATCCACGATCAAAACATTAGCTGAGCTATAAATTTTAATCATACCTGTATATAACATTGTATGTATATACACACATAAGCATTACAAAAATGTAAATGAAGCAATATAAAATTATAAGCAGAGCCCTGTTGAGCCTTTTCTGCATAATTTTACATGCTTTTTTCTCGTCCTACGTTTCAATAAATCAGTGACTCTGCATACTAACATCACTTCCACTTAATCCAAGTAACAATCAATTTGATTAATTTCATTATTTTTACACTGACGCCTCAATTATAAATGCGGAACTGTAGAGAAGTGTCAAACATTCCATGAAATCTCCAAAGCAGTTTGCATTTTGCATATAAAAACATTTCAACGCCAACTCAAATATGCAAAGCAATGCACAATTACTTAAGAAAAATGCTTTATTTCCATTTTGTATTCAATTTTGTATAATTCAATTTTATTTTCTTGCCATTAACTATAACTGTAAACTATTTATTATGCCGTCAATAGCATCGACTTTTTATTGCTTTTTATTACAGATGTTCTTAATGTTGTTTGAAGTTGTTTACTCACCCGCAATAGCAGACATACATTCAAACATGTTTATGAAAGTCATTGTCATGAGTCAGATTAGACATCATAAATAGCATTAAAAGTCAATAGACGCATGAAAATCCGGTTAAAGTCGCACTCAAACAAGTACCAAAAAATGGCAATAATAAGGCAGAAACACAAACATTTGGACAAATTAAGAAAATAATGTAAAGAGGAAGAGCTAAACTCATTCTGTGCATACTTCAGGCAATTGCAGGGTATAGCACACCAAGCAATAGCGAATGGTGAGCCTACGTTTAGTTGTAATAGTTTTCCGATTGGCTTAGACCATTCCATTCCTCGAAAGGTGGGTCTACGTAATCGAAACGGGACTGATTTTTATCCAGCCAAAGGATCGCCAACGCAATCCGCTACGCTCTATCATGTATTACCTCATCACACCCTACTTTATCATGAACTATAAATTGAATTTTTTTTACTTCTTAAAAGCTGGGAGTCTTTTTGTCGAAAACCAGCCATCGTGGTATTACTAAAGAAGGTAAAGCTATATAAATATAGCAAATAAAATAAATATAAATAATATAAGTTTCTGGGCCACTGCAGTATATTTCATGCACCAATGGAGAAGCCGCGGAGCTAGCCATTAATGCATCTGGAGACAACTGCAGAACCACCAAGCAGCAACCAAGGCGGTAACCTCGTATCGGAGATACGACCAGAAGTTTCACGTGAAGCAGGGCAGAAGTGAAAAGTAGCGTCACGATCAAATTACTTCACTTCTGCTGGGTGCCAAGTCACAAAGTCATCGATGACAATGAAATAGTGGACGACATTGCCAAGGTTGGTGTACAGCTGTCATCGAATAGCGGTATTGGTAAATCAATACATCGTCTTTACGAAGTTCTGAACAAGAGCATGGCAAGGCAGGTTAAAGTTCGATGGAATGATCTATCAGGATGCAAAACTGTAAAGCTCATGTGCAAGCGGTAGATCCAAAAAATACAAAGTTTCTGCGAACTGTTGATAGAAGTGATTGTAGGAACATTACTGGATATTTCATTACATTAGTGGTCACATTATGGTGGCGAAATGGGGCTGATAGCTCAAGTTGAACGCAGAAAATGTCATTGACTTATGCACTAGTCCTGCAGTAGCCAAACTACGCTTCAAACACTTGGGAGCCACACGATATGAAACCCTGGTAGCGGTGTCGATAGCAAGACCGCAGAACATATTGAAACTCATATCGAACGTCGGCATCCCTCATGAACTACATACATATGTATGTACTTAACGGCATGGGTATGGATACTGGACTACTTATGTGTGGCACACGAGCCTATCAAACTAACAGTTTTTTAGAATGTGGGACCTTTATGAAATATGTATACAAGTATAAAAATTCCAAGTATAAAAAGTTGTTAAACAATATTTCAGTTCGCTGCCAACACATATCGCCGTATGTCTATTTTAATCATGACTGCACAAGTATATGAGGTGATAGTTGCCAAAACTAATTTAAAATAGAGAAGAGGGTTTCCTCGATTTACTTATATACTCGATTGACAAATTGAAAGTACCGAATTTTTATCAAAAACGAAACAATTTAACTAAGAAATACATTTGATTTAAGCTGATGGAATTTTCCATTGGATAATAGCCTAAGGGTTAAAGTCAGAGAAGAAACTACGATCAAAATTTAAATCTGGATATCTATATTATTTATACAGCATCTATCGATCTATCTACATATATCTTCGGGATATGAGATCAGTTAAATTTAAAATTGTGTGTTTGTTTGAACAGATAAAATGTTTCTCAAAAATCCATCGTTTTTTGTTTTTTGAATAGAGAAAATCAAAGAAGAAACTACGTTCAAAAATTGAAGCTAAATACCTATTTGATTTATACAGCAGCTAAGAACCTACATATATACATATATCTTCAGGATATGAGATCTAAGTAGAATTCAAAAAAATAGATGAAAATTGAGGTTAATATCATTAAAAATAATTTCCGTGAATTCACTTATGTGTATTTTTATTGGCTTAATATTTTTACTTATGTATAAGAGAGAAGGTTGATAAATAAAGCTTTCGTTTTCTTGATTGTTTTTGGTTACTTAAAAAATGTCGAGATTTATTTACAAAAATTTCAAAAAAAACTTAACAAAACACTTTTGTTGTCGTTGATATTTTTGATCTCTTTTTTTTTTTTGTTTTGGTTTTTATTGGAATTTTTCATTCTTCCAATGGTATGCAATAACAACTTCCGATTCAATATTGAGCTCACAAAATATATTTGAAGTCAGGATCATAGACCTCATTAAGTTTAATCGTTTTCGAAATGGACACCCCTAGTTTACTGCCGAATTTTTCATCAAATCGGTTAATTGCGAAGGTAAATAAGAAGGCGGGCTTAATGAGTCGCACAATTGCCAATAAATATTGAAAAAAATATTATTATTTACACATTTCTTCTTTATGCGTTTTTTGTGTTTGTTTTGCGTGAATGCGGCGCACGATTCCCACAACAAATGCCACTTTCTGCAGGTGTCATTCCTTTTAAGCGCTGCAAACCGGTTGGTTTTTGTTAATATTGTTATTATTTAAATTTTTTTTGTTAAAATGCGCATCTGCGCAGTCAAACTTTGCATTTGCAAACACAAATAAATGTCACTCACCTCTCCTTCGGCTACCTCCATTGTTTATGTTTCCACCTAACTAATTAATGAAATTTCGAAAACAATTCGAAAAAAATATAATTTTTAATTTCGGTGTTTAAGTTCCGTAAACACTTCAGGCGGCTTTGTAAATATTGCGAAATTTTGCAATGTGACAACACTTCCAGGTACCTTCGGCGGCGGCCTGACGTACGCGACTGATTTCACCGGAGGTGCGCCACTTGACAAGAACACTTATTGTGATCGCACTTTCAGTGATTTCGAATTTTCACGGACGAGCCAATTTATTTAAATTATTTGTGCAGAGATTTGTATGAAATGAAATTTGCGTTTCTGCTGAAATGTAAGAGTGGCGACTATGCAGCCACTAAACAAGTTAAGTTAATTCAATAAAAATTATAAAATTATCGAGCGCGGGTTTAAGTTTCGAAGGGGTCATCTATTATTTAAGGAAGAAATCATATTTTTACCGTTACATAGCTCCAAATCAAAAGCATTATTTAAGGGTGAATACTTTCGATTACTTGTTGTATATAGTATAATAAGTAATATGTATATGAGACCCACTGGGTCAAGTACTCTCATACATAATGTATAGCAATTGATAAACAAGCCATCATAAACTCGCCATTTCGCTGCTCGCTATCTTTGAGTGGTACTGAAACGATTTAATTTCGATACAACAGAGTACATACCTCATCATAGAGCTATAAACGCTTTCGGCAAGTTTTGTTGTAACGTTGTGGCGAATTTTGTGAAAAGATATTAGCCTACATGCTTACAAGATCAAATTGACGCAAGAACTGACCACCGAATCGTCGTATGATCGTGAATTCGTCTGAATAACAACTTGAAAATTATGCGGATTTTAATCGAAAAATCTTCTTCAGCGATGAGGCTCATTTCTGACTGAATGGCTTCGTCAATAAACAAAATATGCGTTATTGGTCAGGTAGCAATGCACACCTACTCCATGAGTCATCATTGCATCCCGAAAAAATTACGGTTTGGTGCGGTTTATGGGCCGGCGGCGTCATTAGGCCGTACTTCTTCCGTGATGGTCAAGACCAGCACGTTACTGTGAATGGAAATTGCTACAGCTCAATGATAGCCGCATATTTTTGGCCTGAGTTGGATGACATGGACTTGGACAATACATTCGTGACGCCGTTAAACTATTTCCTGGCAGGCTACGTCAAGTCTGTGGCCTATGCCAATAAGTCAGCGATGATTGATGAACTTCGTACGAATATCGAACGTGAAATTGCAGCAGTGTCGGCCGATTTATGCTTGAAAACCGTCGAAAATTGTGGTGACCATGCAAAAGAAATCGACTTCCATACATAATGGCATCGAATGTACTTTCACAGGAATAAAGATATTATTGAAATCCCCAACCGTTTTTATTTTATTAAAATTTTGTAGTGTCTTACTGAGATTGAAAAACCATTGACTTGATGAAACGAATGCCACTTGGACTCTACACAATTGTAAGGTTGTGAATAAAGCTCGCTTACAAGGGGTGGTCTCAATTTAGTGAGTAACGACGATATTAATTTCACAAGATAGTAGGAACTCACTTAAAATATTGGAGTCTATTAACATTTGTTTACGCTTTCATTTTTCTTTTTTTCTTAGGAATGATCGCATTAAGATTTGCTATGACTCATTAATGCACCTAATACCCAATACAGGGTCTTAATGAAATAGTGCTAAAAAGAGACAAAATCTTCATAACAAACAAATTATTCAAAGTGATCAATATCGAGTAATTATTAAAACATGAGTGTAAAAAACAACAAATTATTATTATGGATCATTAGTGAGTCATAGCGATCAAGACCGTAATTACTTGTACTCATTTCTCACTACACGAGTTTCTTAGACATGAACAAGTTTTTTAAACTAGTTTCAAGTTATTATTTGTATATATAATATATATATTTATATGCAATTTCATTCCACTAAAGCCAAAACATCTAAAACTCCCAATAATGTTATGAAATGTGTAATGGGAAACTTAGAAGAATCATATGAACTTTGCTTTTTGGCAAAACTCCATAAATTGGGATTCGAATTCCCTCCGCATCCACGGTATTCTCCGAATCTAGCCCCCAGTGTCTATTTCCTGTACTCAGAACTCATGAAAAATGAATGAATGAGGTGATCGCCCAAACTGAGACCTTTTTTTAAGCAAAGGACCAATCGTATTACAAAAATGATATCAAAAAGTTGGAGAGTCGCTATCATCCATATATCCCCCTTGAAGGGAACTATGTTGAATAAGAAAAAATCGAATTTTCTCAAAAAAAATATGTTTCGTTATTGTAGACCGGGGACTTTTCAATTGACTTATTATTTAAATAGCCAAAGTTCTTAAAAAATTACGCAGTTTTGTGTCCCTCTCCCATCAGGCTAGTACATCTATTGTTATCTATAAGAGCTGGCTCTAAAACTAATTAATTTCTTCAATTAAGAATTGTCTACAATCAATATCTACAATTGCATCTACTTTGCTTTTGCAGCTCCTTTAGGTTCATAGCACACGCGTATAACCAGTAAAGGCTCTTCTATACTTAATTAGGTGTAGAGTGGCTAATTAGCTTTCCAACGTCTTCACACACGAATGCTCTGTAAGTGAAGTGGTTGAGGGCACACGTATTTAAAAAAAAAAATGAGTTAAATATTTCCGTAGAAAGTTGCAAACTCATGCCAATAATTTTTCACGCAGTTGTTTTCAACGAGCGCGATAGGCAAAGCAAACAAAAGTTCATTCATAAATACGTCATTTATGAATAGCGAACGACAGCGTTTCAACTATTTTTAATACAATATTTTGCACTTTTTCATTATTTGTTCTTGAACAAAATTACTTACTTACAACGTGCTGCTACGTCAATTTACATTTAAATTATCTACAAAATTATTAAATTGTGCGTATTTAATTGGTGATAATATGTCCCATCGTTTATAGGCCCTATGCTATATAATTGGACCTGAGTAAAATAATAAATATATATTCTCTACACATATTTAATAAATATTTGATTACTAATTTGTGGCGCCCACTTTCATACTTATGCTTTATACTGTGACAAAAAAATACCAGGAAATTGTAAATAAAACGCAAAATATATCTTCGATCGACTGAAAACGGGTTATACGGAGAGGTAATTTCAGTTTCGGGAATAAGAAAAAATCACACGGGGCCAAATCTGGTGAATACGGTGGTTGATCGATGGTATTTATTGCGTTTTTGGCTTTAAATTCGGTCACAATCGTGGCTCGATGCGATGGTGCATTAAAGTCATGTAAAATCAATGAATTCTCTACGATGAGCTGTAAACAAACTGATTGACAGATCGCGCTCATATTTGTCATAGTAAATAAGCCCACCGTCAAGAACTGAAAATCAACAACTTACTAGATATTCACCATGCGTTAAATCTTGGAAAAGGCCCGGGAAGCTGCTTTTGACAGCATGAAAAGCAGCTGTCTTTATGCCGCGATGTCTGAATTTGATATCCACGCAAGACTAATACGGCTGTGTAAACTGACGTTGAGCAATACCAAAAGCTTCGTCAGGATCGGAAAGGACCTCTCCAAAACGTTTGATACCAAACGAGATTTCAGACAAAGCGACTCTCTTTCGTGTGACTTCTTCAATACACTCTTGGAGAAAATAATTCGAGCTGCAGAACTAAATAGAGAAGGTATCAGGTATCGTCTTCTATAAGAGTGTGTAGCTGTAGCCGATAATTTTGATATAATTGGCTTCAACAACCGCGTCGTTAATGCTGCTTTCTCCAGAAAGGATAAGGAAACGAAGCAAATGGTAATGATAGTTAATGAGGGCAAGACGAAATATCTCATGTCATCAAACAAACAGTCATCGCACTCGCGACTAGGCTCCCACGTCATTGTTGGCAGTCAGTCATAACTTCGAAGTAGTAGATAATTTCGTCTATCTTGGAACCTGAGTTAACAGCAACAACAATGTTAGCCTCGAAATCCAATGCAGAATAATTTTTGGCAATAGGTGCTACTTCGGACTGAGTAGACAATTTATAAGTAAAGAACTCTCTCGACGAATAAAAACCAAACTCTGTAAGTCACTCATTATTCCCTTCCTGCTACATAGTGCAATATGGAGGCATGAACGATGACAACATCTGATGAGTCGACGTTACGAGTTTTCGAGAGAAAGTTTCCGCGAAAGATTTATGATCCTTTGCTCGTTGGTCAAGGCGAATACCGCATTCGATGGAACGATGAGCTGTATGAGATATACGACATACCATGGTTGGCCCGGAAAGTAATAGGACTGCTTTTCTTTCACCGCGACTGTACTTCGGAGCGTGCGCGCACCGACCGATTCGGCAAAGGGCCTTCCTAGCTAACGTCAGTTGTCTCCGAGCACCTGGAGAGTCTGTAAGTGGTGCAAGCCGAAAGTGCAGCGTTCGTTAGAGCAGAAACTCTGTAAACCGGCGACAAAGACTTTTTATATGATCAAGCAAGCTTACCCAGCCGTTTCTTTAGCAAGAAGTGGTGTGTTTCGGTGGTACCAGGCCTTTTTGGAGGACCGGCATCTCCTCGCACAAAAAAGGGAAGAATGAGCAATCGGGTCCGACAAGACATCGCTGCCGATTGGAAGTTGCAACACGACAACGCCCCGGCTGTCACCGTCTTTCTTGTGAACAGCTACCTAACAAATGCCTGCATCTTAACGCTTCCGCAGCCGCCCTAGAGCCCAGAAATTACGTGTGCAAAACTTCAGATCAATATCTCAAACACTGACTAGTTCGGGACTAGTTCGCGTATATACGGATGGACAGTGAAACGAACATGGCTAAATCGACTCAGCATACAATTCTTTGAAATTCTCACGTGACTTATCAGTTGCATTTTAAAGCCAATAAAATATAAGCTTCATTCAAGCAATTCCGATCAAAAAGATTTATTACCGACAAATATTTGAAAGCTCACCGCGTGCTTGCGCGTAACTTGCCAGCACGGAATATCCACAATCAGAAAAACAAATTTCAACTTTATTGATTGTGTTTATTGAACTAATCATTGCCGATACGAACTAAAACAAAGTCATTTATGATTTTTTTGTTTGCTCACAAGCCCAAATGAGAAGTTTACGCTAAACGCTTATGGGCTGCTAGGCATAAACGCACGGAAATAGTTACATATATTTGGTGTTGTTGTTTTATTTTGTACGTCAAGGTAAAGTGTACGATATTGTTAAGCAAATACTCGAAATCTGATATGTGCCTGTTTCCATGTATGTTTTTGCTAATTGTAGTTTAGGTCTCCATGTTTGATAATCAGCTGTCGATAGAAAATGAAATTAAATTATACACTAATTGACGCTTAACTATACACAAATGTATTACATATTTATTATATGTGCTTTATGTTTGTTAACGCTTGATTGCTGTGATTAGATAAAAGACGTTTGAGTCAAAGGCGTTAACTTTAGCATGAAATAACATCCCTTGCAATTGTTGAGATTACAGTTATTTTTGACATGATGTTCTCTAACAAATATCGACGTAGGTTTGGTACATAGTATTGTAATACCAGATTTTGTTTTGGTTTCTCAATATTCGATATCAAGGTTATAGTTCTTATACATTCACTTTGTGGAATAAACACAAGTTTAAGATATACGAGGTGTGTTCAAAAAGTATCGCGAATTTTGAATTTTTTGTGGCGTTATGTTGGTACTCATGTCTCTCACTTGTGCCGACAAGCTCGGCTATTTTGAATGTTCATGTTTTGGATCGTCTTTGATTTTTACCTATTCAAAAAAAATGAATCTAAGAACCTGTATCAAAGTTTGTGTGAAAAACGAAATTAAGTGCGCGGATGCATTCCGAATATTGACTGTGGCATACGGAGAAGCTACCTTGGACCGAAGCAACGTTTATCGGTGGTACAAAATGTTCTCAGAAGGCCGAGAAGATGTGAGCGACGAAGAGCGTGCCGGACGCCCGAGCACTTCAACAACAGACGAAAAAATTAATGAAGTGGAGAAAATGGTATTGGCCAATCGTCGAATCACCGTTAGAGAAGTTGCTGAGGATCTAAACATATCGATTGGCAAGTTATGCGCAATTTGCGCGAAGCAATCCGCCAGAAACGCCCGGATTTGTGGAAGAACAAAAATTGGCTTTTGCACCACGATAACGCCCCTGCCACACATCGTTGCTTGTGCGCGACTTTTTGGCCAAAAACAACACACTAATGATGCCGCAGCCACCGTATTCCCCAGATCTGGCCCCCTGTGACTTTTTCTTGTTCCCTAAACTGAAGAGGCCCATGAAAGGACGACGTTACGCTTCTCTTGACGAGATAAAGACTGCATCGAAGGAGGAGCTGAAGAAGATAAAAAAAAATGATTTTTTGAAGTGCTTCGAAGATTGGAAAAACCGTTGGCACAAGTGTATAATATCTCATGGGGATTACTTGGAAGGAGACAAAATAGATATTCATGAATAAATAAATAATTTTTTAAAAAACACAAAATTCGCGATAATTTTTGAACACACCTCGTATAGTATTTACGAAAAACTATCAGAATCCTCAGTGATTAATGAGCACTGAGCATATAACACATAGTTCTCACCGAAGTAGGAAGTCAGCTGAAAGTAGTAAGAAATATGTAGTAAACAATTAGGTCAAGGAAATAATTCCTATAGAGCCGACTGAACGGTTTCTTTTTGTCTCAAAATCGTGTTGGCTTATTGCTCTCTCTTTCAGTCGTTCTTCGACAACTGAGAAATTTTTGAATCATTGTGAATCAAATTAAGAAATCTTCCGAATTACAGATATGTAATGAAAAAAAAAAAAATGAAATTTATCAACAGTGATGCAAGATGTGTCAAACATATGCTTAAATTTTGCTTTGTACTCAGTTTTCTTCGCCATTCATGTTAAACAGGCTTACTCTAGGGCAATGTTCGCAAATGCTGCATATTTACTACCAGAATAATGTTTGGGTACTTGCAACGAATCACGCGCTGCGTACATTATTCGGTCGACAGAATCCAGCAGAGTCGGTAATTCGGGCATTCACGGCTCGGTTCTACATCTCGCTTACTCTGGTGGATAATACGCATTCTCAGAGATGCCGCACCAAAGACGCTATTGCTGCTGTGGAGCAAAGTTTCGAAGAAGACCCGAATGAAACTATTCATCCGCCATCGCTCGCAACAATTAAAGCTGTGTTCATCCACTTTATGGAAGATTTTTCAGAACGATCTATGTATATTTGCCGGCTTACAAAATTCAATTCGTGCATGATTTGAAGCCGAGCGAAATGACCACCGCTTCCGATTTCCACAAGAAAATTTTGTTCAGCGACCATGATCAATTTTGGTTTAATGGGTACATTAATAAACAAAATTTTCACATTTGGAGTGATGATAATTCAGAAGCTATTGTTGCGACGTTGCAAGTTGCATCCTCAAAAATTCACTGTTAGGTGTGTTATATGAGCAGAGGGAATCTTTGGTCGATATTTCTTTAAAAATGAAGCCGACCATAATTTTACAGTCAATGAAGAACACTAAAGAGCCGGTTCCCACGACAGTCGGATCTAAGTCCGGAACGGACCCGGACTGTTAACTCGGCAACATTCCTTGAAGTTAGTTCAGGAATTTTTTTTTGTCGTTACAATAGGAACGCTATAGATATGTTTATAACTTTTTCGTGCTTGAGTTGGAGAATGTTGTTGTGAACGACCATTTTTTTCCAACAAGACGACGCTACATGTCATACAAATAATCAATTTATTGGAGGAATCTTTTGTTGAGCACATTATCTCGCTTTTTCGGTCTGTCTTTGTTGCCTTCCAAAGCGTACGTTTCAACACAGTTGAACTATTTTACGGGGTTATGTGAACTTGCCTTGGAAGAAAATAATCTTTGCGTTCTTGTTGACATATGGCCCCAATTGCTGCAAAAAGTGGACAAAAATTGAGCCTCTCAGCTCCCTATCATTATAAAAAATAATCAAAATATAACCATTGTATAACCAAATTTTTTTTGTTTTTTTAATATGTGTGGTTTTTATGATAACGTTTTTCCTTGACCTGTAAACTTATGAAAAGTGATGTTACGTTATTTTTCATTTGTTCCTCATTGTTTAAATAGAGTTTGATTATTTAACCATAATTTATTCATTAAATAAATATTAAGAGCTAGATCGAGTCATAATGTGTCATATATGTACATAACTTCATATATAAAGTTCTGTAATATTTCTTTGGAGCTCATTATCTAGAGCAAATACAGGACTGTAATTATACAGGCTCACAAACATCTACGGAATTCCAAGCTGCTGTAATTTGTTATGCGATTTTATTTCCAGTTATAAAAATATATTTTTCATTTTGTTAGCATATTCTTTAGTGTGAAGATAATCAAATTTATGACAAATACTTATTTCTGGTATAATTGAAGAGCTCCAGAAACCGAATTGGCGTAATGTTATCGTCAAACACATGTCAAGATAATGTCGAGTGGACATTATCATTACTTAATTCAGACTTTTAAAAATATATTTGTTGTTAAGGTGAGCCGCACTTGTTTCTGAATTAATGTGATGTTAAAGCAATTTAGATTATTAAAAAATAAGTAAAAGTGTAGTGCTTAAGGTGGAAAATCACATAGACTCAAGAGCGTAATAGCATTGACAGACGGCAGCGTTAAACCAGATTAATTGCATTTTTCGGGATTAATTCAGGAGTTACCACAGCTAACTCCGTTGCTGAATCCAAAAATAACTCTCAAAATTTTAGGGAGTTTGTGAGATTTTCATTGGCAACATTGTTAAAAATGGCCAATTTTCATCTATTGTGAATGAAATACAAGCAACCCTGACAGCTATTTATCAAATTCTCAATATAATATCAATAAATCTTATATGTTATGATGCAGTTTTAAAAATAATGTGTTGACATGTTTTTGTAATAAAAAATGGTTTGGTAAAAATTGGTCGGCTAACAACTATAATGTTTATCTTCTATCAATTTTCATTGAAAATATTATAAAAAGGAAAAAAATTATAAAAAGGAAAAGGAGCTGTTTATGAGGGTTTCAAACTCGCATAGCTGCCGTCTGTCACCTACAAATTTGGATCTGATTAAGTGCGCAGTTAATCCGGATTAACGCTGCCGTCTGTCAAGGCTATAAGGCATGAAAAGAGATGTTGCGTTGAGCACTTTTTGGAATAGCGGTAATCAGCATTATATTTACAGATTTTTCGTTGATAGTTAATGAAGATATTTTATATTTTTGTACGATGAATTCATAACTTGCAAGGTATTACAAATATTTGGTTTGGTTTTTTGGGATCTGATTCGATAAAATATTTTTTTTACATCTCCCTAATAGCTGGTACACTGTGCTTAACACACCTTACCTCACACAACTCTCTAAACTCACTTTCTTATGCGCATCCGATTAAACAGTCTCTCGTAATCTCATTGCCAGTACAATTTCCTACAGGGCATTATAGCACGATTTTTTCCCACATACATTATCGCAGTTCTTTCAATAATTTTAAGTTACTCGCATACTAAGTATTATGTTTGAACGCTATCAAATAAAGCACCAGCACGAGGCCAAAGTTGTTAACCTGTTTTGCCAAATCTGATTTATGTTCCAACGTTCGGAGCGCTGAATGAATATGCACAGCAATAATTCAAAGGTCAATCGTGTTTGGTGTGAACCAAAGTGGCGGTTAACTGCATTTATGTTAACAGAGATACAACAACAATTAAAGCTAAACAGTTTTGCATCAATTAAAGCGTGAAGAATGTGCAGAGAAATAGAAAGATGTAAGCGAAGATGGGTTTGGTGGAATGCGGGTCATGTCTTGGCAGTGAGGCAAGCGGTTTTCGTTTGCTTATAAGTACAAAAAATTGGTCAAACGAGTTTTTAAAGATAAGAGGAAACTTCGATACTTTTGAGGACGCGAGTTTTTAATAGCTTTCATTTAGAATTTAAACTATTTTTCACTCCGTAGGCACTTGGTATATAACTGATTCGGAATTTAACTTTTAGAAATGAAGAAATTATATTTTTACCTAGAAGGGTATGTTCCATTCTTAAGGCGCGACACAGTTCTGATAAAATACCTAAGTGCTATGCCGTTTCAATGATTTGAAGCCAAACAGCTCTATTGGCTGATGAGTTGGTTATGTATGAATAACCAAATTTGGCCCGGACTGCTCCATGAAACGATAAAGTCTCCTTTTCTAGCTGGGTAATACTTTTTTTTATATTCGTGTGAACTTTGATCCCCATATGTCAATTGGTTCACCGCTTTTAATACAATAAATATCGAAACAGTTAGAGAAATAGTATTTGAAAATCACATCTCTCATAGATCGGCTGAAAAAATTTTGATTAATGTTTTGGGTATGAAACTAGACAGTACCAAAACGGCGTCGAGTAAAAAAGATAAGTCCATCAAAATAATTACTGGTGCCGAGTCTTGGATTTATCACTATCATAGTCGAAACAGTTCAGCAATTTAAGGACAGGTGCTCCAAAAATTAGCCAATATCGAAAAAATCACGTCAAAGTCGTTCAAAAAGCAAAGTGATGCTTATAGTTTTCTTTGATTAACGTAGAATGGCCCGCCATTAATTGGTTCCACAAGGTGAAACGCTTGTTGCTGTTGTTGAAAAAGGCGGTTATGTAGTCCCTTCTCGGGAAGTCCCAGGAAACGTGCTCTTTGGACGGGGTCGGACGACAGTGGAGTGCTAGATGAGGGTTCGCTGGAAATACAAAGAGGTGGTCAGAGCTATGTCAGGACTCATCAACAACCTGGTTTTCGGACAGAAAACTCATGGACTTTTCAATATGATATCGTGCTTTCACATTCCAGCATTATTGTGGCTAACTTTTTGGTAAAACACGAAGAGAAAGTCATCGCTGAAACACCATATTCGCTAAATTAGCCACTCCATTCCTCCAACAGTCGGGTATAGGTAACTAGAACGGTCCCGGCTTTTTATCCGGTCAAGGACTGTCCGTTACAACAAAAACAACAATAGATTAGATACCCAGGGAATATTTTTCTGTTTTCGAATCTGAAAAATCAGTTTTGAGTCCAATAAAGTCATTAAAAGTCAATCACTAAAGGCACTGAAGGCCATCCCAGCCGAGACGTAACATACACCATCTATGGAAAATTGGGATAGGCGTTGGCATGACTTTAAAAATATTTATCTCGAAGCCGATAATAAAGATTTCTATTAAATTATGGAAACCTTTTTTCAGTCCGGGTCAAATTTGATCATATGCTATATTAACTTTTAAACTGCAAATATTCAAAAATATATTAAATGGCTTAACACTAAATTTCGAAACAAGTGCACATTTTTATTAAATCAAGCTATATATCTGTTCTTCAAATAGAGGCGACTTTATTAATGTAAAAAAATCAAAAAACCTGAAGCATACATGTGACGTTAGCAGTTAGACCAATCCAGGAAAGGTAGAAAATTAATCTTATACCAGGTTAAATCCCTCGTCACTCCCCTGACAACATTTACACTTGATTCGTGGCTAATAAACTCGTGCATTGGCTTATTTTTCGAAACAAAAAAGAATAAATAATCCGAGCAAAACACAAAAAATCTATTTTTAGACAATTTACGATTTTTTAAACGTCAGAAATGTTTTATGCCGCACTTTAATTTGAAAAGCATGCCCATCTCTTTATTAAATCACGCAATCTTCGCTTCTTAAGCAGCTCATAAATGCATAAATTAAAATCTCTATGCAAATGTTTGACATACCATCAGATATATATCAGATATGGAGGAAAACTACAGAGAGCACTAATATATGAGATCTTATCGCAGATAACAAGAAACACTAAACATTCATAATTGGACCAATAAAACACTTTCTCATCTTTCGACTGAGTGGCTTTCAAAATTGACGTTAAGAATAATGTAAGCAGGCAAAAAGCTTATTACTGACGCGATTTTAGAGGTTATATAAACATTTAACAACCGGATTTGAGGGTTTTGACGATAATGATTGGGTAACTAAATTACTGCTTAATATAGTAGATACTTATTATAATTAATATTAATAGAATTATCTCAAAGTAATTTACGCAGATATAAGTTTGAGATTTTTTTCCTCCTCAATAGCGTTGTTCTACTCGCAAGAATAAATCTTTATAGAAAGGTATGTATAACCGAAATCAATCAATATATAATTAAGTTGTATGTATGCATATACGCATACATACTACGGTCGTTCGGCGACGGTAGGCAATATTTCTATATGGAATAAGGGATCTAGTGTCTCTGAAAATTTAACGAAGCTCAGTTTAAACAGATTTCCATAACATAAATCATCCCAAAAATCTATTAAATATGGCGAACTATGGTTTAGCAGCTGAAGCTGTAAGATCTCTAATGAGTGGGACCCGAAAATCGAAACCTCAATCCCTACTAAATTGAAACGCGATAATCTCCAGGCATGCTGAGCTCTACCTCTAAGATCGACAAATTCATGGTATTCATATAGACTTTTCTTAACATTAAATCACAAAAACACACAGATCTTGTTGCAAAAAAGTACTGTAATCCTTTTGAGTACAAAGTTTACGCTCAAAATTCTCTCTGGCGAAACATATGATCGACACAAAACTGTAAAGCAATTGCCTGAGAATATATACATTATAATGTGCATAAATATAACAACGTGCACTCAAAAAATGGAAAGAAAGCTCAGTAGAACACGCTAGTTCTATTGTTTTTTTGTTGTGTAATAAGAATAATAATAATTATTTTGTAAATAATTTTTTTTTGTTTTTATGAACTCGCGCCTGTAATTTCCAACTGAAATCAATGCCTTGGCATTTAAATAGCTCTTAATTGGAATAATTAATGCACTTTTTCCCGATATAATATGCATATATACACATATTTATATATAAATGTGTGTGTTTGTATGTGTATGTATGCATTTAGGTAAACGATTCCATACAAAAGCGCTGCGGCCAACGTTCGCCTGTCAAAACAATGCACACAACGCCTAAATCGGAAATTTGACATCTGTTCCAGTCAGCTGTGCCAAATATACATATTTACACAAATATATACATATGTATGTATGTGCTCATATACATATATTTACATTACGTGTTCATTATTAGCGGTTGCATTCCGAGTGCTTTTGTATTTAGGAGAAAATTTTTTTTTATTATTATTGTTTTATTTATTTTGTTTTATTATTAACTTTTTTTTTTGTATTATGGCTTGTTATTATTTTTTATTTTTATTATTTAATAATTATTTTTTTTATAGTTTTGTAGCTGGTAGTCCGAGCGTATTTAAATACATGTATATTTTTTCGATTTTTATTATAACTTAAGTTATTTTTTTAAATTTTTTTATTTTATTGTTTAATATTTCTACTATTACTTTTTATTTTTATATATTTTTTAGTTTTAATTTTTTTATTGTACTTTTTTTTTTAATTTTTGTATTCTTTTTTTATTCTAACAATTATGGTCTTATAATTTTGTGGGTGGCTTAACGCTTTTAAATTTATCGGAAAAGCAAATGCGTATTATTATTCAATATTCACTTTTCTAAATTTTTGTATTATTTATATATATACAAATAATTTGTATAATGGCTTACTATTCGCTATTGATTTTTTTATTGTTTTTTTAATTTTAATTTATTATTATTTTTTTACTAATTTTTTTTATTATATTTTTATTAATTAATTATTTTCTTATAGTTTTATAGCTGATAGTCTGAACATTTTTAAATACATATGTATATAATATTTTTTTCGAATTGTATTGAAACATTAATTACTTTTTTTTTGTTTTTTTAATTTTTGTTTAATATTTAATATTTCTATTATTACTTTTTTATTTAATTTTATAATTTTTTTTAATTAAATTTTTTATTGTGTGTTTTTTAATTTTTGTAACATTTTTTTATTTTAACCACAGTCTTATATCTTTGGTGGTGGTTAAACGCTTTATTAGAAAAGCAAATGCTTATTATTATTCGATATTTACTTTTCGAAATTTTTTGATTATTTAGTTTTTTTTTGCATTATTGCTTATTATTATTCGTTTTTAATTTTCTTATTATATATTTTTTTATTTTAATTATTATTTTTTTGTTATTAATTAATTATTATTTTTTATGTTAATAATTATTTTGCTACAGTTTTGTAGCTGGAAGTTTGAATGCTTTATATGCATGTATTAATTTTTTTCGAATTTTAACATTATTTTATTTGTTTTTAATTTATTTTTATTTTAATATTAAAAAATTTTGAAAATTTTAAATTTTATAATGTCAATTTTTCTATATTTTTTATTTTTTTTATTTTTGTTTATATATACAATTCTGTAGTAGAAGGTTAATATTCTACAAATATTACATATATATAATTTCTGACTTATTTGTTTGTTTTAATTTTTATTTCATTATTTTTTTTTTTTAATTTTTTCTATCATTTTATTTTATTAATTGTTTTGTTTTAGGCAGCTACAAGCCTGAGCGGTGTCAAATACATATGTATAATTGTTTTTTTTTTTGAATTTTATTATTATTTTATTTTACTTTTTGTTTCTTTTTTAATTTTTTTTATTTATTATATATTTTTATTTATTTATTTAAATATTTAAAATTTTTATCGAAGGTTTTTAAAATTTTTAACATATTTTTTTATATTAATTTTTTTTTCATTATTTTTGTTTCTATATATAGCTTTTTAGTTGAAAGTAAATATTCTGTACACAATATATAAAATTTCTGACTTACATTCCCCGCACCTGCACTGCCATTAGTTGAGCCATTATGCGGCTTCGCTGCGACCACCGTCATCTTGGAAGTCACCAAAAAGTTTATTCAACTCGCGAATTGAAATTTCATGCAAAACAAAAAAACACAACAACAAAAAATGCGCAACAAATGCAATTAGCACAATTTTTATAAACAAATGCGAATTTAGAAAACGCGCGGCTTTTTGAAACAATTCTCAAACGTGTTTCTTTTTTGTCCACAGTCGTTTTTATTGCAGTTCTAACGTTTTTTTGTTTTTGTTACTGCTTTTTGTCGTAAACGCTTGGCAGTTATGCAGTATTTTGTGTTGCTTATTGTTTGCACTGCAAATGTAGAATAAATTTAATTTCTAGCCGATTTTGCAAGCACGCCTTCCCACTGCGCATTCCACTCAAACTCCTAAGAAACAGAGCACAAACAAAAAAAAAAACGAAAAAAGAACAGCAAGCACACAAAATAATAATTACGAAAAATTATAAAACAATAAAGCCAGCGCGTGTAAACTAAAGCAGTTAGCAAAAACTTTAAGCCAACAACAAAGCATTAGCACTCACTCAAACGCTCACTCACTTGCCCACTCAGTCACTCACTTCACTTGGGCCTGAGCACCTGTGCTGAGAGGCGCGCTGCTGCTGCCAGTGTCGCTCCACAACTGCAACTTCACTCACATGTCGACAAGTACACGCTCGTGCTTGGCTAAGTGGTCGTTGAAATGTAACCGTAATTGCGGCAATTAAGCTTTTGCGGCTTGGGAGTTAATTTGCGCTTATCACCGCGTTTCTCAGCTCATTTAATTTAATCGCAAAGTTACGAACGATCATTATTTAGACGAGTACTCGCCATTCAGTTACCGTGAGTTGTTAATACTTCACTCAAAACTGAGTGTGTAAATAAGTGTGTGTGTGTATTGGAGTGAAAAAGTGTGACTTCCAGGTAACACAATTGCGTGTAGCTATTTTTCGTTGATGATAAGCAAATTTCATAATATGCACATGAGTGCACAGAATCTGATAAGATTCAGCAGCTGTTTAGATTAGCGCTTGAGTGCGTATTTGTATCTGTTAAATCGTTTCGGCGCGATAGCAGCTACTTTTACGGCGATAATGTCGAAAAAGTGTTCAAGATTTGATGTCGTAAGATAACGTAGCAAACAACAAACTTTTCTGCTTTCTTCTGCAGGCGTCACCATCACTTTTACGTACGCCTTCATTGATAATTTCAAAAAGAATCACAGAAACAAGAAAAACCCTTAACTTCAGCTGAACCAAAGTTTCACCACCCATCACAAGTACGATAACTTCGTTCCAAGAACTTGATTCAGATCGTTCGGCTTGTATGGCTGCTGTATGCTATAGTTATCTGATCTGAAGACCTTTCGGTTTCGACAAATTAGTAGCTTTATAGGAAAACACTAAAAAATTTCCGATCCATATATCAGAAGCTTAGGAACTAGTTCGCATATATGGAAATGGAAATGGCTGAATCTGCTCAGCTCGCCACGCTGATCATTCATACGAAATTTAAGAACTTCATGCCATACTTAATATGTAGACCCTGTGCAAGGTAAGTTCAAAAGAATTAAAGACTTGGAAAATCTTCTCATATTCGTTATCTGGGCTCTCGAAGACATATAATACAATTTCCATTTTTAGTTAATATGAAAATACATCAGAAACACTAACTTAAATTTATTCCCATATCTTCAATGGTACTTGATTTTTATACTGCTGAGGAAAAGATCCGGTTTGAGGAAAAAATGCAATACTTCTCCCAGACCCTTTTTCTAAGCGTGATACAATTTCTAAGATAAGCGATTTTTATTACGATGCTCAGCGATTTGGAGGCAGCTCATTGAACTAACACTTTTTTTAAACGCACCTGCAACTTGATAGCGTCTATCAGTCAAATGCAGGCAGCTTAGCTACAACTGATAGCCTTTATCTCAAAAATTTCCATATACCAACAACGAATAGAGAGAATAGAACGGATGATCCAAAAGATGTACTTTTTTGATAGTGTTTTCTGACAGCTCAAGGGTGAGAAGTATCAAGCTTAGGATGATTCAAAAAACATTATTTTTTTTTTCGTTTGGTACTCGGAAAACTAGGTTCCTAGACACCTCTAAGAAAGCCTCTCCAAACATGAGTTTTTAATTGTAACGGCAAGGTCCTCCTACATACAGGTTTCTTTTTTTCTTATTATCAGATAGAAAAATTTATATCTCGCTTCTAACTACTTGAAAAAATATCTTGTTCCTTAGATTTTGTAGGAAATTGAATGCTCTACAAAAAAGGTCTACAATGATTTTTTCGTAAACCCAAACGTTTAAAAGATATTAACAGTTAAAGTTTGATTATTTTTGGAAAATTTTTTTATTTCTTATGAATTTTATAACTCAATAAAAAAAAATTATTATGAATGATGAAACTTATAGGCTTTCTTAGAGGTGTCTAGGAACCTATTTTTCAGAGTACCAAACGAAAAAAAAAATTTTTTTTGATCCACCTTAATATGCACTGATGTTTGACGATGAATATCTCGTAAACGCTTAACTTAATCGAAAAATCATATGAGACCATTTTTATAGAGCAGTAAATTTCCTACAAAACTTGACTCAAGCTATCATGGTTGTTTTTGTTCAATACTATTTGGCATTTCATCATGAGAAGACATGTGCCTGAACAACGTTTACATTACATTCACGTTCTGTAAGGAATATGTTTCGCGCGCTTCGCTCCACTTATGGTCAACATAAGCGACCTACTGAGCGTACTATTCGCAACACCATCACACTTCTTGAGACCTAGCATTCATTAAAAACAACGGTTTGGTGTGGTTTGTGGGAATCATCGGTTTCCACATATCGCTTCAATAAATGGATTTTTTGAAAGAGCACTTCGGTGAGCAGAAAATCTCACGTTTTGGGCCGGTCGATTAGCGACCATTATAGATGATATCTCGCCGTTAGACTTTTTCCTGTGTGGAGATGTAATGTTTAAAGTATATGCGGGCAATCCTGCTTCAATTCAGGACTTGGAGTAAAACATCGCGGGTGTCATTCGTCAGTTACCAGTCGAAATGTTCGAAAGAGTCACCGAAAATTATTATATATAGTATATGGGAGTTGGAGTAGTATCAACCTGATTTTAACTATTATCATGCCACATACTAAACAAATATTCTTTGAGTTTCATTAAGGTACCTCACATACAATCACCAATCATATGGAATAAAGTCAATCAAATGTTCCAAAATCCAGATATCAGTTATATGAGCTTTGTAATTTTCATTGAGATAACTCAAATATTGGCCGATACATGAGGTATAAAGTCACCTGGAAATTCCAAAATCTTTGTACAGTGAAACTTCGATAACTCGTATTTGCAAGGGACCACAATTTAAATACGAGTTATGGAGTTTTTCAAGTTATCAAGTTATACAACTTATAGAGGCAAGATACAGAATAAACGAATTATAGAGTTTTTTTATTTGTTTTTTCAATTTTACATAAAAAACAAGAAATGTTTGTACATATTTAAATTTTAAAATATAAAGTACATATGTATGTTATTCAATCAACATATGTAAGTATGTATTTTGAAAATTTGTACAAAAAAAATTAAGAAAAGTGTTCATTTTAAAAGAAATCCGTAATATGTTTTTGACGGACATTATTTTGGCGTATTTTGTCTATGGCATTATCAATGTTTACAATGTCATAAAAAATTGTGTCTTCAACATTTGATGCCATGACAAAAACACGCAAATTTTCAATTGAAGCTTTCGCAACCTTTGTGGAAACTGAGGGAATTTCAAATGTTTCATCGTTTTCATCGTCGATGTTTTCGAAACCCAGAATTTCATCATCATTGAGGCTTCCAGTAATCACCAACTCATCATCAACATGAATGTAGTCATCAAAGTTTACACGTGTTTCTGCATTTTGTGGAACACGAGCCCACTCTGCTATGTGAAGTACATCTTCGCTGATTACTACTACATTTCGATCTTTAACAAAACCGCAAGCTCGAAAACAGTTTTTAATAGTCGTACGGTTTTTTGTGAAAAAAAAAACGAGTTGTAGAGGCTTTTGATACACATTTTTCAATTCTTGTCTCAAGAAAAATACGAGTTATCAAAGGGACCGAAATACATGCATTTTTCGCGAATTTTTCTAGGTACCGAAGAAATACTATGAAATATCAAGGTTTTTCGCTTATCGAGGTTACGACTTATCGAAGTTTCACTGTATTAGGAATATGGGGGCTCAAGAAAGTACTGACCCGTTTCAACCCATTTTTTATACACAGAGATACCATTGGCAGGAAAATATTCTCTCTGAACTTCAATTGTGTGTCTCACACATTTATCGATATTTCTTATCAAAAGTCGACAATAGAATCTGGAGTCCACCTTTCCGGTATTTAGGAGCTTGCACAGTTTTGGTTGGATTTGGACAATTTTTGGTCATAAGGTTGCACGGTTTAAGGGATTTATTAGTACAAAAGTGTATCCCATTATATTAATTACTTCTTGATTTGTGTACTGGGAAGTGTAAAATCAAGTGGAATTTAAAACTGTGGTGAATGGGAAGTAGGCTTGGTTGTAGTCCGATTTCGCCCATTTTCGCACAATGACATAATACTACGTATTACATTTAGTCGAAATCGGTTGGTCGGATGTGAGATATGTGATTTCACCAAAAAATGGGGCGTGCCACGCCCATCGTCCAATTTTCACACCAACTCCCTTGAAACCCTCATACCATTTCGAGGGAAAATTTAACGTCTCTGGCGTATTTCGTTATTGATTTATTGCGCGGGGCCACGCCCACTTTTTCAAAGTTTTTAGACCACAGGTAATCCTTGCTACTGCGATCCTCTGTGCCAAATAAATGTTCTATATCTTAATCTAGTTGGTTATGGCGCTTTACACGTTTCCGGTTAATGGCGGTTTGTGAGCATGACAGTAGTCCGATTACGTCCATTTAAAATCTCGCGCTTGTTTTTACAACTTGCACGGATGGACGGACGGACGGCCAGACAGACAGTCACCCGGATTTCAGCTTTTCTCGTCATCTTGATCATTTATATATATCTTTATATATGAAAAGTACGTGTTACGTTGTTTGTCCGCGACGGACTCCTAAACTACTGAACCGATTTTAGTAAAATTTAGCTCACTGTGTCCAGTTCGAACCAACTTAGAAGATAGGACAGTTAAAACAATTCATACCTAAGGAATTTAGTGAAAGCTCTCTTAAATGGACGCTCTTTTAAGCGGACAACTCTATTAACTGGAATCAGACATTGAGAAAGCAGCTTTAAATTCTTTACTTTTTCCATTTCATTTATTTCATTGAACATATTGAAAATTAAATCTCAATCCCTTGGATTCTTATACCGACAAAAACTTTTTCGCCATTATTCGTAAATAGAATTTTCACTATATTCAATGCGTGGCCGGATCATCTAGTATATACATATATATATAACCCTATATCCATCTCAATCATTTTTAGGTGATACGTACAACCGCTAGGTGAACAAAACTATTATAATCTGGCTTTAAGGGAAACAATATTTTCTTAATGAATTAAAAACAAATAGATTATAAGAGAAACGTTAATATTCAAGACAAATTCAAGGTCAATTAAGAGACCAGATTGACTATATCAAAGTTCACAACCAGCACGTACTTAAGCACTTACATATGTATGTACATTACATATACATATACACATGTATACCATACATGCTAGTTTACAATAACAACCGACTATCAGGCCATCTCCACATGTAGATCAACATCCGGAAGTGGAGCCCTTGAATTAGAGCGATAACACTGGAATAACTCGTTCTACGCACAAATAAATTTGTTATGGTCACCCACATCCTAAATGAGTTGCACGCACACACCGGCACATACACACACGTACATGTGAGTGCATTATGCGGAATTTGTGCCAGTTTCCGAAACGACAATGTTAACTAAATTGTTTAGAAAAAAACGTTTTTGCAATTTTACTAAATTGAATTAAATGTGAAGAGCAGCGACGCACAATACAAACGATCTACACATATACAGCATGTGTGTATGTGTGTGCGTTTTTATCACTGAATTGAATCTAGTTGCAACGCTTGAGTCTACAATTCATTTGAAATCACGTCGCATCGCATTTCAGCAGGTATAATGATGATATAATTTTCAGATAGAAGCCGCCAAACGATCTCACAATACAACTTTTATGACACGATTTGCCATAATCAAATATGCTAATCTGCGCTGGAACTGTGTGAATATAGATATGCAAACTATTAAAGAATATATACGAGTATAATAAGTATTACCTCTTCTGAGTACTTCATTTTAGTTTAAAATACTCAACTTAATACGAAACATTTCCTAAAAATTTCCGGGACCGTTGATCGTGGTTTCAAATGCCGATCGCGAGAATATTTACTAGAAACTTGAATTGAAAAGTTTGATTTATTGGATGGCAGGAAGGGTTGTTGTCGGAAACTTTCCATCAGCTCCAGTTTGAGGCTTCCTGACTCATGATGATTAGCTTCTTTGTACCGATACTTCAGTCTCAATAGCTGCGGAATGGGAACAGATAGGTGACTTCTTGTAGTTCCCCACTGGACTATTATGCCTCAGACCACCTCAGCAATCGTTGGTCAACTAGCAGCAGCTGTGCAGCTCCTTTCTGGCTCATGGTAAATCGTAAAGAACTCTTCGCTTTCAGCAAGGTGCACCTTTTAATGCTTGCATAAATTTTAACTGGATACTGTCTGATCGGGATTCATGCGGTAAGATTGTACATCTTGCATCAGCTGTTTGGAAGAAGATGAGCTAAACTCATCTCAACACTTCCTTCTCGAATGTCCAGCCATTGCCAGCTCAACGCAAAGACACCTCGGATCTCATACTTTCAGACAGACGGGTGTAATAGAGGAAATAGAAATAAAACTGTGAGAGATTCGTTTTCGCCGATAGCTGATTTCCAACTATAGAATTTTTTCATCTAATCTAGTAGTTGACCCCGACAAACCATGTAAAACGCTAAAGTCAATTTTGGTCGTTAAGAAGCTTCTCTTAAATTTTTATCAAACTTTCAAAGACAACCCATGACGCCTAGCATGCACACGGCAGAGATATTAGTAAGAAATATAAGATTTTTTTTGATTGTATTATATATTAGATTGGCGATCGAGACCGTCGAAATTGATAATTCAGAAAACAATATCTTCCTCATTTTTCTTTGAAAAAGATGCATAAAACTATAACAGTATGTATCATGCTGAAATTCGTGCTATTTTAAAGTTTTCCTTAAAGGCAAATCCGCTAGAGAAGCGTTTCGTGAGATTAATGGTGTTTTGGGGGATGGTACTCTATCACTTCGAACTGCGGAGGAATGGTTTCGACGATTTAGAGTTCGTAACACCATGGATAAGCCAGCCGGCGGAAGACCTGTGACGACGAATACCGATCAAATCATGGAAAACATCGAGTTAGACCGGCATGTGGCATCTCGTGACATCGCCCCGATGATGGGAGTTAGTCACCAAACCATTTCAAAACATCTGCAGAAGGCTGGATACACAATGATGATGTTTGGGTGCCGCATGATTTGACGCAAAAACCGACAGAATCAACGCCCGCGATATGCTGCTGAAACGGAACGAACTCGACCCATTTTTGTAGCGGATGGTGACTGGTGACGAAAAATGGATCATACACGACAGTATCAAGCGAAAACGGTAGTGGTCGAAGGCCGATGAATCGTCCCAAACAGTGGCCAAGCCGGGATTGACGGCCAGGAAGGTTTTGCTGTGTGTTTGGTGGGATTGGAAGAGAATCACTCACTATGAGTTGCTCCCATATGACCAGACGCTTAATTCTACCATCGCAGTAGAACGACTGGACCACTTGAAGCAGGCGATCGAACAGAAGCGTCCACAATTGGCCAACATTTGGCCAACAGGGTATGTTCCACCAGGACAACGCCAGACCACAGACTTCGTTGATGACTCGTCAGAAGCTACGGTAGCTCGGATGGGAGGTTTTATCGCATCCATCATATAGCCCGGACATAGCGCCAAGTGATTACCACCGGTTCCTGTCCATGGCGAACGCCCTTGTTGGTGTAAAGTTGAACTCAAAAAAGACTTCTGAGAAGTGGCTGTCCGAGCTCTTCGCAAATAAGGAGGGGGGCTTCTACGAGGGAGGTATTATAAAGTTGCCGTCTAGATGGAAACAGATCATCGCACGAAATGGCGTATATTTGAACTAAATTTAATCACTGTAACACTTTTTATAAAGCATTGAATAAAGGGCAAAAAGCGGAAAGGAGATATTTGACAATCTAATATTATGTTGAAAAACTCATTAAATGGTCTGTTTCTGAGTAGAACAACCTGGAACATTTTGTTTCGAAATTCCTAAATTTCTATTATTATAGTTTTTATATATGTATGTGGTCTCTAAGCCCAGAAGAAGTGTCAATATCGTCCCAATTATCAAAGAATTGTCTTAGCGTATTGTTATTTTGAACCCCTTCTATAAAAATCACTGCAGTCTCGGCCCAAAATCATTGTCTTTAAATTTGATAAAAATTGTTCAAAATGTATTTTTTTAACAGTTTTCATTCCTGCTTTCAAAATAAAGGTTTCGCCTAAATATTTAATCCTTTTTGCTCAAAACTAATTTTATACACGATTCCCAGATTTTAACCATAAAGTTGCATAGAGGCCTAAAAAATTCGAACATCTGGTTGATTCTGTACTGCCAAATCAACAAGATTTAATCAGCATTACTTTTGTCATATGGTGCTTGTTCTTTATTCTTTTTCTCACTGTTGAATAACACAATGACGACGTAACCAAAAAAACCTTTCAATCATAATAAAGTCACGGAAATTGTAGCGCTTTATTAGTTGGCGTTGATGGTACTCCATTGAAATAATTTGGGGGCACGCAATTTTACTATGCACATCAGTGAACCATATATACATACATATGTAGATATTTGTCAATGTGACACTCCATACGATAACTTTTAAATCAGTGCTTAGGGAGAAAAAACAACATTTTTATTATCGCTTTCAAAATAGGCGAATTTCACTGCGCTTGTTATAAGTCTCGTCGGAGATAGCCTTAGAAGCTAATTTTGGTTTTTTCGGTATGAGACCATTTTCACAGCGCTATTCGCTAGTATGTTAGACAACTTTGACAAAACATTCTTAAACCCACGCCTTGTGATCAGTAATGATGCGCTTGATGAATGTCACCCGAAAGAATGTCTAGTCTAGTTTCCACACGTTTCATACTCAAAACATTAACCAAAATGCGTTAAGTCTATAAATAAGAGATGAGATTCCCCGCTATATCTCCCTGATGACAACACGACATTTTCAAGAAGTGTTTCTTGAACTTTTTGATGCTACTATCATTATCCAAGTCGAATGAAGCAAGTTTCACGTCACTTCTGCAACATTTTTAATGATTCCGAGCTGCAAACCTTTCAATTATTAATTAACTTCAACTTTTTTGTCAATTTCTTTAAGTGGTATTCTTTTTCCTCTTAATAGAAATCGATTATTTTCTTAACAAACTGATATATTTGGTAATAAGAAGTTCAGGAGGTACTGTTCTTGATCAGAAACCACAGGTAGTACTGAACCAAGATATTAATAGAAGATATTACTCATTTTCTTCATTTACTTCAAATCTTTATCTAGTAAACATCGGGCTTTGGATGCGAATGTCTCCTCTTAAAAAGTAGGTAATTGCAACAACAACGTTACCTGATCAGAGTAATGAAATGACTGATCCAGCATTGCAATTCTTTAATTTCTGGATGTTTCGTAATTATCGCAATTGAGAAAATTGAGGACGGTGGTGCCAGCATTGGTGTTTCTCGAGACATCTGTTAATCGCAATTTTCTGACGTTCTGGTATCTATTGTGACGTTCGGCAACGAAGGGCATCCTTGCAGGGTTTTGATGAAATTCAGTAAGTCAGTTCTTTACTGTTACAGCGTAACTCTCATCAGGTCATTGCTTTGGCACATGTCCCCTCCTCCCCATAAAGCTGCTAGTTTTCCGGAATCGCCGATATTGGACCACTATAGCTTATAGGTTAGGTTAAGTTAGGTTAGACGGATGAACAAAGGTCGCACTTGAACAGCTTATATAGTCATTCCTGAAGTCAAAGAAAAGAAGAACTCTTGTCACGAACTTATAAATTAGCAAAACGCTTAGTAGCCAGTATAAATTTGCACAGGTTCCGATGTCTGAAATTATGCGCTCGAAAGTGTTTAAGTCTTGACCTCCCAAAGACGGGACAGACAAGAAGGTAGTGTTCTTTCCCCTCATCTTCTTCCATAAAGCTTCGTCAGGTGGTGTGTGGTAAGATTCCTAACCTTACCAATTCCAATAGGACAATGGCCTGTTAAAAGCCTCACACCTACTGAGGTTAGCCTAACTGAGGAAGTTCACTACATCTCTAGCGATCAGTCTTGGGTCAAAAGGCTTTTGTTTGCAACAGCGCATGTCCCGATGGTGGCTCAGCGTTGGCCACGCTGCCGTGAAGCCCAGCTATTTAGTAGTAGAACAAAAGAGGATACAAGAGCACCGATCCGCTCTCGTTCTACCGGCAGCGGTTCTATGATGCCTTTCCTTGTTAGCTCATCAGCTTTGCAATTTCCTGCGATTCCGCTGTGACCTGGAACACATACCAGTCTTTTCCCATAGACACTTGATGCTATTGATAGCGAGCTTAGGCACTCCTTGGCCAACCCTGAATGCACTGTTAATGAGTTCAAGGCTGGTATCGCCGCTCTGCTATCTGAGTTGATGGTCACTTCCCTGAAGGATGCTGCACTCCGTTGCGGTAAATATATTGCTATCTTAATGGCTACAACTTTGGCCTAGAAGGCACTGCAATAGTCAAGTAGTCTGAAGCTGAAGTTGATAGAGAACTCCTGATAGTAAACGCCTCCACCAACCTTCCCTCCAAACTTTGACCCATCCGTAAAGAAGCTTACCGTACCTCTCCTGCAACGGATTCTGCCCACCCACAATTTCCTCGTCGGGATATAGGCAGAGCAGGAGCCGCCAGAGATCAGTTTGACGACCCCATAATCGAAGTGTGTGAGTATAAACGTGCTAACAACATCGGTGCAGGTTTTAGACCTTGCCTTGAACGGAGACACCCGTCTTTATATATAAACATTTTACCTGATTCTGTTGAGTAAGAGTATACTTACATAAGTAAATAGAATTTCATTGCCATAAATCTCTCTTAAATTTATTACGCTTTTGAAATATACATATGTATAGTGTGTCGTGAATACAAAATAATAATAGCAATATTCACAGACGTTGACACGCCCAACATTGTCTCACTTAACGCCTACAACTTGAAACCGCACCGCAAAGAGAGCATTTGCGCAAGCGAAAAAAAAATTATAAAACTTTTTATTTTTTTTTTTTTTCGCAACCAAAATAGCATAACTGTAATAGAACAAATACCTGGCAATCATTCAATTAAACCGGCTTATAAATGAAATCCTCCTTCCAACCCCCCCACAATTTAAAGTGGCAACTCGCCCACCGGCGCTCATTGGCTCTTGACATGTTTAGGTGGCGTGAGTTCGCTTAAGCTGCACTTAATTTTGGACTATTTCGCTAGTTTAGCATCCCCTGTGTAAGCTAACTAACTGTACTTTATATGTGTGTATTATATTTTTGTGCGTGAGCGTGTTTGTTGTCATAAACGGCGCATAAAGTGACCAGTGACCACCCACCCACCTTCATGGCAAGGCGAATTCTCACAGCCGAGGCGGTGCTACGCGGCGTATGAGTGCCCTTCGCTGCGCGTGTATTGCGTCCCACGTATACGTGCCAGTTTATTAGCACACACACACACACGTGCAGACAATTCAACACTAATTTATTCGTTGTTGTCAATATTTCTCATTGCAAAATTTGTTTGCTGTCATTATTTTTTCACATACAAATTTTTCAAATTTTTACAAACGAAATTGTTGCTGTTGTTTTTTCATGGTTTGACTTTTTAATACAAGTATTTTGTAGTAAACGAGGAATTCCACGGGGATCATGCCTGGCATTCGAGGCCTCACGCCAGTTGATTGTCACGTTCATTATCGCTCATTTGTTTAGCGTTTCTATTTATTCGTTCATTTTTTTTTCTTTTTAATTGAGAAAAGCATTTCTAGGTACGTACGTGCTTGCGCAAACTGTCATTTACACATGGTTGGGCATTAAGTAAGTAAATTAATTAATTACACTGATTGCATATCATAAATTTCCACTAAATTAACTTACATATCCACACACATTCATTTTCTGCGTTCATTTGATACTCGCAATATATTATTGTAGCTAATTCAATTCTTACGTTAACATTAGGGTAGAGCGAAAAAAATTTTGAATCTTGATCTTGAAAAATTTTAAATTTTTGCTTATATATGTACATAAATTAGACAAAGGAAAATATGACACTTGATAAAAAATTCCTTGCTCTATACTATTCAAAAATAATAAACCATCTGATCAAATTTGACCCGGACTGAGAAAAAATTTCACATTTTTACATACTTTAATACAAATTTTTATAATTGACTCCAAGAAAGATTCCTGATATAAAATCAACGCTTAATCCAATTCAAGTTTGTCTCGTACGGCCCTCAGAGTTTTAGTTTCAGCTCATTTTTTGAGCACCATTCGAAAGATTGTTGAATAGCTTCGACGTCATATTCATAACCCCACGTTTCGTCACCGTCAATGATGCATCTAATGTTGTTGTTGTTGTTTTTGTTGCGTTTAATAAATGTAGGGTCTTCAGCTATGTTTTCAAGCAACTCTTTTGCGACCTCTATTTGACGTTGTTATTGCAAATCCAGTCTAACCTTGACATGCTGAACTCCCAAAACACTAACCAAATGTGTCTACTCGACGTTGTTTTTCCAAAGGTTCAAGTCTTTTAGTACGAGTCTAGCATTACACACGTTTCATACTCAAAATATTAACCAAATCTGTCTAATAGACCTGTTTTTTTGTAAAAGGTTCAGATCTTTTGAAAGGAGTCTAACGCATTATACCCAAAACATTAACCAAAATGTGTGGAGTCGATTCTAAAGAATGTTAAAAGTGTCTGCTATCTCTCTGATGCCAACACGAGCGCTATTTCTTAAACTTTTTCAATGTTATTGTCATTAGCAGACGTGAATGGAAGACTCGCATGAGACAAGTTTTCCATGACGACGCAACTTTCCCTGAATGATTTGTGCCACTCAAATAGTTATGTTCGCCATTAACTAGGCTCACCCCAAATCACTTATGCTTTGCGATAACTACGTAGCTGTAAAGGGTAAAATTTTGGTCAAACTTGTTCTTTAACTTTCTTTTCATAAACAAAAAAATCGCAGACACACAAATTTTGACATATGAAAGTCAAACTTCATACGAACATTGAAAAGGTTATGCCAATCTAGCAAAAATATTGTAACGATTCGGCTTCCGCACGCAGTTTAAATGAAGCAATCCGAGTCAAATTTGATTAGATGGTATATGATATTTTTTATACAACCCTATATTTATCCCATTTATTTTAAGCTATATGCAAACATCATACTTTTTTTACCATGTTGAGAGAGTACTTTATAAGAACGACCAAATATTTCCACTCCACCTTAATGCAAACATGAATAGGCATGTATCACTGCGGGAGATCATTAATAGTTTTTCGGACGGAGTAAAAATAGACAAAATATGAATAATGCCTTTAATATATTTAAAAAAAAAAACATTCTAGCTGGGAATATTCTTGAAAGTTCATCAAATCATTTCTAAGCTTTAAGAGCATTAGAAAGGCACCTGTTTTCGAAGTGGCTACGAAGCACTCTTCACTATTCGGTATTATTGAAGAGCACGGTATTATGACACTTCAGGACAGTAGATCTCCTAACTAACGGGTTTTCAATAAGAGAGCTACAGAAGTTTTTTTTTTCTAAATAAAACAAAACGGCTTGGGCTATGAATGAAATTCTTTATTCCTGTGAAAGTACATTTGATGTCATTATGTATGGATCTCGATTTCTTTTGCATGGCCACCACGAGCACTCTTGCAGAAGTCCAGACGCTGAACACAATTTTCAACGGTTTTTTCAAGCATAAATGGGCCGATACTGCTGCAATTTCACGAAGTTCATCAATCGTCGCAGGGTTATTGGAATAGATCATAAACTTGACATAGCCCCACAGGAAATAATTAAATCGCACGACCGAGGCGGCTAATTGACTGCGCCATTTCATGAGATAACGCATTCAGCAAACTTGGTTTTCAATAAATCGATTGTAACATGAGCTATGTGGCTTGTGGCACCGTCCTGTTGGAACCACATATTGTCCAAGTCCATGTCATCCAACTCAGACCAAAAATATTCGGTTATCATTGAGCAGTAGCGACTTCCATTTACAGTAACATGCCGGTCTTGATCATCACGGAAGAAATACGGCCCAATGACACCGCCGGCCCATAAACAGGACCAAACCGTAATTTTTTCGGGATACAATGGTGACTCATGGAGTATGTACGAATATACTTTCACAGGAATAAAGAATTTGATTGATAACTTAATAGTTTTTTTTTTTTTTAATTTAAAAAAAGAACTTTTGTAGCTCTCTTATTCTGAACCCCGCAGTTAAAGTTGAGGCCAGTGACTCCAAATTTCGGCAGTAAATTTTAATAATTTCGTCTCGTTGTTGGATCGTATATATTTCCATAATGTAATGGCAAACTTAACTGAAGAGAAATGTCACAAGAGAAAAATTTAGCGTTGTTCGCTGACCCTATCGGAATTGTAAAGACCGCAATACCCGTTTGAGAAGTATACAAAAGAACTTTCTAAGGAATGACTTGGTTGCAGTCGCCTATAATTATGCAATAAACACTATATTAAATAGAGAAAATAGTATTTAGCAACTCAATTAGCAAATAGTCTACTGCAATATTTTGATATACTTGTATATACGTAGGTTGCTTTCGATATTTCGGGTTTTGCTAAACCTAGTGTTGCAAACAGGCAACTCGCAACTCTATCGTAAGGTTTGACATTTTAGATGTTACACTATACATATGTATATAGTATACATATAACGCTTTGTCATACGAGCGCTATTTGTCTTTCCAGTTACTTAAAATATTCGACCAAAATGAAATTTAACCGCGAATATTTTCTAGCGATTGTTTTTTAAAACTTTCGACGCGGTTTATCTCAGCAAAAGTGAAAAGATGAACTTAGTTCAAATTTTGGCGATGAAGCTTCATCAAGTAGTGTTTATCGACGCTGTGGTGAATGCAATCGAGGTCATAGATCACTCCAAGACAAATTTCATGAAGAACGTTCAAAATCAGTTCATGTTCCGGTAACTATTGGGATTGAGACGACTATAGCCATTAATGGGATCAGCATACATTCAATGTTGCATGAACATTTTCTTGTTGAATTTTTTTCACGTCGGATACCACACAATTTATCGATCACTCAAACAAAGGCTCGTGTCGATTGATCAAGAAATGTTAAACAAATACGTTGACGGTACTTCGAAACAGTAAATTCTGAGTGGCACACAACCATTTGTTTGCTAATTGTCTTTCAAGAAATCAGGAAAACCAACCACCAAAGGTGGACCACTCTTCACCACGACAATTGACCGAAACAACTGCAATTTTGAGCATTCAAAAAATCGAGTTGATGAGTAATCCACCGTTAAGTCTTGACTTGGAACCAAATACCTTCTTTTCATCCCCGTACGAAAAAATAAGCGAAGAGGTCAACGATTTTCGCCTGAAGTGCCGGTTGTTGCGCTAAAAACGCATAATTTGACGACGATTTTTCTATATTTACGCGAGCTAGTCCCTCAGTATTTGAGATATCAATCTGAAATTTAGCGTCCTTTTGTCTCTAAGCACCACCACCGATGTTAGATCCTTTAGCATACATCTGCCATAAGATATTTTCACGAAATTTAGCATAGATTTTTGTTGACCACAACGCTATAATCTTCGAAAAAATTGTTCCTGTCGGACCACTGTAGCATATGCCATTCAAACTAGCCGATAAAATAAAGTTAAAAATCTCTTCATTTTATGTTATGTGAACTTGTTTCTTCATTTTAAAAAACATATATATGAGATAGATAAAGACCTAACTTTTATAAAAGAAGATGAAAGGTTGGTAATATGGCAGTATCCAACCTATACTAATTGTAGCCAAAAGTCTCTGATATTCGATTTTATTTTAGGTTAGGTATGCTAATGAAACACGTATAGACCAATTTTAGTCCTTTGAGATAACAGTTCAGTTACGAGGTGTATAGTAAGTAGTCATCCTTTAGAATGCCTGTGCTTGACGCGAATTTCCATTAACTCTGTGACTTCATTACCCGATACCGTTTCCAATGGCTTATACCGTGAGGCCCTCAGATGCTTAAAGCGTAGCCTTTTCAGTGCGAAACAAAGGCAGAAGAGATGCTCTATTGTTCCTCTGGTGCTTTGCTCTTGAGATTTCTTAACAGATCGAGAAGACTATCTGCCCATTCTGCAGGCATGTATCGCCACCAGCCACTGATCAGTGAATATTCATCTCAGGTTTCTACAGTTCCTTCTATCGAGTGCCAGTAGGGATTTTGTGTACTTTCGGTCTTTCTATCGATTTCCAGTAGGAATTTTGTGTACTTTCTACCGTTTTACACAAGACTTTTTGCACTTACGTAGCTCGTTCCAGCAACTTCATCCTCCATCTTCGAGCCAGAAATGTTTAGTGTGCTGCGCCCAGCTAAAATGCCTTAACACCAATCATCTTTAATATCTGCTTTTAACCGTCTTTCCCAAACCGCCATTACCCACCGAGATTTGTCCGAAGGTTCTAAGGTAGAATTGGTCTTACAATATTTTAATGGTAATATTTTAAGATTTCCCTTTCGAAAAGAGAGTTCTATACTTTTTTACGCACTAATTGTTATCGGGTTCTCTAGTATTTATAGATCATGATTGATCGATTCTTCAACTTTCTTTCTTCCAACATATGGTCTCCATTATTAATTTTATACATAATGACCTGGACCTACACTGTTAAAATGGGTCACGTATAATCCATAAGTATAATCTTTATGAAGCGCTGAATGACACCATGGTATTGAATTTGCTTTAACTACTGTTATGTTTTGCAAAACTGTTCTTTCCACCCGGTGCTGTTTAGTTTTTGGACTTTTAATGGACGAGAACAACTATATTTGCAAAGAACACTTATATACGATACTTCATCACTTCTAGAAACTCTAGTCGTATCGGTTCATTAGGATCGAGACCGAAAGGTTATGTTTTCTCAATTGATATGGCGGATTTAGATATCTAAAAATAGTCCAGATGCAGTTTGGAGCTTTGGAATTGCGACTCAATTTAGGTCGCTCAAGCAAGCTCGCTTTAAGCAAACTGACTTCCTCTTAAAGTAACACGTTTCATTGAAAATTGTCATGAGCTAAAGCTTAAACAATTAATATTGTGACATTAATATTCTAATATAATCATACAAAAACTCCTTCTTGATCCGGTTGTGAAATTAAAAGCGCATTTGTTTGTAACTAAGAGCTGTTATCTACGTAAGTGAGTCATTTAAATTTAATGTGTCAGCTAATATTAGTGATTATTCGACCGTTACGAGTAAACAAGTCCCACAATAACAATATTAGCATGCCTAAATAATATAAATATGTATATAAATTAGTATATATCCGCATTTGATGTAACAAATATTTGCCATCATTATTATTTAATGTAGTTAATTGCTTTATAAGCTCAATAACTATCGCCCCACTAATGCCTTAAAAATATTTCCATGCGCGATCGACGTCACAGAGAAGTGTTAAGTCCACAGACATGTGGTCAGCACCGCATTTGTTGACCCAATCACTTTGAATATGTTGACTATATGCCTTGTTAAAATCGATTTACTTACAATGGAAAAGAAAAAGTGTAAAATCGTTAAATCACATTGTTCGTTGCTGATTTCGCGGAATCTCATTAATATATCGACAGCGTGATGCTATATCTCTTTCAACGTGATATTTATCCGCTGAAGTAATATTTATTACAGCAACTGGGCTTATAATTGCTGTTTAAAAGCTACAATTTTTCAAGTGCGACAATTTCAGTTCAAATTATATGTTATATATAGAACACTATGTGTACACATCGCATTTCAGCTTAGACACAAACAAATGTGGGATAAGTTTTAATTAGACTGTAGTACTAAAGTGAGGGTGGTTTGATTAGTCAGTAGCTTTTGATTTGGTATTTTTTGCCTAACGTAGCGGTATAATAGGCAGCTGTGGAGCCAGTCGCCATTTTAGCTTTGTTGCTATATATTATTACCATTCCATGTTATAGCATATAAAAGTATTTACTGTGACTTTGGATTTAAGAAAAGATTTATACATTATTATACTTTCTCAATATGTTTTTACATAATATGATAGTTTTGTTTAGCTCACTATTGTTTTAAACGCCTAAAACTAATTGAGTTAGATATAAAGCTTTTATATTACCCTGACATTTCCATAATAGAGGGCTAAAATGGGCGAAATCGTACGAAAACCACGCCTACTTTCCATATAACAAAACTGCACACAATTAACAGTATATAAAGTAGACACCAACACATATGTATTACAGAATTAAATTTTCCACAAATAGTCTCTTTAAAGAATACCATCGCTAGTCTTAAAATTGTCAAAATCGGAACTAAACAGTTTAAGTCCTCAGATAGCGAAGATATGAACCAAAGTGTTCATGGCTGACTTTCTACCGAAATTATTGGTCAATGTGTCAGATTTGTAATAAAAATTCTCCTCCAATATGTAATTTATCTCAGTTAAAGTCAATGCGCGTTTTTTTCCAATAACAATATTTCTTTGTGCCTAAATCGGAAAAAATCGGGGAAAACTTGCTCTCGACCCATTCAATAATATCAGGATTTTCAAACAGCCGAATGACTTTACACTTATGCATTGTTGATGGTATCTTAATGAGAGTCAGAGAGCATCTTTTTCTGTTAATAATAAGTCTTCTTCTTTTTTATTGGCGTAGACACGGCTTACACTGTTATAGCCGAGCTTACAGCAGCACATCAATCGTTTCTTCTTTTACCAATTTGGCACCAATTCGAGTACCAGGTCCGTGCAATGTTACCCACAATGCAGCTTCCCATATATGCAAGCGCTCTCATTGTAAACAGATGGTATGTAAAAAAAAAATCTATGGACATTCCATACAGCCTTACTTAAAAAGCCGAATATCTCGAGAAATATTAATAATAGCGATTTTGCCCTCGGACCTTTTAAATAAAATTTCCTACAAATTTGTCATTTACTTTTTTTCTATAGCTCTTGTCATTTACGAAATAAATACAAAAGAAAGCGACTTTCGGAGAAAAATAAGATTTAGAGCCCCGCACTACCTTACCGGTGTGAGTTTCGACTTTGTCGCAATGGGCACTTTTTGTAGAGCATTCAATTCTGAGGAATATGTGTCTAAGTCAAAGCGATGCCATAAAATGTCTCTGAGCTATAGAAATTTAAAGATAACAAATCACGATTGTCCTGTATTTTCTATGGAAAAGTTTTACATGCTTTGGTCCAGTCCTTAATGTTAATATTAAGGGCTCAAATTCTCAGGGAATTTTTTTAGGATATTTCTAAGGAAATTTCATGAGGGGATTGAAAAAAATGAATAATTAAAAAAAAGCACACCCTAATATATACAGTATATACATATATGTAAATGATCAGCTTAACGAACTGAGTCGATTTAGCCACACCAGTCTGTCTGTATAAACGCCAACTAGCCTCTCAGTTTTTGAGATATTAATATGAAATTTTGTACACATCCTTTTCTTCCCAAAAAGCTGCTTTTTTCTTAAAAATGCTAATGGGGTAAAACTGACAGACGAACTGAATGAGCGGAAACAAATGCTTGTATGGAAAACTTTTTATATTTTAAAAGGTATCTTCACGAAATTTGGCATGGGTTATTGCCTAAAGCAATAATGCAATCTTCGAAGAAATTGTTCAGATCGGATTCCTAAAGCATATAGCTGCAATATAAACTGTACGATCAAAACTGTGTTCTTTTTTGGAAACGGCGTTGTTGGCAACATAGAACTAAGTAGGATGGTAACTCTGTACATTTTTACAGTTTAAATAAAATTTTGATTATGAATTTTATTCACAATTCCAAAAACTATATTTTTAGTGTGTATTAATTTATTTTTGAAATCCTTTACAAACAAGTAAGGAAGGGCTAAGTTCCGAAATAACCGAACAATTCATACTCTTGCAACGAGCACGGATTTAAGCCGAGGTAGTACCTTCAGATACATAACCATTCAAGCTGCTCACAACTTCTGGTCTAAGACAAAGTATCCTCTGTGCGCTGGCCTTGGGATCGTAAAACGTAAAAAACACCTCCTAATGAAAGGAAGAAAACAGCCTCGAATGAAACGACAAAACGCGTCAATGGTGTCCACGACAATAAAGAAAAAAATACATAAGGGTTGTTAGTTGTATGGGGTATAGGGCAAGTATTAACCCGATTTTATTTATTTTAAGCACAAATAAACACCCTTATTTTAAAAACACGCTCTCTTCATTTTATTGAGATAACTCACATGTTGCCTCATATATGCGGAAGTTCGAAATCTTTATATATAATCTAACCTTATATGGGGCTAATTTTCTGTATTAACCCGATTCAACCCATTTCTAACACACAAACATACTAATATCCGAAAAGAATTCTCTCTAAATATCAATTATACATTTCACACGTTAACCGGTATTTTCGGTAAAAAGTCAACTATAGAGAATAGGCATCTAGGGGCTTCAACTGTTTCGGTTCGTTTTGGACAATTTTTGGTCATAAGGTGACATATTACAAAGACACTTTTTGTGCAAACTTGTATCTCGTTATACTAATTTCTTCTTGATTTGTATACTAGAAAATGAAAAAAATTAATGAAATTAAAATTTTGAGAAGTAGATTGAGTCCGAATTCGCTCATTTTCACACTGTATGTAACAATATTATGAAAGCTGAATTTGGTTGAAATCAGCTCGAGCATGTACCGAGATATGAAATTTTACTTAAAATTGGGCGTTGCCACACTCATTGTACAATTTTGATCATCGCTTTTAAAACTCTCTCAGAGTATCTCGGAGCTAAAATTTAATGCCTCATTTTAGTTATTTAGTTATCGGACTGTTAGAAGTTTTTAACAGTACCGTTATAGGGGGAGTGGGTGAGGTTATCAACCAATCTCATCCCTATTCACACTGTCGGTATGAGTTCTTATAATATTTGCTCTAGGCGAATTTAGTTGTTGTAGCTTTAGTGGTTCAGGAGATAAGTATATACATTAAAGCTAATAGAGGCCGGGGACACGCCCACTTTCTCAAAATTTTTAGCCCGCTGGTGCTTTATATCTTATATCCAACTCGATTATTTCGAGATTATACAAACAACCGTTAGTTTAACAAAACTATTATGCACTCTAGCAACATGTTGCAAAGTATAACAAGAATATAATGAAAGGCTTTTATACTAATAGCACTAACTAATCGCAAATATCGCTTGTGAAACTAATAATTTTCTAACCTTTTAATTCCAGCCACAAATGTAAGGTACCACAAAAGCGCGTTGGCCAACAGCTTAACCTGTTGCTGGCTTGGCAGCAACATTACACATTCGCCAGCACTTGTCTGCAACATTATGACTACTTGTGAGCATTCTGTATCCGTAATTTGATGAAGACCACAAATTCTTCTCATGAATGATACACGCCAAGAGCGAACGACGGCTGGCGGCGCAGGCGCAACTACAAAGACACAAACAAAACACATGAATATGTAAAATAAAGAAATAAAAAAGAAAAGCAAAAGAGAAACAATTGATTATGCAGCAAACACAAACGGTTAATGATTACGATGCCACCAAATGATGATGAACCAGTGCGTCGAACACTGCTGGCTGCCATGTGGACCCGGTATTCATTCATAAGTTTTATTTTTATGCTGCTGACACAACCAGAAAGACGGTATGAGATGTGCGCATTGGCAAGTACGGCGCAAAATTACAGGTTTCTGGCCAATCTAACTTAGTGCGTCTTCTTCCAGCATTAAAGGCGAAACCGCTACGAAAAAAACTGCAACGAAATACATGCACACATACACACCTACATATGTATTCGTAGTACTCGTACATGGCAATTGAAGAAGAAAACGAAAATGCGATGCCCAAAAAGGTACGATGCACCAAAAATTTCGGTTTCGACCCAAAAAAAGGAGCTTAAATCACGATACGACATTACATTACAACAAAAAAACGCAAGCGAAGTAAAAATTTAGTAATTTCAATTAAAATTCGCCAACATTTACCGTTGCGCGCACACGTTTAGTACATGGTATTATTACACTGTGAGAATGAAACGAAGCTGAGCCTTTATTGCCACGAAGTAAATTTAAAAAACTGCGAATATGGAATAACAACAATAATTATATAATACATAGAACGCACTTGATTACTTTTTACTAGGTTTGTATACGAGAGTAGACGAATAAGTATTTAGTCTACAAAAGACATGAAATTTCTCAACAAAGACCCCTTTTAGATCTATGCACTGGACTCAGCGATTCTCCAACCTTTTTAACTCGTATGAAAAGTAGGTCTCTGAGGCGGCATTAACCTCTTTCGCTTTTTTAAAGTTCTGCCGCGAAGAAATTTTTAAGTTTGAGAACAAAAAGTAGTCGCACGAGGCCAAAACTGGAGAAAGCGGTAGACGAACTGCTACCTCGTAAACCAATTCGTTCGTTTTGACAGTATCGACGGTGTGCTTTTCTTTCAACTAACCTAGAAGTAGTACATTTAGAACACACCTTGAATATAACAGAAAACTGTGGTCATCATTTTTCTAACCGATAACCGAGTTTTTACCTTCTTCGAATGTTCGCCGGATGAAGTCTACTATTTCGACCGTTTATTGTTCTCTGATGTGTACCAGACTATTCATGTACTGCTCATAGTCAAGAATAGCAAAGAATAACAGTGTAACTATTCCGGTTTGGTCTGGAATAGCGAGAAATATCGATGTACTCTCGCCGTTGCCTCTGTTAGCCCGAAAATATCGAAACCAACGCAGTGTTTTAAAAAAACTACTGCCTCATCTATCTAAAGCATATTCAAATGGCAATCTCTCAATACAAGTTCGTGATATTTTGACACGTTATCCATTGTGGTAGTCGTTTTCGGGAAAATTGGACTATTGAACCAATTCTTGACAGTCGCCATCGAAGAATTATAGTCGGTGAACACGGGATCCACTATCTAATTTCATTACTCTATTTCCTCCCTTATAACAAAAATAAAATCATCGACCGATATAGCTCTTTTTCCATTTTTCTAATATTCTTAGACAAACCTGTTATAATATGCGGTCAAAACAAAACTACGAATACGCTTCAGCTGAAATTTGGGAGTTCGCGTATGTACCACACGAAAGTCATTTGCTCTCTAATGGCGCCATCGGGTTAGGCTTAGTACTTATGGCACTATCCTCATAGGTGGGTAGTTAGGCACGAATGCCGTCACCAAAGGCTCAATTAGCGCTGGATGTGCCATTTTGATGCAAGTCGTTGGGCCCTATCGCCTTGCTATTCCATTTCATCGTTGCGCTCGAACCATTTAGTGCTCTTAATGAAACTACTTATATCCGAAATACTTTTTGTGGAGACCCATTGAGGGTTTGCTGCCTGATGGGTTTCAAGTAATTTGTATCGGATTTGCGACAAAAGTGGCAACTCGCAGAGAAAGTTGAAACCCGTTTCCGTATTTTCTTCTTGCTGGCAGCTGGGGAAACTACTGTTATAAGGCAGGCACATTTTCAGCCCATCTGAAGGGCCAGTGCTACGTAGCTCAGTAGCTTTAAGTTTGCTATTTATAGATCTAGAAAGCAGGTATTTTGTACAATTCCTATCATATTTCGATTATATTTGCTTTGTTATCTTGCAGCTTATTGTTATGTTCTATTAGCTTTATTTCATTTGCTCAAAATGCTCATAAAGCTCCCTTTAGATCGTTCCTAGCGTTCAAAGTATTGACTCCACTTCGAACTCGTCTAAAGAAGCTCTTAGCTCTGTCAACTCGTCAGCATTTTTGATTCTTGACCGGGAAGCCAAATTATGGACACGTACATTTGACCTGCCAGTTAGGTTAAATCCATCCTGGATGTGTTGACTACGTTGGAATTGATCTGTGGTGTCGGCAAGACCATCAAAGCCGATTGTCTGTCCGTGTGTATGGTTGCTTTCTGTATCCTCCCGCAATTATTCATTAGAAGTTCACAAGCCTTCTCTATACCTTGATGCTGGCTACGTTTGGTAGGCGGATAGAAGTAGAGGTTTCGATATCTTTGGAATATTCTCCACCGTCCATAGATATCCTGCTGTCCTATTATACCTCTTTTCCATTCACGAATAGAGGAAATTTTTTCCTGAAAGTGTCCATAGAAATCTACCCATCGTAGGATATAGTCTGATTTACTGATTTAGAGACTCACATATGGCCCCACGCCGCTTAATTTCGTGGTGCTGTTCTCCATACCAAAATCAGCGAGAACCACACCTACGAACAGTACCGTCTTTATAATCATTTTTAGCTGTCTTCTTTTCTATATTTGCATTATATTTCAGTTTACATATGTATCTACATACATATGTACATACATACAAACATAAGGACATATATTTTATAAACGAAAGTTTATCTGTCGGTGTCCCGTCCGTAAGTGCTTTCGACATCAGCAAACATTTTATGACGTTTTCTTAGACTTCTGCTTATATGCAAACAAATATATGTATATAAATATGCATACATAAGAGTCAAGATGTGACCGTTTACTATATAGTTATGAATTTACCAAATAAAATAAAAACCATTATAGTATATATACATACATATGTGTACATAGTATATTTGCTTAACTTTTTTAAAATCACAATTAAATTACTCATGTGGAGAAATTTTTGGCAACTTAATCTAATCTCACTTGAGTCTGTATGTCAATATGAACATTTTCTGCACACTCTCAAAATGTGGGTAATATTTAACTCTTCTCACATGCATCCGAAATCTTAGGTGCATATGTACCTAACCGGCAACCAGTGGAAAACTGATTTTAGAATGAGCCCAATTTTAAGTTGAGAAAAGGGTTAGTATTAGCTTTTGGCACATAAGTATCTAATAGTCGCTCAATATACAATGTGACAAAAAAGTACCCGGAAATTGTAAATAAAACACAAAATATTTAATATTTATTTTCTCGCCTTCAAAGTAATCCTCACCAGATGTGATACACTTATGCCAACGATTTGTGCAGCCCTCGAAATACTTTTCATAAACAATTTTTGGGATGACTTTCAGCACCTTTAGCTAATTTTGGGGAAAAAGAAGAAAAAACACACGGAGGCAGATCTGGTGAATACGGTGGTTGATAGATGGTATTCTTTGCGTTCTTAACTTTAAATTTGTTCACAATCGTAATCTTTTTGAAAAAAATTCAGCTTAATCAGGCCGAGTCGAGCAAGAACACGTTTCTTACCCAAAATATCCAACAAAAACATTCGAACGGACTCGTGAGAAATGTCAAGCTCCCTTATCATCTCTCTAACACTTGCCTGACGACTTTCCAGCACAATATGCTTCACTTTTTCAATATTCTCATCAGTTGAAGAGATCGAAGGTCGTCCATAACGAGGCATGTCTTCAACGATCTCTCGACCATCTTTGAAGGCTTTGTACCACTCGTAGGCGTGTGTTTTTGATAAAACTGAATCACCGTAAGTCTTTTCCAACATTCGCAAGGATTACGCACACGAAATTTGCTTAGAAATACAAAATTTTAGAAAAACTCTTTCTTCGATATTTTTTTTCCATTGTAAAAATCGCATCGCACTGAGGTGTACGACTTAAGCAGCTGCTGTAAACAAACTGGTCCACGGATCGCGCTCATATTTGGCATAGTAATAAGGTCATTCCTACCAACTTAGCAAAGCATTTGCCTGAGGAATTTAACTATAATTTCCGGGTGCTTTTTTGTCACAATTTAAAATGATTCAGTATGTACTCTTCATTTAAGGAAAATGCTGAGGCATTGCTTCAGGTTTAGAAACAGAAGTGGAATTTGAATTTCACTAAGATAGCGGTCTTCCTTTTTGTTGGTTTTATCAGTCCTAAAAACTAATTGAGATTGCCACTAACGGACAAGTTCTCAAATTTCAGTCTTGCAGAAATGAGAACATCAATTTGGCCTGCCAGATACAAATCTTATTTAATTACTCTCACTGACTCAATAAACTTCTTTAACAAGCGTCACTAGTATGTTATAAGATGAAGTGATTAGTCGCCACCAAGTCATCGAAATTGTAAGTAACAGTCGCAGTTTGAAACACAAATTTTCTAACTCTATTGTCTATGAACTAAGAATTTGCAATTCTACTTATACTAATACTTGGCATTTATTCATACGCCCTCGTACACTCAGCCGCTAGTAATTAATAATTGCACGAGCAGTTTAGTTGTGTGTCTGGAAGAGAGTAATTCGAACCATTTAGCATACTGCGAAAAATCACAGCAATTAGTAATGATATTGCAGCAAAAGTTTTGTGGTGATAATAAAATGCAACCCTGTGTGTGGTATACGAAAAAAACTACTACTAGTTATTATTCGAGATAGATATAGGGTTATGTGTACATAAATAATCAGGATGACGAGAAAAGTTGAAATCCGGGTGACTGTCTGTCTGTCCGTCCATCTAAACTAAATTAAGCACTAAATTAAGATATGAAACTCTAATTGGGACAGGAAACTGTAGTGCCCCGCGCTATGTGTGGGAAAAAATTTTTCTAAAAGTGAGTGAGAAATGTACACTAAAGCTACAAGAACCAAATTTGCCCAGCACAAATATTATAAGATCTCCTACAACAGTGTAAAAATGGTTGAAATCGGAAGATAACCCTGCTCACTCTCCATATAACGGAACTAATAAAAAACACTAAAGCGCAAACAATTAATAAATATTAAATTTAACCTCTGAGATCGTATATGATGACTCGTGACCCGACGGACCGATTTCGACTAAATTTAGAACTTGGCATTCTTCTCATATTATTATCACACAGTGCGAAATAGGGCGAAATCGAAATACAACCCCACTTTTCATAGAGAAAATTTTTAAATTCGATTTGATTCTTTCTCTTTTCAGTACACAAATCAAGAAGTAATTAAAATAACGTAATACAATTCCAAATCCAACCAAGCCCCTAGTTACCGAATATGTGGATCAGTATCTATGGTTGACTTTTGACCAAAAATATCGGTCAACGTATGGGATATACAATTAAAATTCAGAGAAAATACTTTCTTGCTAATAAAGAGTGATCCGTTTCGAGGTTCCCTATTTGAAAAAAAGCACAGAAACTTCAAATTTATGGGAAATGTTTACTATCATTTGAAAGAACTTTATTCAGAACTTACTTTTTGAAAATTATCTTTTTTAAATGTTGGCCGCGGCTCCGTCTCAGATGCTCCAACCGTTGAGTACTATTTTCTATGACCCGTTCTTGATTCCGTTTCGACTGGTAACTGGCGAATGAGACGCATGATGGTTTGCGCAAAGGTCTGAATGGGATTGTCCGCATCGACCTTAGACTTTAGATATAATCACAGGAATAAATTTAACACGGTCTTGGTGACCAATTGACTGGCCCAAAATGTGAAATTATCTGCTCAACGAAGTGTTCTCTCAATAAATCCATTGATTAATGCAGTGTGTGGAAAGTGGCGCCATCTTGTTGAAACCAAATGTCGCCGAGTTCACAAGCCTCAATTTCAGCAGCAAATAGTCGGTTATCATGGCGCGATAACGGTCATTATTGACGGTTTCGTTCTCCCGGCACTATTTTTGAAGAAATATAGATCAATAACAACAAACCATTATTTTTTTCTGGATGAAATATCAACTCTTGAATGTCTTCAGGTTGGTCTTCGTCTTAAGTGCGGCAATTTTGCTAGTTTACACAGCCATTGAGACAGAAATGAGCCTCATAGCTCATTTGGTATGGCATTGACAGAGCGTGTTTTTCTTTTCAAGGTGCGCATGGCTTTAATCTTTGTAAGTTCCAAGAGTTCGGGTTATACCCAAACTTAGCCCTTCCTTACTTGTTATACTCTCGCAACAAAGTTGCTAAGGAGAGTATTATAGTTTTGTTCACTTAACGGTTGTTTGTAAGTCCTAAAACTAAAAGAGTCAGATATAGGGTTATATATACCAAAGTGATCAGGGTGACGAGTAGAGTTAAAATCCGGATGTCTGTCTGTCCGTCCGTCTGTCCGTGCAAGCTGTAACTTGAGTAAAAATTGAGATATCATGATGAAACTTGGTACACGTATTTCTTGGCTCCATAAAAAGGTTAAGTTCGAAGATGGGCAAAATCGGCTCACTGAAACCGAAAACCTATAAAGTGTCATAACTAAGCCATAAATAAAGATATTAAAATGAAATTTGGCACAAAGGGTCGCATTAGGGAGGGGCATATTTGGACGTAATTTTTTTGGAAAAGTGAGCGTGGCCCCGCCCCCTACTAAGTTTTTTGTACATATCTCGGAAACTACTATAGCTATGTCAACCAAATTCTATAGAGTCGTTTCCTTCAGGCATTTCCATATACAGTTCAAAAATGGAAGAAATCGGATAATAACCTCGCCCACCTCCCATACAAAGGTTATGTTGAAAAACACTAAAAGTGCGTTAACCGACAAACAAAAAACGTCAGAAACACTAAATTTTACGGAAGAAATGGCAGAAGGAAGCTGCACCCAGACTTTTTTTAAAAATTGAAAATGGGCGTGGCGTCGCCCACTTATGGACCAAAAACCATATCTCAAGAACTACTAGACCGATTTCAATGAAATTCAGTATATAATATTTTCTTAACACCCTGATGACATGTACGAAATATGGGTGAAATCGGTTCACAACCACGAATTCTTCCAATATAACGCTATTTTGAATTCCATCTGATGCATTCTCTGTATAATATATACATTAGGAACCAATGATGATAGCGGAATAAAACTTTACACAAATACGGTTTTTGAAAAATATGTAAATGACTGATAATGAAATCTCGATTATCACTTTATCGTGCGAGAGTATAAAATGTTCGGTGACACCCGAACTTAGCCCTTCCTTACTTGTTTTTATTTATTAATATTTTTTTGGTTTCTGGTAAAATTTTAACGCATAATGTTTCTAAAAATTCTTCAATTGTTAATCAGAAATTTTTAATAATTTGTTACTATGTATGTACATAATATGTATATATAGTACATATATTTCTAAGAACTTAACACATATTAATAATACATTTGTGTTTGTATTTATATTGAGAAAATAATCACGAACTCGGCGCACAATTTTCACATCACCCAAAGTGCGATCTGTCGCGATTCGGCAGCCACGCAAAGCACACAAACATACATACAGATGCATATCTATGTGATTGCATGCAAATATACCGAGCGTGCGCGCAAATTTGTGGCTGTTTTTTGATTAGAAGCACACAAATATTTATAAATTGACAAAATGGACCGACCCTAATACAGTTGTCAGTGCAAATTCACGAAAATTACACCTTCGAAATATAACCACAAACGCGCAAACATACAGACAAGTGCATTTTCATGCCACTATAGAAGTATGTAGCGCTGATGTATGTATGTATGACTGTTTATTGTGCTCGTGAGTGATGCAAATTACAAAAGTACAAGTACAAAAGCTGTCAAAAGCATATGTACGCGTGTGTATGTATGTATGTACATTTACACAAACAAAACTATATACCGCAATACGCGCCGAGCACAAATATGAAATGTACACACGAGTATAAGCGCATACACGCACGAACAGGTGTGTGTATATATGTATATCATGATCTTTTATGTGTGTGTGTGTGTTTTTGTATGCGTGTTTGTGTATGTGCGCGCACTTAACTACCCACTAAACCAAAGTAAAAGCGCAATGTAGCGCGTTGCGCCGCTGCGCGCCGATTCTTTGCGGCAGTTTTCAAGTCGTCACTTAAAACGCAGTGGCTCAATGTGAATTGGATTTAGTCGTTAACGAGCGGCCAACAAGATCAGATCAAATTCGGAGATTCAGTTTTGGTTAACGCATACATACACACAACTACCGAACTAGGCATATATAAAAGCAAACATACAACGGAACGGTGTTTATATACAAGTGCAGGCGGTCTACGCACACATATACCTAAATACATAAGCACACATACATACACATATACATATGTGTTTATATGCATATCTAAATAGTTAAAAAAAATTAATTTGAGCAGTTGAGATCAGAGTGTGATAATAACTAGAACAACCAAGTCACAGTAAAGCAAACAAAAAGAGCAACAACAACAACAAAAGTCTGTTAATTTATAGAAAAAAGTTGAGTTGAAAACGCGTAAAAAGGTGTGGAAAAACAAAGAAAAGTGTAAAAAAAGTGAAAATTCGCAAAAACAACAGGAAATTTTTTCCGCAAAAAGCAACAACAACAATAACGCTATTTGTTAACAATTCGAAAGGTAATTGAATATATTTGAGCTTATAACGAAAAATACTCGCGCAAAATATTTAGCGCTTTGATTAAAAATACAAAAACTTGCACTTACACACACAAAAACACTTATACATATATAAAATACATTTAAGCACAAAGTAATTGGTAGAAATAGAAAAACTGCTGCAATCGCTGCAATAAAAATTCAAAGCTGCAACGCAAAACATCAGCTAATTATTGACTGCAATTAAAATTGGCATTTCAGCGCATTAATTCCGCGCCAATGCACAGCCCAGCTGCTGGCAACTCTAAGCATTGTTACCATACCCGCAGCAAGTATTGCTTGCAGTCGCGTACTTTATTAAGGCCTTCGAAGGTTTTTCGGCACAGTTGTTTCTATTGAGGTGTAAAGTTTACGATTGGAAACGAGGCAAAGAAAGAATTTGCGGAATTTTATTGTTTTTATGGTGTAAGCAAAACTTTTAAAACAGTGGATTTTTTTTTAAATTTTCTGCAGAATTTTTTTTTATTTTTTTGTCTTTTTTTTAATTTTTCTTGTGACATTTTAAATTAAATTTTTATTTGTAATTAGTCTTTTTATGATTTTTTTTTGTGAATATTTGAATTTTGAAATTAGAAAATTTTTAAAAGAAGTGAATTTTTTACATGTATACATACATAGTATGTATACAGCTTTTTTAATTTTTTGATATTGGAATTTTAATTTCTGTTTTTTTTCTTATTTTTTAAGAATTTTATTGTCATTTTAGTTAGAAAAGTTGGTAAGAAAAATTTTAAAGTAGTGGATTTTTGAAATTTATTTTTAATTTTATTTTATCTATTAAGAATTTTACTTTAACTTTAATTAGAAAATTTTTAAATTCATATTTTTTTAAGAATTCTATTTTAATTTTAGTTGGAAAAGTTAGTTAAACAAAATTTTAAAAGAAGTGGATTTTATAAATCTATAATATTTTTAATTAAGAATTTTTTAATTTAAGTTCAGATAGAAAATTATTTACAAAAAATTTAAAAGCAGTTAATTATTTAAATATATTAATTTTTATCATTTTTTAAGAATTTTATTTTAATTTTAGTTAGAAAAGTTAGTTAAAAGAAATTCAAAACACTAGACTTTAAAATATATACATTTTTTAGATTTTTTTAAGAATTTTATTTTAGTTTTAGTTAATAATGTAAAAAATTTTAGAACAGCGGATTACTGAAATCTATTTTTTCAACAATGTCTTTTTTTATTTTAAAAGCAGTGGATTTTTCAAATAAACATATCTATTTTTTTATTTTTTTAAGAATTTTATTTAAATTTTATTTTAATTTTAGTTATTTCTCTTAATTTTTTTATAAATTATTTATTATTTAAATTTTAAAATATTATTAGGAATAACATTTAGCAAATTTTTTAAACACCAGATTTTTTTTATTTTTTTTGTGCCTTTTCATTTTTTGTTTTAGTTAAATTTATAAATTTTTTATAAATTTTTTTCGTTTTAATTTTTTTTAAATATTGGTTACTACTTTAACAAACAAAAATTAATTATTTTTTATTTTTTTTATTCTTAATTGATTTTTTATTTATTTATTAATTTATTTTCCATTTTAGATGTTCGCTACTATATTTTGTTTTAATTTATTTTTTTGCTGAAATTTTAATTTATAATGTTATTAAATGATGTTAAATGTTCGATGTAAATTTTTTTTCAATTTAGGGTTTTTCGTGGTTTAATTTATTTATTATTTGTTTTTTTTTATTTTTTATTAATTTTTTTGGTTTAGTTTCTTATTTTTGTCCTTATTTTTTAGAGTTTTTCGTACTTATTCATTAATTTATTATTGGTTTATTTTTATAATTTTTTATTAATTTTTTATTTTTTTGTAGTTTTTTTTTATTTCTAGGATGTGCTCTTCCGATTTCTAGATATTTAATTTAATTTTATTTTTATTTATTTTATTATATTTCTAATTTTATTTTTATAGTTTTCAATTTAACAGATTTAACTTTTTCTTTTTAATTTATCAATTATCTAATTTGATATTATTTTTTTAATAGTGTATTTTTTTATGAATTTTAATTTTTTTAATTTAATCTTTTTTAATAAAATAATTTTTAAAATTGTTAATTGTACATTTTTTCCATCTTTATTCTGCCCATTTCAATTATTACACACAGTTCACAGCTTAGTATTACTGTGCCAAAAAAAAACAATAACAACAAGTATGCCAGCATATTAAATTTGTATTAAATTTTAATGTTGCTCATTGCTGTAACTGTTAAATTTAACCGCATTCAAGCGTTGGTCTCATGTGTGTATCTGTGTGTGCGCACGCCTGTCTGCAATGTGAATTGTAAGTTATAGGTCAGAGCACGCGTGTTTATGTGCCAAATAAAGTGTAGCTTACATACATACATAAATCACAGTTGACACTAGTTAGAACTGCTGTGATTAACGGCCACAAATGTGGCGATGGAAAGTAGTGCTAAGGGCAGAGACGGTGATTTACACCGATCATAAATATTTTAAATCTAAAAACAAGCGCTGGTGTTTTGAAATTTCACTTGGATATGGAGGATAGGTGTGGCAAATTATTACAGTTTAATTAAAATATAAATGTAATAAGAAGTATAATACTATTATTAGTATAAGAATTAAAAAAAAAAAATATTAAAAAAAAAAATATTATTAAAAAAATAAATGTTTATGTTTCTTTGCACACAAAAAAACATTTCTTATATTAATTTTTTAATCAAATCATACTAAACATGCTTTTCTAAAAAAATGCTCCCAAATTTTCCTCAGTGAATTTAACTAGTCCGAACCTCTCTTTATTAGTTCGTGTCAGTGATCCGGTTATTAAACACTACTCTCCAGCGTTAGACAACGAAAATTTATGAGAGGTTCTCCTAAAAGTTGCATTTGTTCAATTGCTGTTTTTAAATAGCCGAATATTCATCTGAATAGCAGAATGTACCCGGTATTTTTGAAATATGTAAAATACGTCATCTGGTGAAGAAGAAAACTGTCAACTTGTATATAAAGTCCTTTCAAATTGTTACTAGCGACCCCTTTAGGTAATCGAAACGAGCGCTCTTTAACATATCAAATTCCAGGTATACCTTTCAATTTGTTTATAATATAGCTGAGGCGGCCATTTGTCCGATTATTTCATAAATAACCCTATCCTATATAACCGAACAACTTAAGGGATTACATGGGTTTCCTAAGGTAAAAAACAGCCTTTTTTCAACAATTTTTTTCTTATATACAAATGAAATATTTTATTAGAATTTTTATTGTTACAAACACACACTATTAACAAAGAAATTCTAAAATTTTTGGAAAAAAAATATTTTAAACTCGAATTGCGAGGCCATTTCCGGCAACCCTTCGGAAAACAGATGCGCCCACATTGGCAGCATAACTCCTTTTAGGGTCATCAAAAGTGAAAAATACGTCTTTTAGTTAAAATCTTAACTGAGAACTTGGATGAAGGAAAAAAACTGAAAATTGAATTTTTGACAAACTTTTTTACAGAAATATTAAAATTTGAGTGAAAATTTCGCAACATTGTTTTTTTCAAATAGTTGTAATCGAAAAAAAAATCTTCAACCAAGTCTTAAAGAATTGTATCTCCTAGACCTGTGTAAAATTTCATGAAGATCCCTTAAGTAGTTCTCCAGAAATCTTGTCAACCGACTTCAAAAACACAGTTTCGAGAAAAACGCATTTAAAGACAACGCACTTAGCCTAGAACGCTTCGAACGTACAAGTCCTCAAGGCTTTAACTAGGCTCCGAAACCTAGAGAAAATTTAATAAGACAAAGAAAACACGATTTTAGATTTTAATTTTACTTTGAAAATGGTTTATTAGATATTTATGGCGTACAGACTTACACTGCTCCCCTAAGAAATGGCAATAATTCCAAATGTGTTTGAAGAAAATGTAAAAGAATTTCATTGATTTGGAAGTACAGACTTTAATTTTCTTGTTTTTTATTGTTATAGAAACCTAACAGTAATGCGAGCATTAATAGAACAATTTTGTTAAAATAACTTTTATTGAAATAGATTAAAAGAAATAAAAAATTTGAAAAAACTAAAATAAAAAAATTAGAAAATGTAATTAAAAAAATTAAAAATTCTCATATCTTAAAAAAATATATATTATATATATATATATACATATATATGTATATAATTTCCTAAAATACAAAACAACGTATCATCAAAAAAATTGAAATTTATTTTTTTGTTTTTACGATTCACTACATCATATTATTTGCATATAATATAAGTACATACATATGTAGCATTAATTTTCAGCTTCCGCTGTCAGATATAACCATTTTATAACCAAAACTCAAATTTTGTTGCAATATGAGTGATTTCTATGATATGTGTATTGTAGATTTTTCTTCGCCTGTAAACTTATGAAAAGTAAAGTTACGTTATTTTGCATTTTAGGTGACGATATATCAAATGTACATATCGTCATATGTTTATATGTAAGTGAATAAATCAATAGCGTTGCCCCACTGAGCCAGCGCTGCGTATACGCGACATTCCTGTATCAATACATTTTCATTACTTTTGTATTTATTTAGATATGTACATATATCCATATAATATATGGCTATATGTAATATAAATATATCTGCCTCATGCTAGTTAGTCTAAGATTTATTAAGAATAATTGCAAATAAAGTGATCAACATATATAATATAAATACATACATACATATGTACATATAAATATATAAACTCAACGCTTTTATTGCAAAGACCATCGAACACAAAGTAAAAATATATTTCGCTTTGTTTTTCCTGGCTGCGAAGTGTGCGAATAACAACGGAAACGGAAATTGTGCGTAAATCACAAATGTAACAACAACAACAATTGCAATAAAAACCACTGACTAAATATAGCTGTCAGATTTCGCGCTTCAAACAGCGATTTTTATCAATGTGCACATTAGTGACGCCATTAAATTAACCGCAATTCGAGATGAGCCGAGCTGATCGCAGACATTAAGCTGCGCTCATAACATGGTTGACAACATGTAATAAATACATCTATATGGTATATAATTACGAATGTGCGATACAATGCCTATGTACATATACACAGATGTGCTCATATCTCTCGCTCGCTTGTGTGTGGGTGGCGGTCAGTCACTCACACATACACATACATATGAATGCTTCATGATATGTTTGCTCGTGCCGTTTTGAAGCGCTAAATGTGACTTAATAGCACAAAATATAAACGCTTTGATTAGTAGCTGCTCGAAAAACGGGTTGTTTTGCTTAAATTCACATTTTTGCTCGTTCTGCGTTTGTTATTATGCAACATGAAGAAAGAAGAAAAAGTGCAAACGCATGCAGAAGCGATGATAAGCAAATAGCCAAATGCTTTCTTATATATATAAAAATATACTTATATGTATATGAGTATATAACACATTCTATCGACACTTTAATATATTCAGTAGCTTATGGCTTCTTTGCGCAGCTTACAACGTCCTAAACTTATAAGAACACTTCGCGACTGTTTGTCTAAATCTTATCACTTTGTCAGAAAACGCCGCGTCATTTAAATATTAACTTTTATCACCTTTAAAAACGCTAAACCGTTCACTTAAGTGCAGTGGTTAAGACACACAAACGTAAATTACTTTTATTGCTGCTGAGTAATGACTGCTGACGGTGCGGCCTTCCCCTTGACATTGCTATTTTTTGTTTTGTTTTTTTTTTTTTTAACTTGAAGGTACGTTGAAAAACGCTAAATAAGAAAAATCCGAACGTTTTATCTAAAATTTGCTTTTACTTCACTTTCTTAAATATTTTCTTTGCAAACAAACTACTTAAGTAATTTCGTTATTATTTAAACTGATGAAGATCTTCCTGTTCTGAGGGATTTGGAAAAATTTACAATGAAGATAGAAGTAGAATATATGTGAGCAAAAGAATATCTCTGCGCGCTATCTCTTGTCAAATATTTGACATGTGAAAGGAAGGAAAGACACAAGGTGTGCTAATGTAAATGGCTCAATTGACAAATTATTGTAGAAAATAGAATTATTTTTATTGACTAGAAACTAATTTTATTATTATATAATATGCGAAAACAGATTCCAGCATCAAAGAGAGAAGCGTACAAAACCTCACTGAAGATCACTTGCTAATCTGAACAAAAATTAATACATGATTCTTTCCCCGAAGATATTGAAATTATCAGTTCATAAACTCGCCTACTTCCAAAAGTAATTTTTAAGATTACTGACGCTTATTTAGAAAACTTAAAAAACCGTTACCTTCGGTTGTACCGAAGCTATAATACCCTGCACAAACCCAAAAAGTTTCTTAGAACTGAATCCGATCGTTCTGTTTGTATGGCAGCTATATGCTATAGTGATCCGATCTGAACAATTTCTTTGAAGCTTGCATAATTGCCAGAGATTTGCCAGGCATTTTCAGTAACTTGGCATTCCATGTAGAAGGGACACGCTAACTACCTTGGTAGAATTCAAGGCCCATCTAGAGCTTCTGCCGTACTTTGTGTCCGGCACCTGGTTGCAATTCAACTGACAAAGTGTCAGTTCTTCCCGCATTCGAGTTTTATCTACAATCATCAAGATCCTCCCCAGGGGCCAGTCTGTATGAGCAGGTTGCAGTAAACTCCAAGGGCTCCTGCTCTCCGCGGTACCAGAATTTAGTCCCCGGTTAGACCTCGTAGCCGAAAATACTACCAGTTGAGTTTCCATACTGCTCTGGGACTGGTGACCCATACGGACATTACACGCACACACCATTCACACAAGAATCTAACCCTAATTATCTGTTAAACACCTTCGCCGCCTATACAACTCACACGCAAAGGACCCTAACTGTTCAGCATTCCGACTAGTGGAGATCACACCGCTATGATTTAAACGTCCATCAGTCCAGCTAATCCCAATACCACTCTGATCCCTAATGTCCGAGTACATCCTCTACCACCAGACGGACAGACAGAAGAAGATAGCTAAAACGATTCAGCTCATCATTCCGTTCGTTTAGATATAACGGGTGATCCATGTAGAGGTGCATTTTTAAAAAGCCTTTTTTGACAGATCACGCCTAAGTTATGTCAAGCTGTCATGTTATTTTTGTTCAGTATTATTTGGTATTTCATCATGGAAAGACTTACGTCGGAACGACGTTTACAAATCGTTCATCCAATTTTATTTCGAAAATTCAAGTTCTGTAAAAATGTGTTTCGCGGGGATCGCTCAACTAATGGTCAACATAATCACCTTACTGAGCGGACTGTTCGCAATACCATCACCCATCTTGAGACCCAGCATTCATTATTAGATAATATTGTCGCATTTGGGACGGAGAGTAGCCTTAAGAGATTCAAGAGCTGCCATTTCATCCAATGGCTTGGTCTGATTTTTGGTCCACCATCATGTCTATATTTCTTCAATAATAATGGCGGTGAAAACGTAACCGTCAATGGTGACCGCGCCATGATAACCAACCATTTCATGCCTAAAATTCAAACTCGTAATGACGGCAATATTTGGTGACGGCAATAATGATAGCGCCACTTCCTACATTTCGTTTCAATCAATGGATTTATTGAGAAACACTTCGGCGAGCAAATAATTGCACATTTTGGGCCAGTCGATTGGCCTTTAAGATTGTGTAATATCACACCGTTAGACTTTTTCATGTGGGAATATGTTAAGTCTAAAGTATATACGGATCTGCTTCGATTGAGGCCTTGGAGCCAAACATCATGCGTGTCATTTGTCAGCTACTGTCAAAATACTCGAACGAGTCATCGAAAATTGGACTCAATGGATGGGCCATCTGAGACATAGCCGCGGCAAACATTTAAAAAAGATAATCTTCAAATCACCCCTTATAAGTAAATTATTAAAATAAGTTGAAAAATCCCTTAGTAAACAATATATTGTAGTTTGAACCTCACAAAGGAAATCTCGGCATCTTGAACAAATATTTGAAGTATGCAATAATTATCAAAATTGTTAAAGTTCTCAGGCCAGTGCTAAATTATATGTTGTTCCTTGTGCTAGTCGGCATAATCGAAACAAGTTTTGGTCTGAATTATAAAGCAAGGCGGTGAAACCACTATAGATAACATTAGAACTTAAAAGGCTTTTCAGTTCGAACCATGATTGCTGCGTAGAAAATTCTGTTGAGTAATCTAATCATATTTCCGCTTTTCGAACGACCGGTCTTAAGTCTTATTTCACTAAATTAAACAGGGCCTTAATTAAAAAAGGTATCAGCAGTTCTCTTTATAAGTAGTTTCATCACACTCCCTCTTCTTCTCCCACTTCGCTACTTCTTCCTTTCATTTGAGTGACAATATCGAGCAGCTTCAAGTTCTAAATAGGTTACGTCCAAAAGACACCACTGTGATATAGTCTCAAATATCTACATCACAGCTTTATAAAAATTAGTTATTCATATTTATTAAACTATTTTATGCTATAATTAAAGCAATAACCAAAAAAAAAATAATCAAAATGCATGTGAGCTCAGTTTAGTCCATCTTACACTACATATGCCTCCACCCTAATGTATGTATGTTTAATGACGCGAATCGTTCTTAACACCACTCTTCTTTGTTTCCCAAATAGCTGGCTATTAATTATCGTTAAACTGGAAATATTCAAGCATTGTTTCTAACACATACATACACACATATGGCATATATTTCTTTTCAATGTCATAATCACTAATCGATTCTCCTTTGACCCAATTCATTAGCTTAAATGGATGTTACTTAATTGCTTGGCTTGAACAGGTTTTCAAACGCTTTTTCATTAGGCTTTCAGCTTGTTGCATTCACTTCCGTGTACAACACGCACTCGCTCACATCATTACATATGGAAATGTGGCCATAACAAATATATATTTTCAATTACGTACATATAAATATGTACGCATATAATAAAGCTCTGACAATGAATTTTATGTTGAATTGTGTTTCTAGTTTAATTGTTCGATTGTAAAATTTAATTACTTTTTTGTGTTCTTGCATATGTTTGCATGTATTTTACTTAATGTATTTTTCGTGGACCTTTGTTTCTTCTTCCTATATACTATTCATAAATTATTTTATTTTTTTATAGTCAAGCATTTAAATTAATTTTACAAGATATTTTATGTGTTCTCAAATAAATCCCACTCATATGATTTCGACAGCAGAGAAAATTACTCATAAACTTAGAGGTTATAAATTTCTTTGACTCACTCGTTGATTAGTTCAGATCTAAAATTAAAAACCAGTTAGTCGTAAAGGAACTGCGTTTAAAATAAAATTTCTTTTCATGAAAACTATCCCTGATGCGTTTATGACTTGTCAATCTAGTTAATCAGAATCGAAAAAAATCATGACTAATCGATAACTTGTTTTATAAATCACGGCCTATGTGAGAACTCAATGAACATATGAGCAAAAAATAGTAAGACTTTGTTCATAATATTACAATTTTAATTTATTCTGTCAATTTCCGGCGTAGCCTTCGCTGTGCATTCACGTTTAGTGTCTTCAGTTGACTCAAAACCGTTTCCTCAGAGCGGTTGTTTGAGTTTGCTGAATAGATAGAAATCACACGAAGGTAATCAGGCGAATACGGTGGTTATGGCACGATATTGTTTGAAAATTTGGCGAAAAATTACGTAGAATGAATGCACTATGCGGCGATGCATTATCGTGGTGCAAAACCAAGCATTGTGGGATCATAATTCCGGTCCCTTTTTATACTCTCGCAACAATTTTGCTATGGAGAGTATTATAGTTTTGTTCACATAACAGTTGTTTGTAAGTCCTAAAACTAAAAGAGTCAGATATAGGGTTATATATACCAAAGTGATCAGGGTGACGAGTAGAGTCGAAATCCGGATGCCTGTCTGTCCGTCCGTCCGTCTGTCCGTCCGTCCGTCCGTGCAAGCTGTAACTTGAGTAAAAATTGAGATATTATGATGAAACTTGGTACACGTATTTCTTGGCTCCATAAGAAGGAAGTTCGAAGATGGGCAAAATCGGCCCACTGCCACGCCCACAAAATGGCGAAAACCGAAAACCTATAAAGTGTCATAACTAAGCCATAAATAAAGATATTAAAGTTAAATTTGGCACAAAGGATAGCATTAGGGAGGGGCATATTTGGACGTAATTTTTTTGGAAAAGTGGGCGTGGCCCCGTCACCTACTAAGTTTTTTGTACACATCTCGGAAACTAACATAGCTATGTCAACCAAACTCTATAGAGTCGTTTCCTTCAGGCATTTCCATATACAGTTCAAAAATGGAAGAAATCGGATAATAACCATGCCCACCTCCCATACAAAGGTTATGTTGAAAATCACTAAAAGTACGTTAACCGACCAACAAAAAACGTCAGAAACACGAGATTTTATGGAAGAAATGGCAGAAGGAAGCTGCACCTAGGCTTTTTTTAAAATTGAAAATGGGCGTGGCGTCGTCCACTTATGGACCAAAAACCATATCTCAGGAACTACTATACCGATTTCAATGAAATTCGGTATATAATATTTTCTTAACACCCTGATGACATGTACGAAATATGGGTGAAATCGGTTTACAACCACGCCTTCTTCCAATATAACACTATTTTGAATTCCATCTGATGCCTTCTCTGTATAATATATTCATTAGGAACCAACGATGATAGCGGAATAAAACTTTACACCAATACGGTATTTGAAAAATATGTAAATGGCGGATAATGAAATCTCGATTATCACTTTATCATGCGAGAGTATAAAATGTTCGGTGACACCCGAACTTAGCTTTCCTTACTTGTTACAAATAACTTTGCGCAAACGACACATAACACTCAAATAAAATTCCTTGTTGACAGTTCAGACGGCCGGAAGGAAGCCGGAGTGCACTACACTTCGATAATCAAAGAACACTGTAAACATAACTTTAAATTTTGACCTGCTTTGACATGGTTTTTTCGGCTTTGGCTCACCTTTGCCACGATTTGCCAATTGGTCGTCTGTTACCGGGTCGTAAGCATAGATCTAAGACTCATCGCCAGTAATAATTCGTTTAATGATATCCTGATAATCGAAAAACATTGTATCACAGATGCTAAGACGACGCTGTTTTCCGAAAAATTGATTTTGGCACAAATCGTGCTTTCACTTTTCTTAGACCCAAATAATCTTTCAAAATGAGTTTCACTGCTCCTTCTGATATTCCAACGATGCCAGTAAGAGCTCTGACTGTTAATCGTCGCCCTCAGTAGTACTTTACAAAATTACTCGAATAAAAACAGAATTATTCCAGAGCCAAACGCTTTTCTGTCAAAGTCAAGGCATGTAGAGATGATTCGAAAAATTCTGACAGGAGGTAGAGCCCTTAAAATACCAGTTATATAAGATTTTATAGAATCCTATGTCTAACAAGTTATCGAGGAATTTTTATATCATATTTTAATTATTTTCTATTGAATAGTTTAATATAATTTATGTAAAATTATTGTTTTTTTTTTTTAATTTTCGTTTAAGTATTACTCAACAATGAGTCTGGCTTTGAGGGAATAAACAAATATTAATGAGTTTATATAATAGTTATGTCTAATAACTTCCCTGTTTTAATGGTTATTCTATTAATTATTGTGAATATATTAAACCGGCTGCGATCATTCTCAGAACGTGAGCTTTAGTTTACCAATTAATTGACACTTGCTCTTTCTTTCATAATCGTGATATGAATTTTAATACTGGCGAATTGATCATCGTATATTTATTAGGTGAAAATTGTTGGAGATGAAACCCAACTTTTTTGCAACTGAGAGTATAATTGATACTTAAAACACCTCTACATACTCGAGACGAAAAGACATAAATATAAAAGCTTAGTGTGATGCAGCCCTGCGCTAACATGTCTTCTGACACAAGCGCAATGCTGTTGGAATTCCTATTCATAGAGAAATTTTCCTTTCGATCGATCCATTTCTGAAGAGGATTGTAGCTTGTGATGAAAAGTGGGTCAGGTGGCATTGAGCCGAAGTAAACAGTGGCCAAGCCACAATTGATGGTCAGAAAGGTTGTACAAAGTGTTAGGTGGGATTCACAGTGAATTATCTATTATGAGCTGTTCCACTAAAAGCCTAACTCTTCATTCACATGTGTACTGTGAGCAATTAGATCGTTTGAAGGAAGCGTTCGCCAAGAAGCGACCAGCTTTTGACAGTAGAAGAAGAATTGTGTTCCATCAGTACACCGCGAGGCCACACACGTCGGTAGTAAATCACCAGAACCTCTCGGAGCTTGTGTGGGAGATTCTCATACATTCACCTTATAAGCCCTGGCCTAAAATTCTTACTAGCTTTTCCTGTCTAGGGCGAATGATTTAACTTATGAAATATTTGCCTCAAAAGAAGCTTGTGAAAACCGACTGTGCTAGTTTTTTTCAATAGGAACAGGCATTTCTATGAGGGTGGCTTTATGAACCAACTTTTAAAATGGCAACAAGTTATCGAACTAACTGGTTCATAGTTGAATCGGTTCATTCTAACTAAAGGGTGATCCATTTCAGGGTTCCTTATTTTTTTTTTAAGAAAAAACACAGAACTTAATTAGAATGTTTATTATCAAGTGTTCTCTCAATAAATCGTCAAGATCCCGAGTACCAAATTGTCGGTTATCATTGCGCGATAAGAGTCGCCATTGACGAACCATTGTGCCAGAAATGGGCCTCATCGCTGAACAAAATTTGGCTCGAAAACGTTGAATTTTCTAGGAACTTTTCAAGAGTCAAGCGAACCGACGTCGCTTGGGAAGGTCGAACGGCTCCAGTTCCTCCACAAGCTGTATTTTGTACGCTTTCAATTTAAGATCTCGACGTAAAATATGCCAAGTGGTTCCTTACGTCGAATCGACTCTCCAATGGCTGCTATATTTTCTTCACTTCATACTGGACGTGGTCTATTCGATCGAATATTATCCAATAATGAACGCTGGGTCTCAAGATGAGTGATAGTATTGCGACTTGACACGACTCTAGCGTGCTCTGTCAAAAAAAAAGGCTATTGAAAAAAGTACATCTATTTGGATCACCAGTTATTAACCTTCAATTGAATACAAAAATGTGTGGATAATATGTTTATTCTATTAAAAATAAATGTTATATTACATCTTATGTCAATGTTGATGTTAGAAATTTACAACAACTAATTTCAGTTTCTGTTTTTAGTGTTGCCTAAAATACTGATTACGCAAAAGGGTGACATTTTAGAGAAACATTTGAGTCAACTTTTTGTTCCAACAAAAGTTGAATATTTTATGCATATATGTACATACATATGTATATAAATATGCAAACATAAAAACGTAAAGTGTCAACAGCGGAAAAGTTTATAAGTTTACACGTAAATATTTTTCGCAATACGGAAATTAGCTAATAACGGAAAATTCAGAGGGCGTTCAAATTGAATGAGTAGGCCATAATGATCGGCGCGAACATAATTTACACCTATTTACCTTATTTACATAATAAACAAAGCAATAAATGTGGCTTGTAAATATTCACATGTTTCTGAGTATTTAATTTATTCATTCGTACTACACTAAGTAATACCTCACTGGGTGATAGAGCAATAAACGTGAATGACCCAGTCTACAAAAACTACAAAAAAAAATGTGTAAGACGCAAATTAATTCGATAAAAAATAATATAAACAAACTCTCAACGACTATTTAAACAGGTGATAAATAGTATTCATATATGTATGTTTGTATGTATGAAGCATACTAGAGTTATCAGCCTAGTGGCGCTTGATTCACTGAATTTCAACTAAAGTGTCGTCAAAAAAATCGAAAAGTGAAATACCAAAATAAATTGCAAAGTAAAACAAAAACAACTAAAAATGCAAGCAAAAAAGTGAGCAAAAGAACAGCAAAAAATTCGCAAAAAAATAATCAAGAAAAAAATCGCAAAAAAAGCAAAAAACCGCAAAAAAACAAACAACAATAACAACTTGAACTTATAGCAAAGCGGACAACATAACTCGCCAAACTAATGGTCACTTTGGCAATGAATTTGGCATTTACATACATACAAACATAAAAGCATAAGCACGCTTGCGCATAAACTAAATGCTAGACTATTTTGACAAGATTAATGCCAACAAATGTATGCAAAAATTTAACCGGTTTTCACCGGTTTGTTTTTATTCTCTGTTTCTTACTTTTTATGTTTTTTTTGCCGCGATGAATGTTTATATAATATTTTCTAAGCACATGAACATATGGTCATATATTTATAGATCCGTCTCAGCTAGTCACAACCTACGGTGTTGCAATTAAAATTTTAATTTATACGAAATTAGCTACTTTGTGTCAAAATAGTTTGGAAAATCATTGATCAAAGTGCCAAGTGCGATCACCCTGATATGTCTTCGATAATCTACCGTGCACTCTAATGCGATTATAACCTCACACTTAGGTTTGGCCAAGATATTTGGAAATTGTAGTTGCATTCAGGGCCGTAACTAAATATTTAATAGTAGAAATACTAATTTGGCATATTAAATCCAGCTTTTGATTGACAATAATCTTCAATATTTGTACCTACAAGCCTGTCATGGATCTATATGGATTCACTTCATCGATCTGTGCGTATTCGGTTCCATTTCGAGGTTCCCTACTTCTTTGAAGAAAAAACACAGAAACTTAAAATCTAATGGGGAACGTGTATTACAGGTATCATTCGAAAGAACAGTCTTTAGAATTTATTTTTTGAAGATTATCTCTTTCAAATATTGGCCGCAGCTACGTCTCAGAAGATCCATCCGTTGAGTCCAATTTTCAATGCCTCATTCGAGCATTTTAACTACATTTCGACTCTTAACTGGCGAAAGACACGCGTGATGTTTTACTCGAAGCCCTGAATCTCCATAATAAAAAGTCTGACGGTGTGATATCACACGGTGGTCAATCGACCAAAATGAAAGTATCTGCTCATCGAAGTGTTCTCTCAATAAATCCAATGATTGATGCGATGTGTGGGAAGTAGCGCAGTCTCGTTGAAACCAAATGCCGCCGAGATCACGAGCTTCAATTTCAGGCATCAAACAGTCGGTTATCATGGCGCGATAGCGGTCGCGATTAAGGGTTACGTTCTCACCCTCATTATTTTTGAAGAAATAAAGACCGATGATTCCACCGGCTCACAAACCACACCAAACCGCTGTTTCCTCTGGATAAAATGGCAGCTGCTGAATCTTTCCAAGCTGCTATTCGTCCTATATGCGGCAATTTTGCTTGTTTACATACCCATTGAGCCAGAAATGGGCTTCACGAAATTTGACTCGAAAACGTCGGATCTTCTTGGAACTTTTCAAGAGCTCATAGAGCGAAGCGGGGTCTCTTGGGAAAAGAGTTCAGTTCTTGCACAAGTTGTACCTCCATTTGTATCACTCGTTATAATCCTTAAAGTCAGTTAATGGATGCCTTTGTGCTTCCATATTTATTCAGAAATCAAGATCAGGTTACAGTAGCACAGACAGCAACCTAACCTTCAACAAAGTTCAAAACCTTCTCAATGTCATTTAATGTAGTATATCTTTTTAATCACTATTACTCGATTCAAGAGCACTATGACACTATATAAGACTAAAATCAGCTTATAAATCGTACCATGACTCTAAAACCGCAAAAAACGCTACTGTCGCTGCAATAAATATTTGTTTGGGTATAAAAATAATCATAGTTGACATTTATCGCTGCTAAAACGGCCGTGCGCTTGGGCGTAAATACCAAAGTAATTACACATGCATGCAGGCATGCAACTCTGGTTGCCAATGAGCAGGTTCAAAAAACTACTACTTGTAAGCCGCTTTAGATCGCCGCTTTTTCATTCATGAAATCTGAGTTATAATAACTGAGCACGGATTGGCGGCCTTTGTACTTGTTTGTTTTGATCGGTTTCAATTAATTCGAATTGATTAGACATCAACGAAGGTTGGCCAAGAACATTGAACTCTCTGTTCACTGTGGGCTTGTCGCAAAGATTTTTTAACTGAGTGGATATTTAATGCATGAGTGCATAAATAATTTGCAATATTCGAAGAATTGAACTAACACACATTAAAATAACGTTTTCGAAAAAAAATTATAATATGCAATTGCTAGTGGGTAGTAGATTATAAGTTTTCAGACATTGTATTTAATAGAAACTTAGTGCGACGCTTAGAAAATGGTGGCTACAGTAAAAAAACGTGATTTTGCAGGTTTGACCAATCAAATTTTCGTATACATAAAGCAATAAGACATTTTTTATATAGTTATATAAAAAATATATTGGAAAAGAGGAACTTCAGGGCAAAAAATACAGACAAAAAATTGCTCATAGTACGTAAGTTTCCTTTCGGGAATATTCAAAATCATTTTCGGATACAAATTGGAGAATAAACTAAAAATTGTGTCCAACAGCAACCGAAGACTATAAAAGCTGACGAGCGGTGATTGGAATGAGTCGATGCTTCGCTGTCTTCATGCGTTGTGCTACTGTCATTAGTGATCCTTTTGACCCAAAGTGGATCGCAAGAGGTTTCATCCTTAGAAAGATTAGCCTTTCCCCAGTTGTAGGGGTTCTAATTGGTCATTACGCTATCGGAATTCACGCGGTTCCCTTTGAGTATCTTAATATTTGATCGGCTATTATATCGTTGCTTTGGACAATTATCTATGTCAAATTTCGTTAAGACGTCTTGTGAAATAAAAAATGTTTTCATACAAGAAATGCATTCTGATCGTTCCGTTTTATATTAAAATCGATTTTCATTGGTATGGGTATATGAATATGGGAACGACATATGTTCGACTGTAAACAAAAATAGCAGAGATAGCTTCACTATAAGATCGATAACTTAAGAACGATTGAATGAAACGTCACTTTGACATTATTTTAGTTAAAGTTAGTACTCTAAGTCAAAGATGGCCTATTTAATAGTTTATATCTCAGGTAGATGACTTTGAAAGAGGCTACGAAGATATTTATGAGATTTTGGTCTCGAGAAAAATAACTAAAAGTGTGGTCTACCTGTACAAGATTTACGCGAAAACATGTTGGTTCACAATAATTTCTTTTTTTTTTTTATTTTCAATGTACTCAAGCAAAATTTCCTAACTAAGATATCAACTACGTCACATCGGAAGTGGTGCTTTCAAGGACGCGTCAATGGCCTACTTTTGCATTTCTTATACCCTGAAATCGATTTGGCCATGTCCGTCTGTCTGTTCACCCGCGAACTAGTCCCTCAGTTTTTGAGATATCGATCTAAAAATTTTCCCACGCGTTTTTCTACTCAAGAAGCTGATATCGGACCACTGTAGTAAATAGCTGTCATACAAGCTAAACGATCGGAATCAAGTTCTTGTATGTACTTTTCAAATATCAGGTGCAGTTTTTTTCAATCCGTCGTCAAAAATAGATTCGACATTCGAACGCGAAAGTAGGCAATGCACTTAAAACGTCGAATGAAATAACTAGAGACAATTTGCTTTTGTGAACTAGTTCATTTCTAAATTAGTTAAAAGCTAATACTTCAATTTTTTTTGGACAAAATTTCTTTTTTTTAATCAGCATACATATGTAGTTACCGTCAAGAATGATAAATGGGCATAATCGGCCCACCCACAAAATGCCATTAATTGAAAAAGTATAAAGTATCATTTACTAAATCAGCCAGAGAGAGGTCAAAATTAGACGATGAGCGTGACCCTTCCCTCTTTCAGATGAAATCACTAATTTCTAGAACCCTCCAACCGATTTCAACCAAATTTAGTATACGGCATTCGACTGACATTGAAAAAGTTGGACTACGGCCACGCCTATTTACCATATAACACAATTCAAATTCCATTTAAAACTTTCACTTTTCAGTATACAAATCAAGAATTAATTAGTATAGCAGGTTAAAACTTTGCAAGAATAGTGCATTTGAGGTGTGCCAGCTTAGAACAAAAAAATGCGAAAATCGGACCAAAACTGTTCAAGTGCCTAGGTATTGAACATGTGGACCCCAGTATGTATAGTTGACTTTTTACCAAAATCCAATTTTCGGGTTTTTTTTTCTTCGTCCAAGTCGTAAGTTAAGCTTTTAACTAAAACACGCATTTTTTCACATTAGATGAACCTGCAAGGAGTTACTCTGCCAGCGCGTGCCCATCTTTTTTCCGAGGGGTTACCGGAAATGGCGTCGCAATGGCCGAGTTTAAAATATTATTTTCCAAAAACTTCAATATTTCTTTGTTAATTCTAATAAAATATTTTATGTTTTATATGGGAAAAAATTGTTGACAAAATGATGTTTTTTACCCGAGGAAACCCATGTAAGCCCTTTATAAAATTGACCGCATATAACGTAACAAGTCTTACGGACCTGAAGGTATTTCTCTGGCTTTAACTCTTGCAAATTGCATGAGTATGATATGTTCAGTTATAGAAATTAGCTCTTCCTTACTTACTATATTTCTTAACGTTCACTGAGCTTTCTAATACTACCAAAATTGATTCCGATCTGTACTTAGAAATGCATCTTCGTACCATTATATAAAGGGAATGTTTCACAATATGCAGAAAGCAATTTTCCACGTCTGTGACGAAGTGATAACCATCAGGTCCAATAAGATTAAACATCGAATTGTCAGAAAACATTACAGGTTTCCACTTGGTTTGCGTCCAGTTAAGTTTATTTTTAACCAAACTTAACCGCTTTTCTTTCATTTTTCTGGTTACGAGTGCCCAGTTCCGATTTCGAACTGTTCAAATTAAAATATCATTATGATTTATGATTCTGTGATTCTGCTTTAAGCTCGGTTGCGTTTTAAAATCGATCTTCGGAATTCTTGAAATACCCAATTCCGCTTACAATTTGTAAAAGAAACTTGGTGCGGTTTTTTTGTTTCGCTGTGTGTATATATGTATACGCAAATATACAAGTAGTTTGGTATTTACAACGAATTGAAGATTTGCATTCCTCGCGCCTATGCCACACAACAACTGTTTGATCGATTTTCGAGCTCATTGCCAATTCGCTTACGTTGATTAAGTTATTTCACATGCATCACATACATAGATATATCTACAAATTTTTTTATAAAGCAGCAGCAACAACAACTAAACTCAAAACAGTGGAAATTTTCAGAAAAATCCTATTCCTCAACAAATGGCAAAAGCAATGTCTTGCAACTTGCACGTTGCATTCCACTCTTAGTCAAGCACAAAATTTCCATTTTCATCAGTTCTCTTTGCTTTCGACATAAATAAGCGACAAAGTCACGAAAATTTATTTCCATTGATTGGCGATGATAGATCACTTGGCGAACGCAAGCATGTTTCACAATTTTCGAGTCGTAGCAATGCATTAAAGGTGCAACAAATGTCATTAAGTATGTACTACTCGTATGTTTGTATATATATTTATATGTGTATGTGTGCCTGCAAAGCTATTTGGACGCGAAAGAATTTCTGGCACTCGGCATTAGTCAAAAAAGAAACTGTTTTAGAGTTGAAGACCACGTGATGACGTGCTTTGGAACACTTTTTGGAACTAAGCAAATATTTCTAGATTACTATTTATATGTATATATACATTGGTATATAGGTATAGAAACATAAAAACATACATATCTACATAAATACATCATAAAGCCAAATGCCATTCCTAGCGAAATTTTTGCATGCCTCAGAAACCGCGTCCGCACATGCACACATGCACACCCACGCACACACATACTTGTATGTATATTTGTAGATAGATACTTTCTTATTTGAGGCAAATTATTGAACTTGACATTATTGTTGGCATTTATAAAAATACAAGCTGGCACGCAAGACTGCCCGAGTGCTATGCGAATGCACTATTTTTAACACAACAAATAGCTTTACACATGCATAACGGTATACTATATATATATGTATATAAAACTCATGCTTTCTTAGCCATGCATAGACCTAACTTCATATACTACATCTCTACTTGTATGTATGTATGTATGCATGTGCACAGATTTTGATCAGTGCTTCCTGTCTGCGGCGAGCCATCGACGTCATCATGTCGAAATGTTCGTCTGATTGAATTTGATATTAAATTTTATTATTTGTTTTTCTAAGTGCATTTTTGCAATTTTACAAGCAGATGCCTATACTTGTGTGCATGCGTGCCAAGAATTGAGCAATCCTGCGTCTGTTGCCAGCTGATTAGTCGATTTGAGTAAATTTATAATAATTTTTGTTACATTAGGGTGGTAATAAAAATTATTAGCAATATTAGGGTGCTAATAGAATCTAAGTTGATAAATTTTACCTTCTTAAACTGTAATAAAGGGTGATACAATTCGTGGTTCCCTTCTTTTTTAAAGAAAAAAAAACGTCTCAGATGGTCCGTCCGTTGAGTCCAATTTTCGATGACTCGTTCAAGCATTTCGACTGGTAGTTGGCGAATGCTATGTATAACGTTTTGTTCCAAGGCCTAAATCGAAGAGAGATTGTCCACATAAACTTTGGAATTTACATGTCCCCACAGGAAAACGTTAAACGGTGTGATATCGCACGGTCTTGATGGTGAGTCGACCGACCCAAAACGTGAATTTATCTGTTCACCGAAATTATTATGTCCATGGATGTCACACATCAATTTTGGTACGACTTAAACCTTGTTATGGGGTATCGTACAAGGGTTTGGGTTTCGACATATGAGATCTACAACTAAATTGTTTATTAGTATTAATTGTATTAATATTTTTGTCCATCCGTTGTTTTGATTGTCTCATAAAAAGTTAAAGCTCTAAGACAGACCTAGTGTGAAATTTCAAAAAAACAAAAATGTTTTGTTGCATATTCTGACAGATTATTAACTTTCAAAATAACACACAAAAATTTTAAATAAGTATATCAAATATTTTTTGAGTTACAGGCTTCTAAAGGATAGCCGCTCAGGTTCAAAATCAAACGCGCCTAAAATGAAGTGATCTACCAGCCTACTAGAGAGCAACGTTCTACCAAGAAAAGCTCAACCACATTCTTCAGCTTCGTTAGTTTAAATAGATTTAAGCTTTGAATACTTATTGTTGGGCTTTACCAAGCAGATCCAATAAATTACGAAATATTGGAAAGAAAGGTTCAAGAAAGTGAACCATGTTTAAGAGATTTCAAAGATTTCACGGCTTCAAAAAAACGTTTTCTTTATGGTCTTAAATGCTCAAATTGATCTGAGTAGCAGTTTTTGGAGATACAGTCCTGAAAAGTTGCGCCCCTAGGTCTGTCAACTGTCAACGTGTTTTTACTATGTTTTCAAAATCAGGTTTCAAGATTTCTCGCAAACTACTCAAACGATCTTAATGAAATTTTACACGGATCTCCGAAATATAATTTACAAGATCTGGATAGAACGATTTTTTTCAGGGTCGGAGTAAAAATTTGAAGGCGGGCTCCTCACACTTTTAGGTGAAATCATATATCTCGGAACCCGATCGACCGATTTAGACTAAATTTAGTTTGCAGCATTCTTTTCACATTCCAATGTCACATTGCGAGAATGTGCGCTATCAGAGAACAACCACGCCAACTTCCAATATAGCACAATTTTCATTCAAGAAGGAATTAATATAACAGGATAAAACTTTGCACGAATAATGCCTTTAGAGTATGCCAACTTATGGCCAAAAAACTGTCCAAATTCAAACAAAACTGTTCAAGGCGTTAAGTACCGAATATGTGAACCCCAGTATCTATAATTGACTTTTGACCAAAAATATCGGTCAATTCATGATATATGCAATTGAAATTAAGACAGAATCTTTTTCTGATAATAATTTTTCTGTGTATCAAAAATGGGTTGAATCGGGTCTATACTTTCCTGAGCCCCCATACACCTAATATAAAGATTTTCGAAATTCCTGGTGACTTAGTACCGCATATATTGGCCAATATGTCATTTATTTTAATGAAAATGAGAGATCATAATCACACTGTAGCTTTATGCCTAAAATGGATGGAATTGGGCGAAAAGTTGACCTAGCTCCTATATAAATATTATCAGGATTTTCGAGCATGCGGCTGACTTTACTCCATATGATTGGTGATTGTATGTGAACTTTATGAAACCCAGAGACCAGTTTTTTGGCAAAAATAGATGCAAAGCGGGTCGGTACTACCCCCAACTCCCATATACTACATATGGCTATACTAGTACCATAGTATGGTATAAAGATTTTCGTTTTTCTAACAAACCTTATGCTGAATATGTCGGCCAGTGTTTGACTTATATTTATTAATATGATATATATGTATCTATATATAATTGCTTACGGTATTCCCCTGCCTTTGATTCTTGCAAGCTGCAACAGTATAAAATGTTCGATTATCCCTTCCTTTCTTGAATTTTTTCGTGTACATTCATTATTTACGTATAAATATATATTCAAAATTTTAAAACATTTCACGAAGTTTCTTTAAAAATTTCCAAACATGTCCTTGTTTAAGAACTAACCCAAGCTAAACTAATTTCGAATTCTTCCACTGCAAATATTAAGCAGACTTTTATCATTGTGCGGGTTTTCCTGAAGTTGTATACGCCAATAACCTATTAAGCTTTAAAAAATTGACGGAAGATGAAAAATACTACGAATATCAGCGTCCACTCCACAATCCTATTGGTGCCGGTTAATCCCAATGTGATCAAATTGAAAGGTGAGTTTTGTCCATTTCATCTCCTTTAAAGTAATTCCCACCAGTTACAATACGCGTATGCCAACAAATTTTCCAGTCAACATAGCACTTGGAAAAATCCTTCGTCGTGATGGCCATCAGAGCCTTCTTCGATTCAACTTTCATATCCTCAATTGAGTCAAAACGGTGTCCTCGGGGTGGTCATGTGAATTTGCTGAATAGTCAGAAGTTACACGAAGGTAAATCAGGCGAATGCGGTGGTTGTGGCACGATATTAGTTGAAAATGGTGCATTATCGCACTTCTTTGTTCAATAAATTCAGTAAAAATCGAAGAATTCACTTTTAGAGCCTCACAAAACGACGCGTATCTCAAATACTAATGAAACTTTTGACGTGAAATTTACAATAGATGTCACTAATAGTACTACCAACTTATGGAAAAAAAATTTACACGCGAAGTATAAATTAAAAATTCATCAAAATAGTGTCCGACAGTTGATTTGAGCTTATTTGCAGTCTCAACTCGGTCTCCTATTCAATCAGTCAATCACTTTTAATCTCAATGCAATATTCAAAAAATCAATATTTGAAGCCATCTTAGTGTAAAAGCCATTACGACAGTCGGACCCGGTTCAATCTTTTGATCTTATTTTTTCTGATTTGTTATAAACAAAGTATATGTTAGAAGGCTGGGGATTATTAGCAAGATCAAAGCAAAGGGACCTTGACTGTATTTCGAAATAATCGACCAGAGGTCAATCTAAAACCCCGATAAATTCATGGTGAACATACCAAAGGCATTTATTTAGTTACATACAAATATTAGAAATGCCACCGAGTTAACTTTATTCGGGCGGATAAAATCGTACCTTGCATGAAAAACTTCTTTATTTGACATCTTCACCAAATTTGGCATAGATCTAGATAGTCAAAAGCAGGGGTAGAATCTCCGAATAAATTGCTCAGATCGGACTACTATAGCATATAGCTGCCATACAAACTGACCGATCAAAAGCAAGTCCTTGTCTGAAAAGTTTTTTATTTGACGAGATATCCTCATAAAACTTCGCACTGATCATTGTTCAAGGCAATAATATAATCTCCGAAAAAATTGCTTTTATCAAACCATTATAGCAAACAAGTATAGTTGCCACACAAGCTGACCAATCAAAAACAAGTTGTTGCATGGAAAGTTTTTTATTTGTGAAAAGTATCAAGCAATAGTGCAATAGAAACGTTAACGTTTTAGCCTGTTTATTTATCTGTTGTTATATAACAGTTTTTTAATCGAACATAGCAGACGCTTCTATCTGTTGTATACTTGTACATGTACATATATAAAGGGATGTATAACGTATAATTAGCAATCAGTAGATTTCTAAGTAAAATAATTAAAAAACTCCAAATTGAACATAATTAAGGCACATGCCATCACTAGAAATTTTAAACGATTTGTATTCAGCTAAGAAAATAATTTTTACATACATACATATGTAAATAGGTTTACAATTATTATCATTATCTTTTGATGTCTTTTATGGCGTTTCTCCAACAATGAAAAATTATTTTAATATTTTCCGCTTTTAAAAATAAATTAATTCATATTTTCATACACTTTAGCATGGACTTTGTATCTGACGCCAGTCGCACGCATACATAAGCGTCTACATATATACGTTTGTACATATATATGTACACACAAAAGGGTTAAATGTTACTCATACCCAGCGTAGGACTTCGCTTTCATATTTCAGCGACCACAAAACCTCTTCATTCATTCTTCTTTACGTATTTGTACACAAATGTATATAAATGTATTTACATATATATTTATAAAGTACATACATATGTAAAAACACTCGTGCAAATTAGCAGATTTAATATAAGTTTGTTCATTTTAATTGCGATTATTTACATAAATATAAACACTAACCAATTCAAACACAAAGAATTCACGTCTCTTCAATGCTCTTCAACGCCACGCGTGTGCGACCATTTCATTTTTATACCCCCGCAACATATTGCACAGAGTATAATAGTATAAATCGTAATAGATATAGCGTTATGTAGAGTATATTAGAAGAATCAGGATATTTTTGGCTCTCAGAAGTTGTGGTTATTGAAGATGAGCGAAATCACATCATTGGTATGCTCACAAAATGCGATAAAGAGAACAGCCAAATAAAGACACAAACATTAAATTGAGTATAGAGAATCCCAGTAGAGAGTCATTTGTACTTCACAGCATTTTTAAAGTGAGTATGATCCTGACCCTAAAAAGTTATATGTAAATATCTCAATCTCATATCTCAACTACTGGACAAATCTTAACCATATTGGTAGATAGGTAGAGTGACAATTAGGGACGTACCTGGGCCTTTAGGAGGTTCATAGTAATACCCCTCATTTTATCTGAACCACCCTTTTCCTGATAAAGTTCATTAAAAAAAGTTTTATCGGTGGAACCTCCGAAACGTTATCAAGAAACCCTCGACCGATAGGAGCGATTATTTTCCTAAACTTAGCAAAGTAGGAGTACTCTTTTCAATAGCCATGTTTTGACAAATTTCGAATGAGTGCTGTCAAGCTGTCCATTCGACACCGTTCGCCGAACTCGGGATCGAGATCTTAAATTGAAATTTTGTACGCTTTCAATTTCGAATGGACAGCCAAGTCGTTCCATATGTCAGTCCGAGTTACAGCTTGTGCAAGAACTGGAGACGATCGACGTTTCCAAACGGCATCGTTTCACTTTATAGACTCTGGAAAAGTTCCAAGAACATTCGACAATACAAATTTTGTTCAGCTATGAGGCCCATTTCTGGCCCAATGGGTATGTAAACAAGCATAATTGCCGCAATTGGCACGAAGAGCAACCTGAAGAGAGCTACCATTTCATCCAGAAAAAACAACGGGTTGGTGTGGTTTGTGGGCCAGTGGTATCAACGGTCCATATTTTTTCAAAAATGATGCCGGCGAGCGTAATTGCGCTATGATAACCGACAATTTGATGCCTGAAATTAAAGTGATCTCGGCGACATTTGGTTTTAAAAAGACGGCACATATCGCTTCAATGAATGAATTAGTGGAGAGAAATTTCGGCGAGTAGATAGTTTTACGTTTTAGGCCAGTCCACCAAGTTCATGTAATAATACACCGATTCAGGCTTTGGAGCAAAAAATCACGGATGTCATTCGCCAGTTACCAGTTGAAATGCTCGAACGAGTCATCGAAAATTGGACTCAACGGTTGGATGCCGTGCCGTCTTTTTGAAACCATCTGGGACCTAGGAGCAGCCAACATTTGAAAGAGATTATTTTCAAAAAATAAATGCTAAAGAATGATCTTTCGAATGATAATAAACATTCAGCACATTCCTTGTCAGAACAAGAAAATTGTGATATCCGTTTGGAAGACACTCTCTAGTGTCTAGAGCATATTTTCCCGTTAAAAGTGTGCACTGATACCAAAAATGGATAAAATCGGGTCAAGACTTCCCCTAGCCCTCATATACCTTATAAAGAACCTGAAGTATGCAGATTGGATTTATACTATATATCGGTCATTATATCCGGTATCTTAGCAAAATATAGTTAACGCCTAAAAAGGGTGTTCTATAGTTTGGCAGCGAAAATGGGTATATGTCCAAGACTTACCCGCTATACCACATATACGGAGTTTTGTTATTCTACTTTCTTGTATAATATATTCATCAAATAATAAAAAAATTAGCTAAACAAATGTACTCAAATACACTCAAGTTTAATGTTAAAGGTAAATGCAATCAGATCAAATCTTAACCTAGCCACAATACACCCGATAGCTTTTACTAATGCATGAAAATATTTCCCAATGTTAAGTTCCAGCAAATTGCGTTAAAATGTACGGTCACACCCGAACTTAGCCCTTCCTTTCCCTTCCTTAATAGTTTTTTGTTGTCAACGTCTGCCTACACATATAAACACACACACACACATCTATGTGAGTGCGAATAATTGTCTGGTATATTTTAAGCTTTCACGACAGCAATTAAAAGAGCCACCGACGGGCAGACATAAATTTTTAAACAAAGTGTCTAAAGTCTCTTTTAAACAATAAGTAATAGTCTTCTTTTAGTTTATATTACACACGATTCGTACTCAACATGCTCACACTTGATACATTTCTCTGCTTGATTATTTTTAGCAACTAAACTGAGCTGAACTGGCGAAGGAAGTGTGTGTCTAGTTTCATCTAGTAAACTGTGCTCGAGCATTGAACCAGCCGGCGATTTTAGAATGAGCAAAAATGGGCACAGCAATCCGACATTCATTGGCGACAGTGTTGTCAGCGACAAAACGACCAAACGGTACTCACTAGAGTTGGCTGAAAAAGGTGGCACGACGGTGGGCGTATCCTCGAAGGATGCCGGTTACGATTACAATCCCTATGAAAATCGCGAGGTGGAACATCCCACGACGTGAGTATCAAGCAATAACATATTTTCGTCTCTTAGGCGAATATTTAGTTAATTCAGTATGTGTGTTTAGATGTATGGAACAGTTGCTCGGCATGGTTTTTGAGCAGAATTTCCAACTCTTACAACCTGCATCAGAACTATTTCTTATAAAACGTTGAACGGTGGTAAGTATTTTTGTGCTTTTTGGGCAGTCAAGGGGGATGCTGACAATCTGAAGCTCTTCTTAAACCTAGTAAATCAATTGTAGAAAGTGTTCAACATTTGGTACCGAAAAATTACGACTGTGGTCTGTTCACTTGAAGGGAATTCATTCATATATAAATATATATAAAATCCGTCTCTACTATGCAGGCAAAGTTTAGCTTCTTCACCCTTCATGCTAGCTGCCAAAAAGGGACCTAACAACTACGACTCCGCAAGGCTTATGGTCTCATGAGACTCTTCTTTAATGGCATAAAAGCGTTTTGAAGTTTTCTACTGTCAGCCGACTGCTGTTAAAATAGTTATGCAGAGAGTTGAATCAAAGTCATACGTACGTCAATCCACCTCGAATCCTTCATTGACGATTTTCGTCGGATTCCTACCAGTTCGCAAATTTCTGACCGATATGATGGTCTTCGCTTTCTTTGGAGCAGGTTCGCCACTGAAGCTCACGGTTTCGACTGTCTCTTGACTTCTCCTGTGTAGTGGTGGTTCCATGCTTCTCCCACAGTCACAAAATGTCTTCGAAACTTCTTCGGTCTACGCAACAAACACTGCTCTGAATGGGTCTCACGATAGCGCTGGTTGACCAAAATGAGCAAAAGCGGCCCAAATCACAAAGACTGCTGTCTCTGTCTAACATTTCATGCCAAGTAGAATCCAGGCGGTCTTTTGAGTTAGCTACTGCCTCACAAGCACCTTGAATCTGCAGGCTATCAATTCGAGATCGTTTGCTTTTGTCACTTTATCTTCTATTTTAACTGTTTTCGTTACACCTGGGACAGTATCATTAAACCGGCCCGAGACCACATTCATACTCGTTAAACAAATTTTTGATGGTTGCTGTTGAAGGAGTAGAGTCACCCTTGCGATCCTCCAAGCTCAACTCCAAACTCTCGAATTTAACCTATAAAGTTTTATATGAGCGTATTGCTAACTTGAATGGGCTTGTCTTAAGAACCCCTCGTTTCAGTCTTTAAAGAAAATCACTCTAATTAGTGTAAAATACTAACATTTAGTCTAAAGTTTACATAACACATTGATATACATAGTATACATATACAATCAGGCATTTTGCACAGTTAAAAGGAAGTACTGACCCAAAACGCTTTTATTTTTTCACTCTAGCAATTCGGAGACACTCTTCCACTTATTGAAGGGTTCTTTGGGCACCGGCATACTTGCTATGCCAAATGCCTTCCGGAATGCCGGCTATGTAACTGGCACCATAGGTACCGTTATCATTGGTTTCATCTGCACCTATTGCATACATCAGCTCGTGAAAGCCGAATATGAGCTATGTCGGCGGAAAAAGGTTCGTAACTATTTGAAATACCGTTATGCGAATATTGTTGAAATTGTACATACTTGTATATCTTCTCTCTATTTACTAGGTACCAAGCATGAATTATCCCACCGTGGCGGAGAATGCTTTGCTGGAAGGACCGCCATTCTTCCGCAAATTTGCACCCTACATAGGTCATGTGGTAAACACCTTTCTGCTGATCTATCAATTGGGCTGTTGTTGTGTCTATGTCGTTTTCGTAGCCTCAAACATTAAATCCATAGCCGATTTTTACCTAGATGAACCCGTCGATGTGCGTTTATGCATGGTAATAATACTGTTACCACTAATCTTCATCAATTGGGTGAGTGTGCGGCAAAGACTCAATATAAAGTCCAGTGGTTTTTACTTTCAATACTAATTCACAGGTTCGCAATCTGAAATACCTGGCGCCATTCTCCACAATTGCCAATGGCATCACAATGGTTTCGTTCGGCATTATCTGCTACTATATCTTCCGGGAGCCCTTCACCACCGAGGACAAGGTGGCCGTGGCGCCTTTTGCCGGCTTTCCACTTTTCTTTGGCACAGTGCTCTTTGCCCTAGAAGCTATCGGCATCATACTGCCGTTGGAGAATGAAATGAAGACGCCGAAAAAATTCGGTGGCAGCTGTGGTGTACTCAACGTCGCGATGGTACTCATTGTTTTCCTGTACTCTGGCATGGGTCTGTTTGGCTATCTGAATTATGGTGGTGAAGTTGAGGGTTCCATTACATTGAATTTGCCTTCGAAAGACATGTAAGTGTGGTGGAAATAATTGTGGAATGTCTTTTAAATTGTTTGTACCCTTAACAGTTTGGCTCAGTGTGTGAAGGGCATGCTGGCCTTTGCGATATATATTACACATGGCCTGGCATGCTATGTAGCCATAGACATTACGTGGAGCGATTATGTAGTGGAGAAATTGAGTCCGCAGCGAAGCAAACTTTTCTGGGAATACGTGGTGCGCACTTCTATGGTGCTGGTGACATGTAAGTTTCATCAAGGTCAAATATTTATGCTACCCAAAACTTTCAGCTTTAGTGTAGATCGTTATAGACTTCATAATTATTTTATTTCATGATTAAGATTTTAGCCATTTTCGAAGTAATTTTGAAAATCCGATTACTGCAATTACTAAACTAGCACAAAATCCAACCAGCATTAGGTTAGGTTAGGTAGAACCAACCAAAAATTAAAGGAATTCGTGCGTAATTGCAGATTAAACTCTTCTTTTTCCGGACTTCGCCCCAGTATACTCAACGCGTATAAAAGCACTCAAGCCTGCTCACCTAATACCTCTTTTCCTAAGGTCCAATAACTAATACTTAAGGCCTGTGGAAGAAAATGATTAATTAACTGTAATCGAAGTCACTTAAGTGTAGATCCAGTAAACGGGCTGTTTCGACAGGTTCGAACCATATAGAAGAAGGGTGTTAGATGAATAGGTTTGATTGGGACATGCGAAGAGGTGGTCAGTATCATGTGGGGACTTTTTGTATGCAGAACTTATGTTTCATGTGCCATTATCTACTCTGGATAGAAAGAACTTTAATCTTCTACAATATCTATATAATATATTTCACCGATTCAAAAAGAATTCGATCTTCAAAATAACAGCGCTTGGCCGGATAAAATGTTCGGGTTGATTCCGGTAACTTAGAACTGGTTATAGTGCGAATTATCATAGAACAAAAGAAAAGAAAAAGCTCGTTTCCTCAGCTACCAGCTTGTGACTTTGATGACAATTAACCTACCTTTCTTCCAAACAGGTTTGAGAAAACAGTTACAACAACAACTAATGCTCAAGAAATATAAAATTTTGGTGCTATAACCTGTCGATGGAGTTCTTTGTGTGATTGAAAATTAAGGATCCTACAGCTTTGATTTCTTTTTTTTTGTATTTTTTCTGGTCATTTACATGAATTATTTTTTTAAATTTAATTTTATTAATATTATGCATATAACTAAAGCACTTTCTTTTTACAGTCTTCCTAGCAGTGGCCATACCTAATTTGGAACTTTTTATTTCGCTCTTCGGTGCGCTCTGCCTTTCGGCGCTCGGCTTGGCTTTCCCGGCATTAATTCAGATCTGTACACATTGGTATCAGAGAAAAGGTGTTGCTAAAGTTTGGCTACTAGCCAGCAATTTTGTGCTTATCATAGTCGGCATACTCGGTCTGATAATCGGCACATCTACATCGCTATCGGAAATCATCGCCACATTCTCCAAGTGAGCAGTGAGCAGTGCCACTGCTACACTAATATTATTACATAAACATTCTAAATGAATTCGTGATATTTTAAGTTACTGCTCTAACAATAATTAATAAAACAAATAATTTATTGCAAAGACAAGTATTATTTAACAAAATTACGTATAAATACATACAAATATTTGGCTTAATGTTAAATAAAATCCCCTAATAGTAATGTATTTAGCCAATATACGAAATTAAGTTTTTGAAATTTAAAATGGCGACTTTTCGAACAGATCGCTAGAATATGATTAACTGCTCTTGTTATTTTTCATTATAACCCTTAACAGATATGGATATATTTTAAGCAAAATTGTTGCCATTTTTTTATGAAAATAGCGTGTAAATAATTTAGCATATTTTTATATACATTTGTAAGTAGGTAACTTGCAAAAAAATGTAATATTTTAGTAGTACGAAGATATTTCAAAACCACCATATTTCCAATGAGCGTGCCTTCGACAATCGTAATCATTATTTCATTATATAGAAAGTATTCTAGTTATACATACATATACATATGTATGGTATATGTATTTATATATACGAGTAATTTTAATGTACAAACTAAAGTAAAAATAAATCAAATTATAATTCAATATAAACACAAAATCATATTTATCTATTTTTGTTATGAATGGGAGAATTATATACTATGCTGTAATACAATGGGTCAACATGTCTTTATTCACAGAGAATAAGAACAATTTGATAAAATGTTCTGACCCGACAAAAAAAGATATAAGTACTTACTTAAGTTCATATTAGAAAAATTCCAATTTCGAACTCTCTATGTATTTATTGACGAGTTTTGGGAAGGTTTTGGTCCTGCGCTGCTATGTCGGTGATGCCGCCTTGAATTTTGTAAATCACGTAGGTACTCCTTTATATTACATTATCACTGATCTTGTCAACTCAATTGAGAGTGCACTAAGTTTTCATTCATGTTAGCCTAGGAAAACTGCCCACAGAGGAGCGACCGTTATCTGAAAACCATTTGCTTGATGTGGCCGGAAATCGGTCACCAAAACGTGTTAACTTTAATAATAAAAATACGATGAAAAAGTTTTTTCCGCAAAGCGCTGCCACAAAAATTCACTACACTAAAGGCCTTTGAAATTAAAAAAGTAAAAGTTTTTATGAAAACAAATTTTATTACTTCGATATTTATTTGGCGGAAACTGTCAATGTTTGGCAAGTACGAGCTTTGTTTCATAGGATACAGCTCCAGCTGTGTTTCATACAATACTACACAAATACTTCAAATTGACCACTGATATCGTTACCAACTAATGCTGTGTTGAAGACTAAGTACTCGTCGGTTTCAGTTAAAAGGAACTTAAAAGGTTAACATTCACACGTTGGGAACAATTGTTTGACCTATAGTCTCGCATAATGGTGCAAATTTTAATTCGTTAATCGCAATTTAAAGTTATCGGCGTTTCTTAACGCAGTGGCAACCCTTCAAACAATTATTTTTATTACATCGAAATCTAAACGGAGCCGTGCTTTTGTTATTTTGCAATATTATAAAATATAAATAATTCATCACTACGAAAACAAAATAAAACGTATTATTTAAAATGGAGATTTTACGAACAGACGCTATTTTTAGGGAAATTCTGCAAGAACGTAAAACCATTACAGGTTTCTTAGATGCTGTGTTTGGATTCCTTCGAAGAAAGTTTGTGTTTTATATTTTCCTATTAAAATAGTAATTTGTTTAACAGTTAATTTTCATTTAGTACCGACTTTTATCACGTTAAAAAGCATCCGAGTGAAAATGTTGGCTTTGCTAAAGGTGTGCGCGAACAGATTCTATTCGGAGCAATGCAACGTTACGATCCTGATTGCAAGTTGAACAATCTATCTGCCGATAGCAACGAAAATGATGGTCTATATGCGCCTCCGGCTATAGAAGAAGTTGAAATAGAGACCGAGGAAATAGAGATGGAACAGAAAGCGGTAACAAAACCTATAGAAACAACAAAAAGTGCTGAAATTATTACACCAAAAAATAATACTAGAAAAGTTGATTTCGCTGCCAATGACTACAAAAATGGTGCATGCTTCCCTGAATACTGTTGGTCACAAACATTGACCGAAGTGGAATTACATGTTAAATTGCCCACTGATTTGCAAACTGCCAAATCAATTTGTATAGATATTAAACCTGATAGAATTTCAGTACACAGTCGAAAAGACCCAAAAAATACTGTCATCAATGGGCAAATTAGTACTCGATACAAACACAACGACGCAGTGTGGACAATTACGGAAGGAAAGCTGACAATAAGCATGGGTAATTGTTTATGGACTTTTTAAGCAATTAATATTTAATTTTTTGATAAATCCACGATTACAGATAAAGGTAAAGAAATGTGGTGGGAAAGATTTTTCACTACAGAAGATCCCATTGATACGAAAAAAATAGATTGTGAGCGATACATTGATGACCTGCCAGAAGATTCTCAGGCGGCTATACAAAAACTTCGTGTGCAACAAATGGAGCAAGACATTGTAAATAATGGGCAAGAGATAAATGATAGCGAAAAAAATACTATGGAACGATTACGAATGGCATGGGATGCAGAAGGCTCACCATTCAAAGGTCAACCATTTGATCCTTCTGTCATTAAATTTAGCTAATGATGACAATTGAACTCATTTTGTATTAGTATAAAAATATTTATTAATTTTTAGAAAACTTTAAGACATAAATTACTGTTAATGAAATGATGTATATAAATCTTTGATTTTATATTAAGATTCTGTATTCAGAAAAGCTTTGAACTTTTTATAACTAATTACTGATTTCTAAGTTCCTGCACTTTACGTTGTAATTGGTTACGTTGGTAAGCTACATCGCTGCGATCTGTTGACCAAGCAAGATACATATATGATGTCATTAATGAAGCAAGCAAAAATCGATCAATCGTCATAAGATTTGTAATCCAAAAGATCGCACTTAAACCGACAAAAGATGGATGTCGTACGTGAGTGTAGAGATGGCGCAACCTAAACGATTTGTAAGCAATTGGCTGGGCGTAATCCTTCATATCATAATAAGCCTATTTGGAAAACACGTAGCAAAACATAAATTTGAGTAAACATAGTAAAAATTGATAAATATAGAATAGCATTATTACCTGTTTCACTCCCAATATTTCGGGCAAATCCATAATCAGACTACCTCCATAGATTATCATCCAAGCAAATGCATGCATGAGTGCAAACGTCCACCATAAAACATTACTAGAAGCCACATCCACCTGCCAAAGCACTATAGATTGTGCTGGTAGCCAATTTCGTATGAGATACTGTATTACAAAATTATAAACAAATTCATCTTAGCAACCAACAACAAAACTTAGCACATTAGCATTTGTATACATGTAAACTTAACGATGACGTAAGGCAATATATTGAACGTTCTGCTGCTGCCAATCCCAACTTTTCCATTAGGCCTTTCACAAGTGCGGATTTCATACAGCTATGTTGTAATATAAATCCAATAATGTATAGAGTATCATACACAATTGGACCAAAACTTGTCTCCAAACGGGACTTATTGTCCAACAAATTAAACACCCAAACATATATTTTGGGTACATTTCGCGGACGCGACATGAATAACATAAATGTTCCCACCACATAAAAAGTATACACAACAACGCCTATTGATAGTAGAAAGACCAGTATTTGTTTTAAAGTTACCATGATCTTGAATTTATTTGAACTTTATTCTTTTGTAATAAGAAATTAAGCAACTACGATCTTTTCAAATACCTCAAAAAATGTAAACAATTTCAAGAAATACTATAGTTATTTATGATTAGGGTTACCAAGAGTCGCGAAAAGAAATCCACTATTGTTATCGAATCAAGTTTGAAGAAAATCGATTATTGTTTCACAGCGTACAGTTAGAAACCAAATATTTTCATACAGGAACGGTTGATTTTGCGAAATATTTAGTTTTATAATTCTGGAAACTCTGTTTATAGGCGGAAATGAATTTCGAAGTGTAGGAAGCCCTGTTTAATGGCGGAAATGAATTTCAAAGTGTAGTCAAATTAAAAGCTGATCAACAACGATAGAAAATCGCAATTTAAAATTATCTCCATACCTATTAATATACAAGTATATTCAACCGTCCAAGTTGCGGAGAACATTACGTCTAGAGAAGACTCACAGTGTTCTAATTGGCTAATATTAAATGACGTCTAGATGAGATCATCGGGAATCAACTCCAGCAACGTAGAACCTGCTGCCCTATGATCTCTACAAGTCGTTCATAACAGGCCGAAGTACTATTTAAAAGGCTCATTTATCACAAAATGTATGTAAGTATGCACTCCAAATTGTTTCGATCATTAAAGTAACGACATTTTATAGCTTCTACACCCCAAGTGCGTTAAAATAAAAACAAAACAAAAAACGTAAAAAGAAAAAGAACTTAATGCCAAATTCTTTACAAATATTTTATCTGTGCTTATATTTATAATTAAACTAAAAACGCTGGAATTTATTTAATTAAATCTTCGTTTTATATAAACAACAAAAAAATGGCCGAAGTCGATGAACTAAATAAGGATTTCGAATGTGCAATGAAACAGTTCGAACGAGCTCATCAGCATTTGAATTACCGCGAGAAATCCATTGCTACCGAGTGGTTAAAAAAATTGAAAAAAGCCAACAGCTCGATAGAAGATTTGAAACTACGTTTAGACTTCATCGATTACTTCATCAATTGTTCCAAGTGCAGCATTTTCAGTACAGAACCATTCAATAAAGTGCCGCATCCAAATGCTCCTCTGCAGAAGTTGCGTAATATGCTGGTAATTATACCATGAATATGGTTTCAAACTTAATATACGCTCAGAAGGAAACATAGAAGAATGTGTATGTGCATATGTATGTATATGTAAATGATCAGCTTGACGAGCTGAATCGATTTAGCTATGTCTGTCTGTCTATAAAACCGCACTAGTCCATCAGTTTTTAATATTCCATGCTGAAATTTTGCACACCGAAGCTAATGGTTTGTCTTGTTTTTAAATTGAAAGGTCCAAGTTAAAACTGTTTTCGGAAAGTTCGATAATTGAAGACAGTTATATTCTTGCCTGCGTCTCGGGTGCCATGCACACATGTTCGTCGGCGGCACTTGAAATCTTGTTGGAACCCACCCCGCTACACCTACATAGTAATCGGTCAAGACGCCAAACGTAATCTGCTCCAAATGACAGCTGAAGGGTTTGGCAGAGTTATGGTAACCTCTTCCGAATGCATGAAGAATCTAAGTGGTGAAATACCTTTGGCTCTTCTCCCTAGTGATAGCATTACCAAAAAGGTTAACTTCACTAGGCAACCCTCAGCAGTAAGGCCAAATGGAACAATTCCGCTCTCGAGCTACTGCTTACTGTCAATACAATCAAATGGTATACCGATGTCTCGAAAACGTTGGAGGGAATTGGCGCAGAGGTCGTAGAATCGCGCACAAAACTCTCCATACCTATGGGTAGTTTACCGAGCATATTCCAAGCCTTTGCTATACTATAAATCGGTGTGTGTAGTTAAACCTCCAACGCAACTGTCGCAATGAACGTATAGCTATACTAGGCGATAGTGAAGCGGCACTCAAAACAATTTCTGCATACCAAATCAAATCGCTATTGGTGCAGTAGTGTACAGAACGCTTGAATAGTCTATCAAAACGTTACCAAGTGCACCTTATTTAGGTGCCTGTTCACAAAGGTATAGCTGGGAATGAACTATCTTATGAGCTTGCCCGCTTCGCAGCATCCACCAACATGACAGAACCGGAACCTTTCAGTGCGGTGGTCCCCATAGCAGAAAAGAGCTGCTCCGCAATGATAAAGCAGTGGGTAGGGAGAAGCATTGGCTACAACTCCTAGGCATGCCCATGCCAAGTTGATAATGGGTGGGTACAACCCGTATTTTAATATGTAATCAATCTCACAAGGGAAAAACTCAGCCTACTTGCCGCCTTCTTCACTGGCCATTGTAAGCTCAAGAAGTACTAATTTAACATTGGGCTAGCTTCTTCTGCGAATTGCCGGTTCTGTGACTTGCGAGTCTAAAACACCAGAACACCTACTAAACGACTGCAATCTGTAGGCGCAGGATAAAAGCCTTTGGATCCATGTTCCCAAATAGGAATCACATCGCCTCAATAGCACCTAGCAGGAATTTATCAATTTGCTGGAGCTAGTTGAGACGCTGTAACTTAGGAGAAGGTCTAAGAGACCTAAGTTGCGGTGCAATCCCCATTTACTTATCGAATCTAGCATACAATTTTCCATTGATACATGCCATTTATTGTACTCCGCAGCCAACCAGTCATAAAATTCGTAGTGTTGACGCAACTTCCGATGAACAACGTAAACTTTATGTTGAGGAAATGTTTGATAATATGGCGGATAGAGGTGCCTTTCTCTCCGATCAGCCAGTGCCATTGGACGGTACATTCTTCTTGGTGATTATAAATCAAAAATAAATATTCCAAATCATATATGTTTTATTTTTTATTTATTTACAAATTTATTTCCGATTAAAATATATTGCATATGTATGTAAAATTTATAGTTGTAACATATAATATATACATTTTATGATTATAAAATCTCTGTTGAACATTTAAAAGAAATACAAATGACTATAGATTGCATTGTTGAAATAATTATAATTCCGTTTACTCTATTCTTAGTTTAATTTAATATTATTTAATTTAATAATCTTATTTTTATCTAATAAAATGCTTACAACCATCGAAGTCTCTAAGACGTTCATATTTATACACGTTTTTACTTATGCCTAATAAAGTCTATATTTACAATTTAATAAATTTTTTTAATACAATAAATATATATGTATACAATTAATTTGGATGCAATTAATAGTAAATGCCTTTTCAAGTTTTTTAAGCGCAAAGCAAATCAAATTTGACTAAAATCTTATAAATCAGCTATCCAAACAAAAACGAGTGGATCTTTAATTGAGCATTAAACTTAATTAAACTTATACATACTCGTAGGTGTCTTGAGCTGAACACGATATGAACTATTAATTAAATAATTAAATATATCAACGATATCTCCATCAAGCATTGTACGTGACGAAATGATTAGAAACATTTATTTAAAAAAATTTGTAAAATATATAAAAAAAAAATAAAAAACAATATAACATAATAAAAATAATAAAAAATTAATAAAAAAAAAAAATAATATAAAAAAAAAAAAATAAATAAAAAAAAAAAAAAAATAATATAAAAAATAAAAAATAATAAAAATAAAAATAAAAAATAAAATAAAAAATAAAAATAACAAAAATAATAAAAATAATAGTAAAAAAATAATTAAAATAAAAAAAATAAAAAAATAGAAAATATAAAATAAAAAAAAAAGAAAAACTAATAAAAGAAATTAAAACAATAATAAAAAATTAAAAAAACAAAGAAAAATTTTTAAAAATAAAAATAAAATATTTCAAAAACTCGAATAAACATATACATACATATGTACATACGTATGTACATATGTACATATACATACATATACAAAATAAAATTCACCAAAATATAAAAGAAACAAAAAACAATGAAAAATAAATAAAAAATAATACTCTATAGCAACTGGTTGCAAGAGTATAATAATAAAAAAATAAATAAATAAAAAATAAAAAATAAAAATAATAAAAAAGTTAAAAAAAACATAATAAAAACAAAAAAAATATTTAAAAAACCAAACTAAAATTTAGAAAAATAAAAGAAAGTTCAAAAAAAATTTAATATTAAATAAAAACTTTAAGAAAAGTTAAAATACATATATTAAAAGAGATTTAAAAACAATTTTAATTCTTAAAAAAATAATTAGATTATTAAAAGTATAAAATTTATTAGTTTAATTAAAAAAATAATAATAAAAAAAAAAAAATAAAAGAAAGTTCAACAAAATATTAAAATTATTTAAAAAAATATATAAAATATAAAACAATTTAAAAATATTAAAAAAAGAAAGCAATTTCAAATTAATTATTCTAATAATTGAAAATTATAAATATTAAATTAAATTTATTAATTAAATATTTTTTTTGTATATTTCCGATCTTTTATATTTTCTTAAATTTCTTTTATATAGTTTTTAAAATTAAAAAAAAACCCAAAATAAATTTTAAAAAATTAAATAAAGTTCAAAAAAAATGTTAAATACATATAAAACAATTTAAGAAAATATAAAAATAATAAAAGATATTAAAAAAAAAACAATTTCAAATCTAAAAAACGATAAAAAATTTATGCAATAATTAAAAAAATATTAGATATTATTTGCTCGGTGATAAAATATTAATTTTGTTCTTAAGCTACATAGTATATAAATTAACTTGATAAGCTTAAGCTATATAAACTAATTTTTAATATTTTAGTTACTCTTACGTATGTATGTAGATAATTACAATGTTGGCTTAATGCCAAAGCGTAGTTTAAATGGTATTTTACAATAATAAAGCGTTCGTAATATTTACGAGTAAGAAATCAATATTTTGCGCGTTCAACCGATCATAATGAGTGTTCTGCTCCCGTAGAGAATTTATATGGAAACACGTTAAAAACTCGCTATTATAAAAATAATGGCAGTAAAATGTCATAAAGTAATGTAACTGTTGGTAAAACACGAGCAAAATACTATAACAACTAAACAGAACTTTTCGAGACAATTTTTATATCTATTTTTTTTTTCAAATAAAACATATGGTGTAGAGAGCACAGTTATGCCAAGAGCATAATATTCGCCATGTGCCATCATATGTTGATTTATTCGGAATTTCTTGTTGTCGTAACGGTGGAATAATTTTGAAGAATGTTGAGAGTTGAGAGTTCTTAGTCGAATAAAAATTCGGGTCTATTTCGGTTACATGGACCCGACTGTTTTGAAAGTGCAACTAAAGAGATATTACTCTGCACCTAACTGGAGAATTCTTGTCATTACGGGGCATCTCGACAGGCAAAAATTTATTTTATACTAACTGTATGGCTGTACGTATTGCCTGTGGATACTCCATATTGCTAATGGAATACATTATGTGGCATACCAATTTGTAAGCCACATATTGAAAGCAATGAACTGTCACTTTTAAGATGGGAGAAAAAGATTAGCAGTGGTATATATTAGCGAAAAGAGTTTGGGTTTACGAGTTATCCTTACAATAGTTGGCTGTCTTTTAATTTATTTACAGAAAAATAAGATAGTTGCTTATAAAAAGAGACAAGCAATTCTACATTTTAATCGGTGTTGCTACAAAAACTATTCTAACATCTATAAATAACTTCAAATCTAAGTCAAAGAAGCTAATAAGGATAAAAAAGGTTAACTTCGGTTGAACCAAAGCTGCAGTACCCTTTACAATATAAAAAACTTGATACAAGAATTTCTTTTTAAACGGTCATTTTCTATGACACCTATGTAAATATGTATATACATATTAATATATATATATATACGGTAGTAACCCGATTTGAACAATAATTATGTTTATCCGGAGATTGTAATGTTGTCCAAGTAAAATTTCGTAAAGATATCTTGACAAATGAAAAGTTGTTCACACAAGGACTTGTTGTTGGTCGATAATTTTGTATGGCCACCAATAGTGCTTCAATATAATTGACTGTGATAAACGAGTAGCTGCTTGGGGAGAAAAGGATATGTGCACAATTTCAGTTGGATATATCAAAAACTGAGGGACTAATTCGCTTATATACGGAGAGACAGACGGACATTGTTAAATTAACGCAGCTCATCAAACTGATCATTTATATATTTATATGTATATATGTATATATACTTTATAGGATTTCCGTCGTTTTCTTTTGGATGTCACGGACTTCATGGAATCCTAGGGTATATCAGGGCATGAATATAATAGTACTAACGGTTACAAAACCCTGAAAATGTCTTTCTCTGTGGCTACTTATGTAGAACATATTTTTGTAGCTGAGTTCTGATAACTTTTATATAAATATTTTGTACATTTCGTGCTTTACGCTAATTCTTTCTGTACAATTTCTTAGTTCACCCATCGAAGCATTTACCTGCGACAACAACAACAACTTATGCATTTGATAACCATTCTTATTTGGTCTACGATTTCTTTGTTTTACTGAGGAGTTCAATTAATTCATGGCCGGTTGGCATTTTGGGCTCCCAAGCCGTTGATGCCGTTAACGGAACTGAACATTTCGCTTCCGTATCTTCCGTGACCTTTTCTTTTTCGACTAATTTTTCGATTTCACCAAATTTATTTACATATTGTGATTGCTGTTTAGATCTATGCTGGCGATGACCATCGCCATCACTTATCTTATTACCATTACTACTATTCGTGGCATCTGGTTTTTCTCTATGCTCTAAGGATTTCTTGCAACGCGCCTGATTCGACTCGGTTTGGAGTTTGCGTTTCAGACGTTGAGTGTTACGTAATTGTTTGGCTTTGCGACGAATTGCACGCTCTGCATACTCGAGGCGCAATATTTCTCCATACAAATTGACTAAGCGTTGATTTTCTTTATGTGCGCCATAAGTTTTCGCTGGCGGTAAATTGGTGCGGTATTCCGTCAGTTTACGCGCTATATCCGCCTCTTCTTCGGCTGTTAGTTTAGCCGATGCTGGGTCGGTAATTATTGGTGGCGTACCGAAGGAAGACTGATACCTTGGTGAGGAGAGTCGTGATTGCATTAATGATGATCGTGTTGTTGCATTGCGTTGCGGCGTAGTCTTATCAGCCGATTTAACAGATTCCCTCTTTCTGTTTGAGTTATTTTCGGGCGTTGATAGCAGACTGTCACGACGTTGTCGTTCAGGCGTCACTTTACTTTTATGAGTGCTTCCCACATTTGGCGCTGTTTGAGGGTTATGATATGGATGAAAACGGTGCGCATTTTGAGGAAGTAACGTTGGTGCTACAGCTAACATTGGTTTTGGTGGTACTCGAGAGCGTGGTGATTTGGTGGGTGTTTGGCTTACAGAATCGTTTTTAGTTTCACTTTTGCTTATTGCTTCTGCTCTCGGAAGATCCTTTAAGTTGTTGCTGAGGTTTGATTTGACGGACGGTGTGTGGCGTACGCCTTCTCCTTCCGTTCTCTCTGTCTGGCTGATTGCTTTTGTATTTTCATTTGTTTTGTTGAGGTCCACCGTGGCATTGCTTTTCGCACTTGGCGGCGATTCATGTGCTAAGGCTGGGCTTGTAATACTGCCTTTGCGGTTTTTACATTGCACTATGCTGGTACGAGCGCAGGTGCTATGCTCATCGCTACTTGGTGTATCTGGCATGGGACTGCTTTCGCATTTAGTCGTAGGCGTTGTGGGGGAGGGTATACTTTTGGGTAGTTCAGTTTTTGTGCCCAACTTCTGGCCATCATTTGATTGATTCGGTTGGGAGAGTATATCTTTTGTCTCTTCTAATGTTTTTGGTACACTATTTTCCGCCTTGCAGTCTTCTATGAGTTGTCTTGCTGATATTTTCCGTTTTTTAGCTGATGGTTTTGTATCTTCAGCACCGCTGTCAGACGTGCTATCCGCCGAAAGTGAATGAAAGTCCTCCATCATTGTAATCGGTGACCATACGCGGCCTCCTTCGTATTTAGGCGTAGGCATTGTGGGGGAGGGTATACTTTTGGGTCGCTCAGTTTTAGCATACAACTGCTGATCATCATTTGACAGATCCGGTTGGGAGAGTAAATCTTTTAACTTTTCTAATGTTTCTGGTACACTATTTTCTGCCTTGCAGTCTTCTATGAGTTGTCTTGCTGATATTTTCCGTTTTTTAGCTGGTGATTTTGTATCTGTATATGTTTCAGTACACCTTTCAGGCGTACTTTCTGCCGAAAGTGATCGAAAGTCTTCCATCATTGTAATCGGTGTCCATACGGTGCTTTCGTAATTAGTCGTAGGAGTTTTTTTAGAGGGTATACTTTTTGACTGATTCGGTTGGGAGAGTAACACTTTTGACTTTTCTAATGTTTTTGGTATACTCTTTTCAACCTTGCAGTCTTCTATGAGTTTTTTTGGTGATATTTTCCGTTTTTCAACTGATGATTTTGCATCAGTACATGTTTCGGTACACCTTTCAGGCGTGCTTCCCGCCGAAAGTGATTGAAAGTCTTCCATCATTACAATCGGTGACCATATGATGCTGTCGTATTTAGTCATAGACATTGTGGTGGAGGATCTACTTTTGGGTAATTCAGTTTTAGTGCCCAACTGCTGGACATCATTTGACTGATTCGATTGGGAGAGCAAAATTTTTGACTTTTCTATTTTTTTTGGTACACTCTTCTCTACCTTGCAATCTTCTAAGAGTTGTCTTGGTGATACTCTCAGTTTTTCAGCTGATGATTTTGTATCTGTATATGTTTCAGCACACCTTTCAGGCGTGCTTCCCGGCGAAAGTGATTGAAAGTCTTCCATCATTCCAAGTGGTGAAAGTGGTTGAAACTCTTCAAACATTGTAATCGGTGCCCAATATCTGGCGGCACTTTCGAGTTTCTTCAGCGCAATTAATGTCTCTTTACAGATTAGAATCGGTTCCTCATTGCTAGAAAATTTGTCATCCTTTTGCTTAGTTGGTTGTACTTCCAAAGATTTCTGTTGTTGTTTATTTGTAGGACTTTCTTCAGCTTTCTTTTCATTCTGACTGTCTGCGCTTTGTGTGTAATTCTCTGATGTCGTGTGTACATGTGCATTGTCCGAAGCCGTCGTTGTCGTTATTTCAGTTTTTGTTGACTTCGGTACCGAATCAACGGTTGTAGAGTTAGCCAAATCCTTTGGCGTCGTGATGATCTTTTGCTTAGTTGGTTGAACTTCCAAAGGTTTCTGTTGTTGTTGTTTACTTATAGCACTTTCTACAACTTTCTTTTCATTCTGACTGCCTGCGCTTTGTTTGTAGTTCTCTGATGTCGTGTGTACAAGTGCATTGTCCGAAACCGTCGTTGTCGTTATCTCAGTTTCTGTTGGCTTCGGTACCGAATCAACGGTTTTAGAACTAGTCGAATCGGTTGTTTTTGAAACATTTTGCTTGCACTGCTCTTTCTTTTGCTGCTTTTCTTCGCTCTTCAACATGTCGAAATTTTCATTTGTTGTTCTTGTTTTGTTAACATTTTCCAAACACAAACGTTTGACCGGTGATTCTCGAAGCGGCGCAGTTGTGTCCTGAACTAAGAGCAAATTATTCGATGAATTTAATTCGTATTCATCTTTGAAAAGTTCATCGAGTGTGGGCGTGGAATTACGTTCTGGACGACTGATATCATTTACTTCAATTTTACTAATATCCAGCGTATCAATTAAATTCGGCAGACTTTCTGGTATTGTAAATGGGAAAGCTTGCTGTGAAGTACCTGGCGCGGGGTCTATGCGCTCTAAACGGTTGGTTTGGCTTTGTATGCGTATTATCGGTTGTACAATTATGGGTGTGAGTATGGTATTCACTTCGGTTGTTTCATTGGGTGATGAGGCGCGTTTCGGTGGTTGTGTAACAGAGGTTAACTTCTGTGGCGTAACTTTTTCTAAAGCAGCTGCGTCCACAGTAGCTGCGGTAAGCGGTTTAGTTTCCGGACTGACGTCATCGACGGTTTTTGATATGTTTTCATTCTGATTTGTTAATATTTCCGTTGTCGTAGAGTCGACAATTGCTTCGGGTTCTACGTTATTAGACGACGCAGCAGTAATTTGTTCATCGGACATAGTCGGCTCAAAAACCCAATCGAGATCCGGCATGCTTAATACAGGTTGCTTCGGCTTCTCGGCATTTTTAACAGCAGTTGATGAGGATGTTGTTGTAGGCTTCTCTGCAGAGACCGCTGGAGGTATTGTAGGCATGCTTAATTCGGGTTGCTTCTGCTTCTCGGAATTTTTCACAGAAGTTGATGAGGATGTTATTGCAGGTTTTACCTTAGGCATGTTCAATACGGGTTGCTTCTGCTCCTCGGCATTTTTAACAGATGTTGATGAAGATGTTATTGCAGGTTTCTCTGCAGTGACTGCTGGAGATATTGTAGGCATGCTTAATACGGTTTGCTTCTGCTCCTCGGCATTTTTAACAGAGGTTGATGAGGATGTTATTGTAGGTTTCACTTTAGGCATGCTTAATACAGGTTGCTTCTGCTCCTCGGCATTTTTAACAGATGTTGATGAAGATGTTATTGCAGGTTTCTCTGCTGTGACTGGTGGAGGTATTGTAGGCATGCTTAATACGGTTTGCTTCTGCTCCTCGGGATTTTTAACAGTAGTTGATGAGGATGTTATTGTAGGTTTCACTTTAGGCTTGCCTAATACGGGTTGCCTCTGCTCCTCGGCATTTTTAACAGTAGTTGTTGAGGATGTTATTAGAGGTTTCTCTGCTGTGACTGGTGGAGGTATTGTAAGCATGCCTAATACAGGTTGCTTCTGCTCCTCGACATTTTTAACAGCAGTTGATGAGAATGGTTTTGCAGGATTCTCTGCAGCGGCTGCTGTAGGTACTTGAGTAGTTTGGGTATTTTTTGTGCGTCTTTCCTTTTTCCTTGTTTGTTGGAATATCTTTCTTCCTCGCTTTCGAAAATAATATTATACAAAACTACGTTTTAATATTCTTAACTACATTTATTCTTACATTTTGTTCTATTCAATTGCATCATTCGAGCGTGGCTTCGTGTTGCAAGAGCACAATATTAAAGAAATTAAAAATCAAATTATAAGGTTGTTATTGTTTTGAAATTTTAGTTAAATACTAAAGATGTATTTTTCAATAGGTTGTGGCCCTAGTATACGCCTTCACCAACAGTAGGAGTAAAATTGTAACAATTAAAGTTAATTTTCAAGCATGGAAAAACTAAAGCGAAATATTATTATTATATTATTGCTGCGGCGAAAAACACGATAGCATAAGTATTTCAAAAATAATAAAAAAAATTAATAATAAAGTGTCATCATTATGGAAAAATAGGCCATGGTGTAGCAATGCGTATAAAATTTACAAAATTCAATTACTCTAGAAAATGTTTGAAGGCGAGCTGGTGAGAATGTCATTCCTCCTTAAGGTTATGCGCTGTGTTTGGGACCCGTCAGGTAAAAAACGAACCTAATGAAAAATTATCAACAGCCGCCTATTGATGACGACCACGACAAAGGGCATGCACCTGGAATGTCCGATCTCTTAATTGGGAAAGTGCCGCTGCATAGCTGGTTGATATCCTAGTTAGAGTAAAGGCTGACATCAAGGGACAAGGACTCAGACTGAGTAGAGCGCAAATTCGGTGTGAGAGAGACTACATTGCCGAGTTCTGGCTTTCACCCCGGTGGATAAACGTCTAGCCAAAATTCGCATCGAAGCGAAGTTCTTCAACGTATCGCTTATTTGCGTCCACGCCGCGACGAAAGAGAAGGACGATGTGACCAAAGATGCTTTTTTGAGCGCTTGGAGCGCACCTATGACAGCTGCCCCCTCCACGATGTCAAAATCGTGCTTGGCGACTTTAGCGCCAGGGGTACGAGGAAACATCCCCAAATGGGGTGAGGATTGAGAGATGGATTGCCGGCAGAGCTATTCAAAAACGGCGGCGAAGAACTGATAATGACTGGCTTATACATATAAGCTGTTTTGTAGAATATGGTCGGACGAAAGCAAGATTGTAATTTGAGTGTGTTCTGCCCAATCCACAAAAAGTTGAAGACCCCCAATATGCTACCCACTACCGTGGGATAAGTCTCCTCAATATCACATATAAGGTTCGAGCGTGTTGGGTAAAGATTAAAGCGCACCGTCAACAAACTGATTAGCCTTAAAGGTGTGGCTTTAGGCCGGGAAAATCAAAAACTGACCAGACATTCACATTCGCCAAATCTTGGAAGACACCCCTGAAAAGAGAATCGACACACACCACCTCTTCATCGATTTCAAAGGTGCTGTCTTTATACCGCGTTCTCTGAATTTGATATCCCAGCAAAACTAATACGGCTGTGTAAACTGCAATACCAAAAGCTCCGTCAGGATCGGGAAGAACATCTCTTCAATCTGCACTTGGAGAAAATAATTCGAGCTGCAGAACTAAATAGGGAAAGTACCATCTTCTATAAGAGTGTACGACTGCTGGCGTACGCCGATGACATCGATATAATTGGACTCAACAACCGCGCCGTTAGTTCTGCGGAAGGAAGCGAAGAAAATAGGTCTGGTAGTGAACGAAATACTAGGCTAGGAAGTCGTAGATAACTTCGTCTATCTTGACACCAGTATTAACAGCAACAAAGTCAGCCTCGAAATCCAACGCAGAATAACCCTTGCCGACAGGTGCTACTTCGGACTGAGTAGGGAATTGCGAAGTAAAGTCCTCTCTCGACAAACAAAAACCCAACTATATAAGTCATGCATTATTCAAGAGCGCGACAAGGAGACGGAATTTGTCTTTGGGGAGGTTGATCATATCTCTTAACCTTGCTAGGTTGTAACTTTCCAGTATTAACTTGGCGGGGCGGATTCCGGTTGCCTGCAATCAGTGCCGTTCTCTCCCCGCTGAGTATACCGACACGCTGGCTGCGATGGAGATTTTTGCACACTGACTTATAGCAAAGCAAATTCTCAGAAAGAAAAGTAAGAGTCCCATTGGTATGGATAGTTTGGTATTCGGTCGGCAAAGCCAGCTCCAATGCCTTTCGAATGGTCAATATACCACTGGATAGTGCTGCCCCTCAATAATTGGTCGAGTGTGGAATCACTGCTCTCCGCCTTACTGCCGGGAGTAAGCCTCTTCGTAACGCCGTCTCTTGAAATAAGGGCCAGTGGTGGTGTGTCTTCCCTCTAAGACCTCCATTGTTAAGACGACATTATCTTCCCTTGCCAAAACCCTCTTCTGCCATGAGCAGCATGGTATATTTCTCTACCTGTTTGATCACTAGATGCAGTGAGCTCCAGCATGACTTCAAGTGCTGCGGTTGGGCAAGTGCACATTGCCCCTGAAACGCAACCGCTCCATAAGTGACAAGAGGCCATATGATTATGGTATACAGCCACCAGGATCTGCCGGCTATGCGTCTGCATATCAAGAGTGCCTTGCTGGCTCTGAACAGTTTTATTTCCATGTACCTATTCCATCGTAAGGTTAAGTCTAATGTGAGGCCTAGAAATTCGACCTCTTTGGATACCTCCAACTCTCTGCCACCAAGTGCTTCAAGACCGGAAAAGATCTTCGCTTTGTAAAAGGGACGACGGTTGTTTTTGACGGGTTGATAACTAACCGTACTGTATTTCACCATCGCTTTGCTAGACTTAAGCGCCTTTATCGCAGAGAGTGCTCTCAAATTAACCTCGTACCATTATGACAATGTCGTCTGCGTCCCCTGCACCGAATCCCATTGTTGATAAGCAACTCAAGGTGCTCGTCTACTATTAGGCTTCGTAGTAGGGAGATAGAACTCCACCCTGTGGGCAGCCCACGACGAATTTTACTCTCTACTCCACTTGCACTCCTGCTCTCTAAGGGCACTCGTCAGCAACTCAAGCTCCTTACTTACCGCTGCAAACGAAACCATTGGTTTTAGGAAAACGTAAAAGGACAGCCGGTACGATAAGGAGGGACGTGTCGCAGTGGAAAGAAAGCTGGCCGACAGCGGTAATGGTCGATATTTCTACGAAAAGATGCGGCTTTCAAGGAGCATACTCTTGTAGAACCCCCAGAGGTGATCTACAAGGTGCGTTTCAAAGTAAACAGGACTTTTTGAATCTAGGTGGTTCCATCTATATGTCGACTGGTGCGTTAGAATCTGCTATTAATATCGATTGTCCAGTAAGAATTTCATGACATTTCATTGATTGGAAGTGAAGTTATTGCGTTTTAAGTGTCAGTGTGTTTGTGTTATCGCTGCTAAAATGAGTTTCGAACAAAGAGCCAACATTGAATTTTGTTTTAAAATTGGTAAAACTTTTACCGAAACGTTTCAATTAATGAAACAAGTTTATGGCGATGATTGCCTATCCTGTAGCAGAGTGCACTAGTGGTTTCAACGTTTTCAAAGTGGTCGTGAGGACATAAATGACGATCAACATGTGGGCCAATCAAAATCCGTGATCACCGGAAATTCCATCGAAACTGTGTGTGAATTCATCAAAAATCAGCCGAAATCATAATTGAAATTCATGGAAATGGAATTGAACATCTCCAAAACATCGATTTATCGCATTTTGACCGAACATTGGGCTTACGAAAGGTGTGTGAACGGTTTGTTCCGTACAAATTGACTGACGACCAAAAATTGCTCAGAATCCAACATTCGAAGAACGAATTTGAGCAAAAATCAAATTTTAACCATTAACCACTCTCTGTATTCACCTGATATTTCACCGTGCGACTTCTTCCTTTTCGGAAAAATGCATTTGCCCATGAAAGGAAAGCGTTATGCAGACGTAGAGGCCATTCCAAGGGCTTGCACCGGCATACTGGCGGCCATACCGGCCAACGAGTGTATTGAAGCAGAAGACTTTTTGAATAAAATAAATTGATTTTGCCGAAAAAACCATTTGTTCCGTTTTTTTAAGTCCTGTTTACTTTGGAACGCATCTTGTAGTAACTGATGCCTAGACCATACTGAAATTATGGAGGGAACACTTCTCCAACCTGCTGAATGGCTATAACAGAGTAAGCGATGTCTCCGGCAATAAAGAAGAAGAAGATATTCATACAGATAAACAGTTGGCCGATATTCTGACGAAACCATTGTCTGAAGACCGATTCAAAAATTTTAGATGTCAAATTTGAGTCTTGTACAGAATATATTGATACAATATAAAACCGAGTAAGCGAAATGAATGTTTTAAAATTTAAGTCGTAATAATATTATTGGGTTTTTTTTTAACCTTTTCAAAAAATTATGGACTTTTTAATGTAATTTACCAGTATGCACGACGCACGTTATATAAGTATTGTTATTTATATTAGTGTTTGTTTTTGATCAACGTAATTTTTGAAGGGGCGTGTTAGATTATCCCGATTCCTCGCTTTCAAAAATTTTATTAGTAAAATATATTATTCTTAAGTATCCATATTTCCAACTTCTAAGTTACCCTTATCTATACTTGTAGCGAGTGTCTCACCTTTCTCTTGATCCATATTAATTTCAGCCGTTATCTCCTTTTCTTGCAATAATAATTTATTACCGTCATCCATATCTTCAACTGGTTTCAGTAAACTTTCCATATCCTTTGTGAGGTATTCTGCTATTACATTCGATATCTTCAACTTTGTCCCTTTCTTCTTCATTTAAGTCAGAATTCGGCCTTTCCATTATTGGTAGCAGCAATATCTTTGTCCCGAGAATCCATAATTGACAGATAATCCGACATAGACTTGTAATTGACCATCCTTAGGTTCATTGCTACCTTCAAATAAGTTTGTTTGCGTGTTTTCTTAACAGACCTTTAATGTCTTAACCTTATAAAAACAGACATCTTTCAAAATATTACATTCTTGGGTCGGTACGATTTCTTTACTATTTTTTACCCAATGTTGTCTCTCTCTCTCTCTTCAAAATTCAATATATCATATTAGTGAGTCTTCATTATCCTTTATTGAATTTTTATTACCATGTATTACTTCTTCATTCTCTTCAGAGCTTAGCTGAGTTGATTTTGCGGTTTTAGTCGAGCTCTCAGCATCAAGATCGGAACTAATTTTTTTTTCAGATAAATTGTCTGCAGATTCGCTTTTAGCACGAACTTCTTCGGTCTCCTCTGAATTGATATTATTTTGTGCTTTTTACAACGTTTGCTGTTGTTGTTGTAGCGGCAATATTCTGCCGAGTTCATAGTCCTTGACCGGATTAAAATCCGGGTCCGTTCCGGTTACGTAGACCGACTGTCGTGCAACGTTTGCTCTTCCAATGCAGTAGCTTCGCCGAATTTTTCACATAAAACTTCATCCGAGAACTGATTGGATGAAAGGTCTTCTTCAATTTTAGCTGATTTAGTTTCCACGACCGTTCTGATTGCTTCTTCTTCGTCTTTGTTATAGTCCACATCCGAACTATTCGTGAGTTCAGGAACTGGCTCACACACATTCATAAATAAGTCCCTATCGATGTCCGACCTTTTCGTGAGTTCAAAAAATGGCTCACGCGCCTCCATCAATAAGTGTCCAACGATGTCCGACCTTTTCATGGGTTCAGAAACTGGCTGACACACTTCCATCATTAAATCCTACGAGTCCAGCCAGCACGTCTGGCATTGGCTCGACAATTGTCAAAGCTTTTGCTGCAATTCCTTTCTGAAGCGACTGTATGCGGTGAAAGACTGCTGTAGATGAGGTGGCCTCTTCTACCACTTTTTAATAGCCACCAACCATCGGTATAATGATACCGTTGTAGATATCATCAGCATAACAACCGGCTGATCTAGTTCGCGACGCTCCAAAATCGCCACTGTGCCGACTTCGAGCGCATTTTGGTAAGCACTTGCATTGCACTGCACGAGACCGCTGCTAGCGCTTCGTTTGAGTCTCTCCATTTCGCTGTTTCTCGCTTCTTCAGTATCCACAGGTGCCGTACTGGTTTCATTTTCCGAGTCCAGGGTCCAATACAATTGTGTCGACTTATTTAGGTGGAATTTTCCTAGTGTGGTTGCTAGCGCTTCGTTTGAGTCTCTCCATTTCGCTGTTTCTCGCTTCTTCAGTATCCACAGGTGCCGTACTGGTTTCATTTTCCGAGTCCGGAGTCCAATACAATTGTGTCGACTTATTTAGGTGGAATTTTCCTAGTGTGGGTTTGACGGTTGTCTTTCGGTTGCGTTTGTAACGTTGATCTTGTTTTTCGTGCTATTCGCGCTTATATAATTTGGTTTCATTTTTTAGTGATCATATTTAACTTTTCGATGTTTAAACTTTCTCTTTAATCTTTATCAGCTTCATCATCGGTTGAATCGAGCGAAAAATATCTTTAGTAATTAAGGTTTTACAACTTAAACTAATATCACATTGGGACCTAGCCACTAAAGACCTACATTGCCTTCTTAACCTATTTTTCTGCAAATCACATCCGGTAAATGGTAAATACGTTGCTCGAATGTTGTTCTTGTGGTTGTGTCTTTGATGCATTCGTCGAGGATTACATTGGCGCGCATATGTCCTCAATGTAATCGCCTTCGGGCTGTACCTGCGCATACATAGCTTCCTCCCTGGAGACGCGATGAGGTACGCCCGGCGTTTGTCTCTAAATAAAAGGGATATTAAATATGTTTACAATTCTTATAAATAAATATTGTTTTGTTTTTACTTCCTCAGCTTTCAGTTCATAGTTCGTTCATATTCGTTGAATGGTGGAATTTAGAAATGAAAAATATTATATTTCAGGAAAATATTGTGAAAATATTTTCTAAATTACTTAAGTTTAATAAAAGCGTATTAAAAAAATCGTAATTTTGTACTTTGCTTGGAAACTAGATTTCGAACATATTTTTGGCTTTCTTTTTATGTCGTTTCGTTTTGCTTTCTTAACGATTGTTGATTGCAGACCAAAAGTAATGGCAAATGGGTGTTTGCAAATGTTGATTTTGCTGGATTTCTGTTCTTAAAAGTGGCGCTATAAGTTTAGCAGCTTGCCCTAAAGAATTTATGTTGGCTGCGTTCGATGTTGTTGTTACAGTTGTAGTGGTAGAAAACATTTCCTTAATAATAATCTTTGGTCGGATACAAAATCAGAATCCATTCCGGTTACGTAGACCGTGTGATCGTGGGAACTTCATTGCTGATCGTTAAAGGTTAATTGTAGTTTTTAAAATTTTGAATGTAGAATTTTCAATAGAATTGTTGATTGTTGATATTTTAATGTTGATTGTAGATATTTTTATGTTGATTGTAGATATTTTTATGTTGATTGTAGATATTTTAATATTGAATGCAGATTGTATATATTTAAATGTTGATAGCTGATTATAAAAAAAATGTTGATTGTAGACCTTTTAGGATTGCATGTTGATTGCTGATATTCCTTGGTGGATTGTTGATTGTAGATTTTTTTAGATTGTTGATTGTAGATTTTTTTTGAATGTTGATTGCAGAGTTTTTTGGATTGTTGATTGTAGAGTTTTTTGGATTGTTGATTGTAGAATTTTTTGCATTGTTAGTTGCAGATTTTTTTAAATTGTTGATTGTAGACATTAAATGTTGCTTGTTGTTGGTCGATTGTAAACAACTTAAAAGTAGGACTTCCGGACTTCAGTGTTGATTGTAGACAATTTAGAGTAGAATCTTCAGTGTTGATTGTAGATGCAGCCGAATTTCTCTATAGCGAACATATTTCAAAACAACCTGACTATTTTTGAGATTACACAAGTTATTGAAGATAATAAACTCTAGATATTTTATGAGTCAGGTGTTAAGATGTAAACGGACGAGTAAAACTTTCGATGAAGTAAAAAAAAAATAATTAAAGATTTATAATTTAATTATTATAAATATGTATATAAAACTATATTATTTTAAAATTAAAATTATAAAAATTTAATTTCATTTTTTTTTAAACCAAATTCTTTATTTTTAAACATATGCTATAGAGAACTTCGGCTGTTGGCGGCTCACGACGTCGACGATTTCAAAACGTCGAACTAATTTTTCAATTCAATTTACGTTGGATAATAAAAAATATTTTTTCACACGTAAATTTAAAGCTTTAGTAACCATATATCATTGAATATGATAACCGTTTCCATAAAAATAATATTTACTTTTGTACAACAAAAACTTTTCATGAATATCTAAATGGCTACTTAGACATTTGAGGTAAAGCAAAATATGTAAAAAAAAAAAAATAGTTAACAATTTTTACATTGTTTCAATACGAAACGACGTTCAACTAAGGAAAAAACGTAAGATTTTTGAAATACTTTATGCTTAATTAATTCGTGTATGATAACTGGTATCGAGTTAGCAACTGGAATAGAACGTAAGTTATTGCTCAACACAATATTATTTTTGCAATTTTTGCTCATCACGAAGATGCTGCTGCTCTAACTTGCAATTAAATCGAACTTATTTCGGACTACTTACGTGCTCCAAACATTGACGACGCGATAATCTATAAACGAAATCATCAAATAGTTGCCTTTCGTACACCAGCAGATAGTTATTGATTGTATTTTTTAGCACATCAATGCTAACGTTCTCCGCCAATAGTTTTCTAAAATTTAAATATTAATTTGTTGAACTCTATTGTTACATTAACAAATAATACTCACCTTGTGCCTTGCTTATCGTAATCATCAATTAGCTGAACATTGTAATCAACTCTATAGAATGCATCCTCTGTATTTTTTGGCACCAGTCTTGGCAGATAAGCAGAACCCTCCTTAATCGCAATATTCACTATATCTTCTTTTTTTCTATTTGAATAGTGCATCCATTTTTGAAAAGCTAAAACTTTCAGCCGATAAATACCGTAATCATTGTTTTCCAAACGCACTTTCGGGTGGGTTAAGAATTTCCTGGAATGTATTTAGTTTAGCAAACAGAAATGTAAAAATTTCTACTACTGTAAATTACTTGAAGAGATCATCCAGAAAGTTGCTGGGCCTTTCGGGGAAATTTGTACGCAGCAAAGTTAAAATTTTCAAATTAACATCATCATTCAGCAAGGAGGATACGGTATGCATCAACGCCTCCATTTTCAATTTATAGTAGTTTTCATTTTGTATGCTGTGCTCTATTTCGAATTTGATATATTGCGCCATTAACTCAGATAAGTACCAATTTAGCTTTTTGTGATATTTCGTCTAAAAGGAAAAACAATCAAAACATAGATTTTTATATTTCTAACAATTTGTGATATTGAACTTACGTAGTTTGTAGTGGTACCATATGCTGGTTTCATGGCGCTTAACCAACTTTTAATCTGCGTCCATAAGTGTCTCACATCATCTACGGACTCTGTCTCTTGGTAATTTTTGACTATTTTCACAAACTCTCTCATATCAAGATCTGGAAAGTCCAACTCTATGGGTTCACCAGGTACTGCACCTATAGCTGATAGGGCCGCCTCTTCAATGTTGAATATTTGTAAAATTTGATGAAATGTCAATTTATATGTTCTACGTTTAATGTCATGGTACTTTTTGTTAATTCCTTAAAAAAAATTAAAACACATACACATTAGTCGAAAAATAATAGAATCGTCGAGTTGAAACTGAATAATTACCAGACAACCCTTTATGTTTGCTCAGACTAGGGGACTTGCTCCGCAAAGACTCTGATAATGTTATATTATCTGTGCAGGCAGTACTGCTATTTGATTCAGTCATGACATTGTGCTGTATGGGGCTTTGCGCGTCCGCCACAAGCAGCGTTAAATTTGAAATTGGCTCAGTACTTTGTTGAGTTGTTTCATTATTTACTCTTTCGGTTGCTGCTGTTGCGCTATGCTCAATTAACTGACCACTGTCCAATTTATTTTCTTCTTCTAAACTCTTAATACCTTCATTCACCACTGATGTTAATAACTCGCACTGCGATGGAGATGTGCAGCTATTAGTAGCCGCTGGTACTTGTATCGTTGGAGAGAAATCCTTACTCGAAGAATGTGTATGCTCTGTAAATAACAAATTTAATTAAATATATATAGAAGGTATGTTAAAGAATGCAATTTAGCTTTACCTGTAGGTAGAACTGTACTAGATTGTTCATCTTCGTCGCTACTGATATTGATCACACTTTCATCTTCATCTCTAGTTGCGGCATAACCTCGTTGTGCTCGTGATAGATTACGAGCAGAAATATGGAATTTTCTCTTTGCTTTAGTGGTCTGAGGTACGGAAGTTGATTGAAGCGCGTCATATTCGTATTTTTTTGTTAATTCATCCACGAAATCGTTCCAACACTCATTACTTAATTGTGGTAAACTTAAAGCATCATCATCTTCAACTAAAATTACTTCTTCAAGTTCATCCATTTTATTAGACAACTCCTTTAAAACCAGCACATCATCGTCATCGTAGATTTCAATAACTTCCTTTTCTTTAAACGTATTTAATCCGTCCGCTTTTTGGGAAGTGGCTTTAGAAGACCAATTTGACGATCTTCGTAATTGAATGTGTTGATACATTTCGAATTGCTTTTTACATGCAGAACAATTTAACTGATTTCCAATACAATAAAATGCGTTTAATTTTTCATAGAACTTTTTGTTAATTGCTCCTGTCTGAAAATTACAACATTACAGGTATTATATTCTAAACGATTCGAGCGATCAAAACATAACGCGATAAATTTTATTTTCAGAAACCTAAGCTAGAGCGAGATGGACGCGCTTCTAACTCGCTGAAGTACAATTACACCAATTTACCAGCGCAATTTTTATATGTAGTATACATATATGCACTGATTGCACTTATCTTTCTTATATTTAAACACACAAAACGGCAAACTACGGTATTTTCCGTAATAACTATTACACACCACGCGACTTATTATATTATTAATATTATTATAAACACCATAAGTTAAATGTTTATTTTTAACCAAATTTTTCTCTACCGCATAAAATAATGAACAATCGCAATTATGTATGTGTACGTAATAATTTTTTCGTTTTACAGCGATGCCAGAATATTCCAATAACGGCTTCATTTGTTTACGAATTTGTGTGCCACACAAGTTTTTATCACGGGAAAACCTGCTGTATGCTTATCCCGCTCTCACATTCAATATTTACAAATCGCTTACATGGAATGTAACCAGAGAAAAAGACACCGCTAATTGATTAGTCCTTTCTGTATATTAAAATATCGTCCACATAACGGGGCTGCCACTAAACTATAATATGTCATATATCAGACGCAAATGGAGACAATTTATTTGACCAAATGACAAAATAATTGAAAGATCTGGTAGCCTATATTTTGGAACAATTTGAGAGCCGGGATATTGTAGATTGTTGTAGATCGTCGTCATCGTTTTCTAAAAATATTTGATTATCAAAATGTTTACCTTATGGACACTTGTGGAGGCCTCTTTACTATGCCTAAATGCAGTATGTGTGTTGCACGAGGAACGCTTTTTGGCCAAGTGTAAGTAAAAGAAAAGATAGATAAACATGCTAATATTGATAAAGTATTTTTGTAGTTGGTTGGGGTGCACAAGCCTCTCATATGCAGGAATTTGGACAGCCCACAGCGAAAGCTCAAATTTTAAATCTGGTTAGGTCCATTCGCACCGTCGCAAAGAGTAAGTGTGACGATAACATAGATTATTACATTACCAATTCATATTTTCTTTTTAGTACCACTTATATTCCTTAATGTGCTTGCGATATTAATAAAGCTGATACTTGGATAATAAAGCGACTTTTATTTTGCATATATGTAGTTTAATTAATCTAAAAAATAATACTACATAAATTGATATTTCAATTCATAGTAACTCTTCGTTGAAGTACTGACTTTACCCTGTTTTCAAGTGCTATGCTGTAAGCATCCAATTTATATGCAGCAGCTTCCAACTTGTCGACGGTGTCAGATATTTCGTCGATTTGCTTCATTAATGGAACCTATAACAATAAACAATTTTGTAACGAATTTAACAATGAAACAATAAAAACTATAATACCAGTTGTTGGAATTTTATGCTTAGTTCATTTGTTGATACGCTCAGGTTTTCAGCAATTTGTTGCATATCTGAGTACTTAGCCACAGTGGCTTTATTCATTTCTTCCAATAGCTTGTAGTCTTCAAGTGGTGCGTTTAATTCATTACTTATGTAGTCCTCCGTCTTGCGAAACATTTTCGTGGCTAATTTGCTCAAATTAGGATCATGAGGATCCAAAGCTTCGAAGCTTGAAGTACTTGTGGACAATGTGGGACCACGTATAGGCGAATCAAGTAATGCATTATGATCTTGTAAGGCTTGAGGCTCTGATGGCTCTGCAAAATATTCGCCTTTATTTTCCATTGAACAAATTTTATTATTTTTACCCGGTTATCTATAATAGAGTATATTACAATTTTAATGTATTTTTAGAACAAATATTTTTCCAAAAACAAATTAATTCTTATCATTGGCAAATAGGTTCGTAAACAAACTACAGCTGTTTACTTGCACTTTATGTGCGATGCCACTTTCTGCGAACTTTAGTTGGAGAGATGAATGACAATTTCGACAGGCAATTTACGTACCACTTCGTTCTTATTCAGGATTTGAACAGATTTATAGATCAAGACACTGAAAAAACGATCTATACATAACGTCTGAAATATTTATCGAACAAAATTTCTTTATTAACTATATATTTGAAGTAATTTATTTAAACTTCTTAAAGCGCAATATTTAATGCAATTGCCTTAAAAAAATGGTGCATGATGGCAAGAGCTAAATTTAAATCAAAGGGGTTTTTTAATTGTATAGTATGTGCTCTAGATTTTTGTACACAACTCTTCTTCGGCTAAAACTAAACGTTAAAAATAGAAATATAAAGCCAGAAAAATATTTTGTCACTGAGCTTGGGAAACATTCATATCTTCAAGCAACTAATCCGCTATGCGCGATAAAGTAAGATTTATAAACGACAAGTTTATATGTATGCATTTATAATAACATCTATTAACGACAGAGGATGTACTCTAATGAACACTACCATAAAGACCTTATAGATCTCTTTTATTTCAAACTTATAAGTACCAATGTCTGGACGTACTTTGTGTTTTAATTCTAAATGTAATATACCTTTTAGGAGCCAAACATACATACATATGGAAATTTAAAAACCATGGATGATGTAGTAAGTCTATATACTTACAAACATACATATGTATATAGAATTTAGAGGTTTCGTATAGTCTCATAAAGTTATAAAGGAGAGAAAACATAGCGTTGAGGATTGTATTTGCGCAAACTTATTTTTGTATCAATCGAACAATTTTTTTTAAACAAGTGTAAAACATTACACTTTTACGTTGCATTATGTCAAGTTGTAAGTGACGTTATCAAGTAGTACTTAAAGTAGGGTACTTAAATATTATCAATCCATACATAATCATCATATCTCATTATATCACTTTTAGCAAAACACAAACACCCGAAGTAATAGTCAGTGATTCTCCTTCGTTGGAGGTGATTAGAGGTGAAATGGCGCCTGTCAATGTCGATCGCAAGCTAAAACATTTATTTGATGGTAGCGACTGGAATGTTTATGACGACAACATCCTTAATTTGGGCGTAGGTGCTCCAGGTCCAGATTTATTGCAGAACTGCTGTGATATTTTTGAAGCAGCTACAAAGCATAGACTAGTAAGTTAACTGTTATATTAGAGTTATATTTAATAACAACTAATTTTTTGCCATTTAGAAACATGAAAAACAAAGCAATTTATCCTATCTTTTCCAATACGGGCCCACTAGTGGATCAGTAGAAATACGAAATGCTATCGCAGAATACTTCAGTTCTCTATATGTTGATGATCCCGTAAAAAGGTATGTATGTGTTCATTTGAATATCACAAGATGTAATATTATTTAACACAATTCCTACAAAGTGAGGATCTTATTATAACAACTGGTGCATCGCAAGGATTACATTTTGTCTTATCAACTCTGCTTGATTTAAATGGTGTAATTTTTGTTGACGAAGTTACTTATATGATTGCATTGGATACTATAAAACAATTCACAACTCTTACCATCGTACCGTGTATGTTAAAATATCTCTATATATGTACATATATTTACGCTTTTTTATATAATTATGTCGGTATTTCATTCATTCTTTTTTATACCCTAAACAGGATATATTAAGTTTGCCACGAAGTTATACTTTACACAATATCCGAGTGATTATGTATAAATGATTAGCGTGACGAGCTGAGTCGATCTAGCCACGTCCATGTTGTTGTTGTTCTAACGATTACCCAGATCCTGTTTGTGGGAAGGTAGCAAGTTCGCTGTCATCGAGGTCCATCTGTCAGTCCGTCTGTTGGTATATACGACAGCCAAATTCTCAGCTTTTGAGATGTGAATTAGCAATTTTGCACAGGTCCTTTTCTCCCCAGAAGATAAGTCGGAATCGCCCGTATCGAACTACTAGCATATAATGTATGTATGTCATACGAACTGATCGGACAAAATTAAATTCTTATTTGGAAAACCTTATTTAACAAATTATCTTCATAAAATTGGACATGTATTATTCTCTAAGGCAACAACACAATCTCTGAAAAAATTTTTCACATCGGACCACTATAGCGAATTGCTGCCATACAAACTGAGCTAACAAAATCAAGTTCTTGCAAAAAAATTTGCACATCCGAAGGGTATTATAGTTTCGGTGCAGCCGAAGTTAACGTATTTTATTGTTTTATGTTATAAGACAAATTTAATAATTACTGTATAATTTTTTAATTCAGTAAAACTTAATGACGATGGAGTTGATGTGAAGGAACTTGAAAAATTAGTACGGGAAAAACGATTTCAATCAAAATCTAAAACCTTCTGGGCAATGTACTATACCATTCCAACTTATCATAATCCAACTGGTATACTTTTTTCTGAAGGTATTAGTCGAAATATAGAATACCACTTTAAAGGTAAATTTAACACTTTCGATTTCTCGATCCAAATAAAAAAATAGCTGTTTGCCAAGAGCTTGCGAATTTAGCTAGGGAATATGACTTCTTAATACTATGTGACGACGTTTATAATATCCTAAATTACACAAGTTCGAAGCCAACGAAGCGCTTATTTGCCTACGATAATGGCCCAGGAAATATAATTTCAAATGGAAGTTTCGCAAAGCTAATTGGACCAGGTGTTCGAGTAGGTTGGTTGGAGGTACCTGCCCGATTAAAACCAATTTTAGAAAATTCGTGAGTAAACGAAATTTTTCAAAACTTATTTGTTTCTTAAATATTATTGAATTCTATTATTGCAGTGGTATCTTGAATAGTGGCGGCTGCTTTAATAATTATACATCGGGCATATTAGCCAGTCTTTTTGAACTAAAATTGGCACAAGAACATATTGCCATTGTGAAGCGTGCTTATAAAGAACGCATGTTGGCAGCTTGTGAAATACTTGAAAAAAATTTGCCTGTCAGTTGCAAATGGATTAAACCGTTAGGAGGATATTTCATTTGGATTTCTCTACCAACGAATACAGATGCTGGGAAACTTTTACAAACATGTTTACAAGATGAGAAAATATTTTTTATTATCGGTTCTCGTTTTGCTTACGAACCTATGGTGGCAAATCATTGTTTACGTTTATCTATTTCATTTCACAAAAAGGATAAATTAGTTGATGGTGTCACACGCTTCTGTGCAGTGCTGAAACGTTATCTGGAAGAACCCAAAAAATGAAAAAACAACAATTTTTCTTTTATGTACATATATATCACAATCCAATCATATATTAGTGGGATTTTTAGAAATATATTGGCAAATAATAAAAAAAAAAATTGAATAAAGTTTATCTTGTAAGTCATTATTTTAGTTATGTGTGCTTTTTTAGCATGTGGCGCTGCACGTCGATCTTCCGCCAAAACTTCTCTTCGCACTTTAAACATTGATGCGTCTTCCCAGTGGTATGGATGGCCAAATGCTGTTTCAGATGACACAGTTGGGTAAAGGATTTCGCACAAATGTGACAAATATGTTTACGTTCGTTTTGATGTTGACTTAGCACATGTTTCTTCAAATGATCAAGTGTTGCGAATGGTTTATCACAGAGTTCACAGGTGTTTCGTTTTATTTGTGAATGTACTACACGTATGTGTTGTTTCAAATTGGTGTCAGTGTAAAAAGCTTTTCTACAATATGGACATTCGTGTGGAGCATCTAAAAATATGCGTAAATGAGTTTTCACGTGATAGTTTAATGCTGCATTGCTACAAAATATTTTATCACAAATTTCACATTTGAGCAATTTTCCCTTTCGTTCAATACCGCTTTGAATATGATGAATACTCTTATGATGGATCAGTTGTGTATAATCCTTGAAGCTAGCGTCGCATTTACTGCATATTAATACAGGCAGTTCATGTTTGTGAGCAATATGTTGTAACAGAGTTTTCTGATTTAAGAACCCTTCAAAACATTTTGGACACTTAAAGCACAATTGAGAATTTAAAATTGCACTATTCTTGGTGTCAGTACATTTTTCATCAGTGTTTGTTAAATGTAACATATCTGGCAAATTTAGGTCTAAAGCATCCCAACATTCGGAAAAATTAAATGAATTCTCATTGACATTGCTTAAGAGAAATTCATCAAGAAATTCCTCATTCATTTCAATTTCCACATCATCTTCATCCTGATTCACTGGCATGAGCAAATGTGTTTCTTGATAGTGCTGTTGTAAGGAAGTTCGCGAGACAAATTCGGTTGGCACTTTTTCGGATCGGGGACATAGGCTGCAGTAGTATAATAATGCACTTGCAGTGTGCACATTGGAAAGTACGTGTTTTAGCAATTGACCACGACTTTTGTATAATTTTGCACATGGTACACAAACATATCGGCCATCCATATGACTTTCACTAATATGCTTCTCTAAAGTCTCTGCATTAGCATATAAGCTACAACAGTATTCACAAATGCTTATTCCTAAATCAGTTTGGTTTACATGGAGATTTTCATGCGCTTTTAGCTGACGAAAGGCAGTAAATTTGTCCGAGCATTCTCCGCATTTATACACACGCTTGGAATGGTTTTTTAATTTTGCAGAATTAAGTATTTGAATACTTGCCAAAGTGTTACCTTCAACTTCTTTCTCCGTTTTTGGAAGAATTGTGCGAAACTTCTTGATAAAATGTTCGGAACATTGCTCTCCAGGCTTGGTAATGTTAAACTGTGTGCTATTGCATTCTTTCGAATTATTTGCTTTACGATATAAATTGCTAAAAACGACACCATTTTTGAAATTTGACTTTAGGACAACATCTTCAATGCTTTCCTTTGTCACTACTGCAACATTTTCTACACTCGGATTTGTTTCTATCACAGGATCATAAGGCGACAATGTTTTGAATATATATTCTTGTAAGCGTGTCCTCTCCGCAATTGGTATTAAGCCAAAACTAGTACTAATAAACAAATTAAATTTTGAATAGATTATGTCAATTTGTAATACTCAAGAAAACTCACTTGCGAATCAGGAAACCAATAATGCTGTCAAAAAAATGTATAAAAGTGTTCCGCTCCTTGTATATTTCCATTAAAATTTTATCTGTATGTAGCTCCGCCATTGCTGATGTAAACAAACTACAGCTGCGAAATATTTATTTCTACCATCTACTGCATTCATGGTATTTATTTCTTGAACAGGTATGGCCACACTAATTTGGCGCGCTTTTTTAATAAGTGAATTTAGCTGTCAGAATGACATTTCAATAGCCCCGCCATCGAGTTGCTTTTCTCATCATATTTTGGTGCTTTGCGTGCTTTTTCGTTTTCCAAAACAAAACCGTGCTCGAAAATTTGTGTGTGTCCAAATCAAGTGCAGATTAAAAATACGAAAAATATCAAAATATTGTTATAAATTATTAGAACATTTTATATTTCCATGACGACGTTAAAGTTCAGTGACCCTGTCACGCTGACCCAATAAAGCAAATAGCTTTAGCTAGAACATAATCAAGCGTTTTAGTGTTCTTTCAGATATTAAATAGTAAAAATTATACACATGCAATATTTTACAAGTGCGAGAGTAACTCAAGAATATTTCGATACGCCAAATACGCTAGTTATTGGGCCATTCTCTATGTTTGTGATATTCTTTTACATTAAACTATTTTACGTATTGGTTGCTCTATACATATCATTGCATTACATCAACACAATCGGCGACTAATATCCATATATAGGGGGCATAGGCAACAACAGAGAAAGACAACTGAATCGCGGCGGGGGTTTGTAATATAGAAATGTATCATTTTATGGCCACATGTGCGCCTGAGCCATTGGAGTTATCGGAAAAAGTTCAAATACCAGGCCACGTACGACAATATCTTAAGGACTTCCAATTAGAGACACTTCGTTTTTTACATAGACATTTAGCTAATCGAGATTTTTGTATATTAAACGATGAGAGTGGCTTGGGCAAATGTGTGTCAACTGCTGTGTATTTAGGTGTAATAGCCAAAAATAAAACATGTCTTATTGTTGTTCAAAACGATGATGAACTTGTGGCTAGTTGGCAATTTCACTTCGATGTACTTACAAATCTGACCGTTGGAGTTTTGGGTTCGAATACGAGTAAGTTTAATGTTCTAAAAATCTTTTCATTTACATTTACAAATAATTTGTGGAAGTATGTAAATGAAAGTATGGGCATACCTCCCGCTTAGCATTGACCTCGTTATTCTAGTTGCATCGCGCTAATATGTAAGCATATACATATTTACATACATATGTCTGTAAGCATGCGCTCTTATCAGTTACTAATACATATTTATATCCACATGCACTTTTATTAGCTTCTAATATTTCTTATTCTATATATTCTGTAAAATCTGTTGATAGAGTTACGATAATGTGTATATAAATACAGGAATTAAAATAATAGAAGCGCATGAACAGGCAGAATTAAAATTGATAAGCATGTACATAATGTTACTTATATTCAAAATTTATTTTATTTTAAAATCTACCTATGCATATTTTTATAGTATCTTAATAGTTTTCTGCATTTGTAACCGTCTGTGACCGGATACACATCCGGCTCTGGTCCGACTATCTTGTGAACGGAATAAATTAGCGAATCCCAAATCAACGATATCATCGCCTTAATTCCCCGTTAACGTACATTGATACTTACAATCGAATGATGTCCGCTAAAATTAAATAAAAGTTAGAATTTTAATAAAACCCACAAGAAAAACTGTTATATCCTTTTGCCATGAAATTATAGTATCCCTAGATATATATCCTTAAGATACAAAGCTTTTCATAGAAGAACTTGATTTTAAAATAATTTCGAGGCATGATGCCGAGTTGCCAGTTTTTGGGCGAATAAAAATCCGGGTCCGTTTCGATTTTTAAGAACCCTGCTCAGAGTATGAAAATAGAGTAAATTATTTGACCGTTATCTAAAACGTCTTGGAACAAATATATATGTATGTACATATATTAACTATTAATTATTATTTTCAGTAACGAAAATTATACATTTTTTTGAGGTTCACTTCGTCTGATATATAATATATTTTTGGAGGGCACAATTGACAACAGATCGCAGTGCAATCCACAGTATTAAATTTAATATAATATAATTGTACGTATCTGCTATTTCCATACAGGCATCTTGGATTCACCGCCAAATATAATCATAGCGAAATGGGCTATTCTACGTTCAACAATTGATGGAAACAAATATAATTATGATTATATTATTATCGATAACCGAGGCCAAATGATGAGTAATAACTTCTGCATGTCTATGCTCTTGAGTAACTATGAAAATAAAGTCAACTTAATAATATCTAGTAACGATGTAACGGTAGGTATCATAAATTATTGTGCACCAAATATAACTATTGAGTATTAATTATGCTTAATTATTTAATTTCAGTCTGATTTAAAATTGTTACATAACTCGCTGCGTCTGGGTGGGCGTTTAGAGCATCAGTATGAACAGTTTAAAGTTTTTGAGGCGAAATACAAATTGCCCGACTCGAAGGATGTACTTAATAAAATTGCAGATTTAGAGCAATATTTCTTAAAACGTGAAATGATAAGTGATTTTTGCAAGTAAGAACATAGTAAATAATTAAATGATACAAACTTATATAATAAGAGGATATATACCCTGACAGAGTATATTAAGTCTGTCTGACCCAGAAGGAAACGTTAGAGACCCTATCAAAAATGTATCTATAAAAGATCAGAGATATGTCCGTTTGTCTGTATATATGTAATCTGGTCCCTTAGTTTTTGAAAATGGCTCTGAAAGTTTGCATACGGCTTTTTATCCCCAAGACGCTGCTCATTTATCGGAAATGTCGATATCGGACCATCATAAAGTGTAGCTGAACTATCAAAATCAAGTATGTATGTATGCAAACGTTTTTTTATTTGACAAGATATCTTTTCAAAACTTACCACAATTTATTGGCCAAGGACCGCTATAATATCCGAATAAATTTCTTTGATCGGACCAATATAGCATATACATCTAAACATAGCAAAACCGATGAAAATTAAGTTTTTGTATGAAGCTTTTTTTTATTGTGAATGGTGTTCTACTAACTTCGGTGCAATCGAAGTTAATGTTTTTTCCAATTTGAATCTAAAAAAGTCTACATGCAAAGTGAAATTGACAATTAATAAATTTTTGTATTTACATTCAAAGAGTTTTCCGGTTACGGCGTTATCGACATCAGTATGAAAACGAGCTGCCGCTTGTGGATGGACAACGATATAAGATTAACTTGGATTTGTGGCGTTCAAATTGCTCACAAAAATCGAATGATAATGTCAACAACTTAAATGCGAATTCTGAAACGCCGACTGAAGAACTGTTCAATCAAGCATTAGCGCTAGATCGGGAAATAACGCACATTATAGATGGACAAAAGGCTGAAGCTTTAGTAATGGCAAATAATGAGGCTTCGGACGATGCGGATAGTATGTCACCGCTTTTAATCGACTCTGACTCATGCAATAGCGATGACGAAGAAATTGTCGACATAACGAATCAAGAAATCAGCTTGCCTCCTCAAAATAAATCACCGGCTCCCGATATTTACGAATTTGTTGACTTATCAACTGAGAAATGTTCGGAGGAATATGTGAGTAGTGTTAGCAGAGCTAAACCGAACACTGCAAAAAAAACGACTGAAACTCGATCGAATTCACGATCGCCTGTGCAGAAAAGCAACAACATGAAGACAATTGTAATAAAAGACACAGAAGAAATCGACAATGGCAAAAAATTGACTAAAAGCCAACCCAACCGAAAAAAGACAAAATTACAAACTTCCAAAAAAGTTTTGGAAAAAAAGACAAATGGAAAGCCAGCAGATAAAAATGACAATCAAAATGAAGGTATGAACACCCGCGTGGAAGAGAAAGCCACCAATGTGAATGTTAGCAATACAAATGCAACAGTTGCAAAACGTCAAATGAGAAATAAGAACGTAATAAAGCAAAATGTTGTTGCGGACAGTCAAACGTCACAGGTTAAAGTTAATAATAAAGATAATACAATTACCACAACTAAACGCAGAACTTTGAAACAACCGGAAAAATATGTAAAACAAACCGCAAATAAAATAATATCCATTGATAAAACTAAACTTGCCACTACAGCGAAGCAAAAGAATTTGGATCAGTCACCTAAAAATGAGGAAACACTAAAAACAACTGATAAAGCGATTGAGCGTACTAGCCCTAGCAAAGGAAATGATGCCAAGCAGCATACTGATAAGCCAGTAAAAGGAAAAGACCAAACACTCGCTGAAAAAACCAGTGTGTCGAAGGAGAAAGAAGTAAAATCCAAGCAGAATGTGAGTGAATCAATAGAAACCCCTAGACGTTTAAGGCAGACAAGAGGCGACAAAACTGATGTTCGAAAAGACAAAGGGGCTGTGACAACTGAAAAAGTTACTCCAGCTACAGTAGAGCCTAGAAATACTAAAGAAAAGGCACCGGAAAGTGATAAGGTCAATGAAAATAAATCTGCAAAAAATTCACCGAAAGATTCACCAAAACATGATAGCATAAAACAAAATGTCAAACCGAAATCAAAAAATAACACACGCGTAGATGTGCCAGCGACACCAACCGTGCGGAATACCAGAAGTATGCAACGCCAAACGCGGTCCACGGACGCCGCCAAAAGTAAATACATGAAATCACCACTGTTACTAGATGATAGTAGAAAGCCGAAGAAAAAACGAACTAGACTGACAGAAGATTTTGCCAAGGCTGCAACTAAGGCTCAACAAGAACATGAAAGCTCATCGGTTGAGGCAGACGCAACAAGCAAACGCAAGAAAAACGAAAAGGAAAAATTAGCAACTGAGGATAACAGTAATGCAAGCGGGAAAACTGCGCAAAGTAAGGGTAAAAAAAGGCAAACAAATAATAAAGCTATCGATACCACTGATTCAGCCATACTGCCATGCTCCGGCAACACAGAAGATATGCAATGTGGGCAAAAAATAATTGCCGATACGCATTCAGATGACGGTTTTTTGCGGCCACCTACACCGGTGCGCAACATACGTAATTCTGAACCAAAAAACTTTTTACCCACACCTATTAGCATAAACGATTCCGAAGTAGTATTTGTGCCATGCACAGACGCGCCGCATAAAAATCAATCGATTGTTGTCCTATCCAGTTCAACGGATGAGGGCTCACTTTCGTCTCAGCACTCTGCACAAAGCCGACGAACACGTGCGCTAAAGCAGAAAACGGCACTCAAGCGTCCAGCAACGGACATAGCCAATACCAGTACATTGCACACAACGCCCACTTTCGGCGAACTATTAGCCAAACAACGAATGCAACGCAAGTCACCGGACTTGTTCAGTGCGAGCACCGAACTTGGCCTAACTTGCACACAGCAAACGGCAAGCGATCGGCACGATGGCGTAGAAACTTTTCAAGGCTTCAAAATATTCGGTTCGGAAGTCAAACAAATCCAACAACAAAACGCGCAAACTGCAGGTGGCAAGAAATCAAAGCAAGTGTTAAGTCGTGGACGCTCATGTTTAAATATACTGGAGAAAATGTTTGATACGCCTGCAACGGAGGCCACAGATGCTGTGCCGACTGCTCAAACGCAAACGCAACCTAAAACAAAAACAACAAACACGCAGAAATCAACAAAGAAAGCACCAGACAGCAAATTGGTGAAACGAGCGACCAGGGGTAGCCAACCGGTAATGCCAACACTGCCAAATGCAGTCTCCGCCACACAACAGCAGCACGAAAAAAGTAAACAAACCCAAAATAATGACACTGCTACAAATCAGGTGATTAGCGGTGCTCTGGTGGACGAAGAGATATTCGAGATAACGAATAATGATGCCTTCGGCAGTGTGATGCGCATCAACTCAAATGGTGAAATATCGCCGGTACAAACGACCACACGCGGCCTACAGCCAACACAACACAATAAAATCACGAACTATCTGATCGGTACAACGCAACTAACACCAACGGAAGCCACAACGGATGAGCGTACGCCAAGTAAGCGCACACAAACGCCACTGTCCGGCACAGTGGCGCGCCGATCGCCGAAAAATAAATCAACACAATCAACCAAACTGACCAAGTGGTTTCAGAAAAACGGCACGCTCAATGATCTCCAAGCGAATGCAACACAAAATGACCCCAATTCACGTACGCAGAGCAGAAATACGATGGCTAAGCGTCTTAAGCGGCGTTGCCTAGAGTTATCCTTCAGGAATTGAATAAAATTGCCCATGTTGATGATGATGATGAGGACGTTAAACGCGACAATATGCATGTACATATGTATGTATGCACATTAATTAAATTAAAAATGCATGTATTTAATTATAGAATTATAGACAGTATATTTTAGACAGTTTTAATGTATCGTTATTAAATTTTAACGCAATTACACATACACAGTTGTTTTTTAAATTACTTACATATTTAGTAATCTAATTAAATATTGTACGTACACACAAAAAACAACACAAGAATTAGTTCAAAGTATAGACATTTTTAGTGTAAGCTATGCGAAATGTCTGTACCCCATACATAAAACTGCTGAGTACAACTTTATCGCATCGGCCATTGAACGCCAATGAATGTATCCCTCGTATTCTATTACATATGAAAGCAATTGGAAATTTTACATACATATACAAAAAAAATGCGTTTACATTAGTTATGTTCTAGTGTTAAATAATATTATACAAACACATACATACATATATATTTACACACGACAGTGTAAATTAAAATCAATGTTAAAAATTAAAACATTTAGCCAAAAAAAGAAAAGAAATAATTAAAGTGAATGAAATAAATGAAGTACATAAATGAATCAAAATGCGTTCGTATGAATATTATCCTGAATTACTGAAGATCGCAGTTAAATTTTCCATAACTGTTTTGCGCTGATTTTCCAACTCACGTCGGCAGATGGTGCCCAAGAATGGCGGGCACTGATATACTATGTCTTCCTCGCAGTAGGTGTCACGGCCCTTAGCACGACACTTAAATTCGCTTGTAGAGATCACTGTGAGATAAACAAATACATATGTAAGTAGTATATAAAAATATTATAAAGAATGTTAGTTAAAAATGCGTAACGTTTACTTAAATTAATTCATAATCGATTTGAAGTAGCGATTTTGGTAGCATTTGAAATGTAGTTTAACATATTTTATTCTAATACTAAATTGTTACAGCGGATTACAAATTTTGACAAATTCGAACCTTATGGAATCAAAACTGCCTTCAATATTATTTTAGACATGCACTTTGAGTGAAGTTTTGTCGATATCGCAAAATTTTATATGAATTTCGAAAAATTCGAACATTATTTAATATCTTTTATTTGCGGATTCTGAGTTGCTTTTTGTAAACATGAAATTTTGTAATAATGTGAATTTCGAAAAATTCGAACATTATTAAATACCTTAATTTTTTTTAAATTGAGTTGCTCGTTTTTGTACAGGCCAGCCCAAATAAAATCCGGGAAAATTGTTGTAACAGAAAAGATATTTCGGCAAATTCGAAAATAAATTTACTTTCTATTTATTTGTTACTCGAAGTTGCTCACTTTAAGCATGTACTTTCAGAGGAGTTTTGTCGAAATTGCTAAAATTTAGTATGGATTTCGAAAAATTCGAAAAAGTTTTGTCGATATCGCTAACGTTAATGTGAATTTCGAGAAATTCGAACATTATCAAATATCTTAATTTTTTTAGATATTGAGTTGCTCTTTTTAGACATGCAGGTTCTAATAAAATACGGCGGTATTGTTATGAGGGAACATAAAATTTGACGAATTCAAAAATGAAACTACCTTCTACTAATTGGTTACTCGAAGTTGCTTACTTTAAGCATGTATTTTTTGTTTTGAGAGCGGTTTTTTCGAAATTGCTAAAATTTAGTATGGATTTCGAAAAATTCGAACATTGCAAATTCAAAAACTAATTTCAATATTTCTTTATGCATGCTTTTTGAGCGAAGTTTTGTCGAAATCGCCAATATTAATATAAATTTCGAATACCAACTATCTTATTTTTTTTGCGTTGCTATTTTTAAACATGCAATTTTAGGAGAGTAATAGCGAAATAAAAAATTGTCCCCGAATTTTATTATTGCAAGTTTTTTATTTTGAGTATACATTCTTCTTAATTTTGCCGAAATTGTTAAAATTTAATCTGAATTTAAAAAAATTCGAACATTGTGTAATCAAAAACAACATTCAAAATTTGATTGGGCTTGAATTATCTACTTTAAACATGCGTTCTGAAGGAAATTTTCTCGAAATTGCTAAAAATTAAGGGTAATTTTGAAAAAAACCGAAAAATTAGAATATTGTGAAATTAAAAACAATCGTCAAAATATGTTTGGGTTTGAATTTTATACTTTATGCATGCGTTCTGAGAATTTCGAAAAATTCTAACTTCAATATTACTTTGATGCTTGGTTATTGTTTTGAAAAATGCGTTTTCAGCTAGGTTCAAATTTACTGGAATTGGGAATGTTCGAATATTTTGAAATATACTTATGTATATTTTCACTAAAATTATGCCAAATTGATAAAATTGTAACATATTTTAATGAAACGTTTTTGTCTTGAAATTTTAAAATAAAACTAGAAAGAATGTAACTGATATTGAGCTGACAATTTTTAAATTTGGAAATATGTACATATGTACAACAAAAACACATGCACGTACATATGTATGTATATACATTTAAATTTAATTTATCTTCAAACATACCACAATAGATGCCTTTGAAGAAGCATGTTGTATGCCTTGATTCAATCGTATATGTTGGGTCTTTGTCTCCCGGCATAGTCTTCTTAACAATATAATCTGCTGTCGCTTTACTAAAAAAATGCGGCCAATGCGATGTACGCTCCCAGTATTCAACGGTATAACGCCAATCATGAGCGTGTCCACTATCGCCGATAATTTTGAAGCCTAAACTAAAATAGAAGGAAATATACTATTTCTTTAGAAAATATTAAAATATTATTTTTGATACAAATGCTTACATGAATGCTTATCAAAAGTAACGGTATTCATATACATATATAAATATCATATATGTACATTAATAAGTTCCAATATATAGTATTAGTGCATGTAAGAGCAAAAATGTAAATGATGAATGTGCCTGCTGGCATATAAATAGTGTAAGGTTACTAATTATACATACATACATACATACATATGTACCAATAACTTTATCAAATGAACTTACATACTATACATACGACTTCATTTAAGATGAATGTTAGAAGAAAGAAATAATCATCACTTTTGCTTTTGTTGTTGTTGTTATAATACCAAATAATTTTGAAGAATACCTTTGAGACCGGATATAAATCCATGCTTTTCCGGTTAAAAGTTCAGTCGAAGGCAGTAAATATACCATGTTTCCATGACAGTCGGGTCTACGTAATCGGAACGCACCCGAAGTTTTATGCAACCAAGATTATTTAAGCTTCAGCATTCTCCAAAAATATTTGTAAATATTTTTCTAATGTTACAACAACAAAAATAATAAATATATTTTATATTTGTAACACTGAGTTCTTCTGGGAACTTCGGTATTAAAAATATTGAAAGGAAAAAGCGCCAAGTCATTGTTTATTTCCAAAACAAGTCGAAAATTGTTTGTATCGCACAGCACAAGGAAAGGTAAAATCGATCTTAGACAGCATAGGTAGGCTGCGGAGAGGTATACCATAATATCATCTATAAACAATAGAGAGATTTATTTACTGCAGACGGTCCGTTTTAAGACAAGTGAACAAAAGTACAGCATTTAATATCGAAGGTATAAGGTTGTGGAAAACATGTGTATAGGTGTAATAGGTAAAATATATGGTATTTTGTCGCGTGCTTTTGTGTTAATTTGCATTTGAATTTTCAGAATTCTGACAATGCGCTAAAGTGAACATGAATTTCGAATAATTCGAACATTATATAATATTTACTAATTTATTATAAAAATTAATATTTTAGTTAGTGGTTACTGCTTTCAATATTTTTTGATGCCGAGTTCTTTACTTTAAGCATCAATTTTCAGCAGAGCTTTGTCGAAATTGCAAAAATTTTATATGGATTTCGAAAAATTTGAACATTGAGAAATTCAAAACCACCTTTAATATTTGTTTGGATTTAAATTATATTTTATGCATCCGTACTAAGGGAAGCTTTGTCAAAAAGCTAATATTTAAGATAAATTTCGAAAAATTCGAACTTTGAGAAATCCAAAACAACCTGTTTTGGGTTTGAGTTATCATATTTAATGCATGCGTTCTGTGGGAAATTTTTTCGAAATTTCTAAAATTTAAGGTGAATTTTGAAAAATTCGAACATTGTGAAAAAAACTATCTTTATATGAATTATTGATATATTTTGAGCGTAGTTTTATCGCAAATGCTAAAATTTAACTTGAATTCCGAAAAATTCGAACATTAGGAAATCAAAAACTACCTTATCAAACTCGTTTGATTTTACTTTAAGTGTGTATTTTCTGCAAATTTTTGCCGGTAATTGAATTTTATATCGATTTAGAAAAATTCGAACATTACGAAAACAAAGCCACCTTCATATTTTTTTTTATTTTCGGTTCACATTTTTAAACAAGCAATTTCAAGGAAACTCCGGCAAAATTTTTACAGGAGAGTAATAATATCGAAAAATTCGAACATTACGGAAACAAAAACTACCTTCATATTTTTATACCCTGAACAGGGTACATTAAGTTTGTCACGAAGTTTGTAACGCCCAGAAGGAAGCGTCGGAGACCCTATAAAGTATATATGTATATAAATGATCAGTATGTTGAGCTGAGTCAATTTAGCCATGTCCGTCTGTCTGTCCGTCCGTCTGTCTGTATATATACGAACTAGTCCCTCAGTTTTTAAGTTATTGTTTTGTAATTTTGTAAACATCATTTTCTCTTCAAGAAGCTGCTCATTTGTGGGAACTGCCGATATCGGATCACTATAACATATAGCTGCCATACAAACTGAACGATCGGAATCAAGTTATTGTATGGAAAACTTTCACATTTCACAATGTATCTTCACGAAATTTGGCACAGATTATTTTCTAAGACAACAATGTAATCTCCGAAGAAATTGTTTGGATCGGCTCAATATAGCATATAGCTGCCATACAGACTGAACAAGCGGAATCAAGGGCTGGTATGGAAAACTTTTGCATTTGACGTGGTATCTTCACGAAATTTGGTATGGATTACTGCTTAAGGTAACAATATAATCTCCAAAAAAATTGTTCAGAACGAATTACTATAGCATATAGCTTCCATTCAAACTGGACATATATGTACATATGTATGTATGTAGTTACTAAGAGAAATGCACCTGTGAAGGGTATTTAGCTTCGGTGCAACCGAAGTTAACGTTTTTTCTTGTTTTATTTTGAGTTTATCTCGTTAAACATGCAATTTCCAGGAAATTTTCTTCACAGTGCCAATTTCGAAAAATTCGAACATTATCAAATCAAAAAATTACTTTAAATTTATTTTCACTATTATTATATGTATATAATTTAAAAAAAACATTTGTTGCGAATTTTTGGCTCAAATTATAATTTCGAAAAATTTAATGTGATGCCATATCATAGTTTCAATATTATATTTTATTTGAAGTTAATTATTTGAAATATGCATTTCAAGACGAGTTCGCATAGTAATTTTGATTTTGAGTACATTTACAGTTAATATTACTGTAAAACAACTCTGCAAATACATATGTACACATGTATGTATAAACTTATGTATATTCGAACTTTATAGAGCTCGAACGCTACCTGCAAAGTTCTTTATTTTTGAATTTTGCCGTAATTGCAATTGCAAATTTATGCCGGTTTCAACATATGGTTAACATTTGTTATTTTGATTTATCAGTGCACATACATATGTATAGTACATACACATGTATATATTATGTATATATGTATTTATCTACTTACATATATGTATTTTATAAACTGTATCACTCTGGATATCTATGGAATGTGTTTTTGTTTAAACAACAAAAATTGTTTCTATGCGTAATATTTCCTAGAAGCACTCTTGGCTCATCTATGATGGCATCTTACTGATCGAAATAAATATGTACATATATAATTTGTTTGCTCTTTGTACTTACACTGATGGGTTCAACGTGCGTATTTTGTTAAAATCTGACATATATTCCCACACCTCCACCGGCTTAACATTATAGATCATCGTATCAATTTCGAATTTCTTGGGCCGATTCGCGCACAAAACATACAACACCAATAGCACAGCACTGCCGATGACCAAGCTTTTTGTATTCCTTCGTCCAAAATACATTTTTATATTTCAACTATTTATCGTCAATGCACAACTTGAATGAAACAAAATCGCATAAAAACGCCGCGTCCGCTTTTCGTCGGTGCAACAAATTGACGAGTGTACTCTTCGAACAACGCTTTCAAACTGTCGGGCATATATCACACAGCATATGTACATATGTATATTTGTATATCGAATAGAAACTGGGATAAGCGCAATGAGAAACTATCCACATGTGTGCCCTTGCTGGACTCTGTCGTGGGTGATACGCGTGTGGTGTGTATGTATGCGTAGGAAAATGTGTAGTATACCTACACATCCGATTATATAGAGACTTACATTTGACCATACAAGTATATCTATATGTACATATGTATGTTTACATTTCAGTATTTTGTATACAGACATAAATATGTGTAGATATATACACCATACTTATATAGATATGCCTGATCATTGGTCGCAAGGGAAGTGTGGTGAATTTATGCGATATTTTGCTATTGTTTTCACACTAACATACATATGTATGTATATACATGCATACATGCGAGTTAAACTGCGAACATCCCCGTCCGGTTGTCGGCTCTGACCTAGCGAAACTGAGAATATATTGAGAGAAAACGTACAGGCGCAAACTTCCGTTTGACTGCTGCAGAGCGGATCTTATGACACGTGACACGGAGAGCAGGCAACTCAATATTGATAGAGTCGCGCGAAAATGCTTTGGAAAATAATTACATATATGTATGTATATTTGCAAACTTTGCACCTACGAGGGTACATTAAAGAGTTTGTCGACCGAAATGGGTAATAAATATGCTCTCTTTTTCTCTCTCACAAAATCAACAAAATCTCTGCAATACCAGTCACTTTCTAATATTTGTTGTATAGAGCGATAACCCGAGTAAAAATTGAGATACCTCGATGAAACTTCGTACATATGTATGTTCCCTGACGCTCTGATGAGGCTGGTATTGCAAATAGCTTTTGACTCACGGGAACATTTTTGGTGTTAAACTTTTTTCTTTTTGAAAATTAGGCATGACCTTTTAATAGATTTTTGCGCTTGCTTAGGCTGTATCAGTCCTGTCACAGAGTGTTTTAAAATGGGTGCATACGACCACTATGTGGATATAACTTCATCTTCTTTTCTGGCGTAGAAACCGTTCTCTTACTTACATTCCTCTTTGCTTAAGAAACCCCTCAAATCCATAACTAGGAGAGACTTTTTTTGGAAACTCACTATAACTTCCGCAATGGCCTAAAAATTTCTACCCGGCAAGTGGCTTTTTCAAGTTTGAAAACAAAGAGGTAACATCGGATCAAATCTGCAAAATACGGTGGATAGGGCAGCAGTTCGTAGTCTAATTCGTCTGTGGCGACTACGGACGTGTGGGTCGGTGCAGTGTCATGGTGATTATTTGGGTCTTCGGTCAATCTATCGACTTTGATAATTTTCAATTTTCTTTGTATACTTGAGCTAAGATAGGTTTCGGCACCACAAGTGATATAGTTTTATTCATTGTGTGTCTGCAATAAGAATTCCATCTATGATGATCATCTTAATGACTTTAACATCGAGAAAATTAAAGAAGCAGTTCTTAAAAATCATCGAGTTGAGCACAAAATCTCAACATATGTTCGATCGACTCAAATCATTTTGGCTAATGTTTTGGGTGAAAAGCGTATAAACGCCAGACTCGTGCCAAAAGATCTGAACCTTTTACAAAAACAACGTCGAGTAGAGGTCGCAAAAGGTAACTGATCATCCTAAATTCATCGAACTGGCTTAGGAATATGACGTCAAAACTGTTCAACAATCGAATGGCGTTCCAAAAATGAGGCGAAAACCCAAACTTCGCTGAAGGCAATAAAGGGCATCCCAGCCGAGGACTTCGTCTTCTAATAAATATACCGGAAATTGGTTTAGAGCGTTGACATGCTCGTACTTTCAAGGCGATGATAAAGATTTATATTACAAAATTTGTATTACACAAATATACACTGTTATTAGTAAAACATGCTCTCTCATTTTCATAGAGATAACTCAGATATTGGCCGATATATGCGGTATAAAGTCGCCCGGAAGTTCGAAAATCTTTATATTGGGGCTCAAGATAGATTGACACGATTCATTCCATCTTTCATACACAGTGATAATATTATTAAGAGAGGATTTTCTCTGAATTTTAATTGTATATCTCATACATTGACCGATATTTTCGGTCTATAAATACTGGGGTCCGTATTCGATACCCATTGGCTAGAACAGTTTTCGTTGGATTTGGACAATTTTTGCCATAAGATATATAATTATATTTAATATAATTATTAGTGCAAAGTGAACGTGGTAATATCAGTTGCTTCTTGGTTTGTGTACTGTAAATTGAAAGAATTGAAAATTGTGCTGTATGAGAGGCGTAGTTGTAGTCTGATTTCGCTCATTTTCGCACCGTGACATAAGAATGTAAAAATAATGCCACGGACAAAATTTAGTTGAAATCGGTCGAGCGGGTCCGAGATATGTGATTTCACAAAAAGTGGGCGGTGCCACGCCCATCGTCAAATTTTTACCCCGGCTCACATAAATCCCTCTCATGCCATCTGAGGCATATTTAGTCATTGAATTATCGCATTTTTAGTAGTTTTTAACAGTACCCTTATATGAGGAGTGGACGGGGTGCTAAAGGGATTTATCATGACCGAATTTGGTTATTTGTAACTTAAGTGGCTTAGGAGATACATATGTGCATAAAACCAAATTGAGAGCCAACTATTTCAAAATTTTTAACTCACAAGTGTCCCTTGCTACTGCAATACTCTGCCAGATTACAGTTCCATATCTTAATTTAGTGCTTAGTTATTAGTAACGTTTCGATTGATGGCGTTTTGTAGGTCCGATTACGCCCATCTACGAACTCCGCCTTACTTTTTTGTCAATTTTCATCAGAATATCTCAATTTGTATTCATGTCACAGCTTGCACGGACAAACAGATAGACAGCCACCCGGATTTCAACACGTCTAGTCATCCTGATCATTTACTATATATATGTATGTATATATCTCGATTAGTTTAGGTGATATACTTAGTATACAACTATTATACTCTGTAGCAACATATTGCAAGAAATGCACAAATGTTCATGAAAAAAAAAGGTTTAGCCTAACCTTAGGCGCGCATTGTTATATATGTAATTATATTTACATAGATATAGGTTATAACTACAATTTTATTTCTGTATACTTATTCTCAGCACAATCATTTCATTCAAGCATTTTGTACCTTAGTTTCGTTTTACTAACTAACTAACCTCAATATTATTATTTTTTTAATTTAAGATTCCCAGAAGTTGCAATCAATGTTTGGCTGTTTCACAAAGCAAAGTGATTAAAATAAGAACCAAACTTTTTAATGTGTCTTCGCAATTTCTTTTTATTAAATTAGTAATTAATCTATTAAACAGCATTTTTAATTCATTAAAAATAAGTGCAACTAATGAAGAAATTCGCTATAATTGGAAATTTTTGTCTAAAAAAGAGAAGAATGCCACTAATGAAATTTGGAAGTTTACGGAGACGATGCTCTGTAGCACAACAATGGTTCGCTCGCTTCCGTTCAGGAAATTTTGAAATTTCGATTTACACTGATGAAAGTTTTACACTGATGGAATAATGTCTCTAGCGGAAAAATGGTAAAAAGTGGTCGACCAAAATGGTACATATTTCTTTCTTTATTTATTAGTTTAAATATAAAAACAAATAAGTTGAAAATTGATTAGAAATACGAAAAAATTTTTTCGACTACCCAATATTAGTACTTTTTATACCCTGAACGGGGTATATTAAGTTTGTCACGAAGTTTGTAACTCCCAGAAGGAATCGTCGGAGACCCTATAAAGTATATTTATAAATTATCAGTATGTCGAGCTGAGTCGATTTAGCCATGTCCGTCTGCCTGTCCGTCCGTCTGTCTGTCTGTCTGTATATATACGAACTAGTCCCTCAGTTTTTAAGATATCGGTTTGAAATTTTGCAACCGTCATTTTATCTTCAAGAAGCTGCTCATTTGTCGGAACGGCCGATATCGGACCACTATAACATATAGCTGCCATACAAACTGAACGATCGGAATCAAGTTCTTGTATGGAAAACTTTCACATTTGACAATGTATCTTCACCAAATTTGGTACAGATTATTTCCCAAGGCAACAATGTTATCTCCGAAGAAATTGATCAGATCGGTTAACTATAGCATATAGCTGCCATACAAACTGAACACATAGTTACTAACAGAAATGCACCTGTGAAGGGTATTTAGCTTCGGTGCAACCGAAGTTGACGTTTTTTCTTGTTTGGCATTCATTCGAACAAGCGAGTTACAAAAATATATAAATAGTTGTGTGCTAAAAAGTTGCATACATTTAGGCAACGCATCAATTCAGTTATTTTACGAATAGCAGCACACTTTGGTAATGTCACAGTGGACCGAAAAACCTTTTTACTAAAACATCAAGTCACATAAGTTACTTTGTTGAGAGAAATGGCTGACTTTCCACCAAACGTGCACTGGGACGATAACCTTATATACATTTCCGTTTGTTGATTAAACAAATTGTGAAGACTGCCTTGTGTGTGGCAAGTATTTATATACACGTACATATCTATAGAGCTATTTTCGCAGCTGATTTTTGAAGCGTGCATGACAATTCCTCTCGCGCTGTCTCTCTCAATTGACTTTCTCTAACAGAATGAATTCTTTTCATTTGGAAATGAGCACTTCATGGTGGGAGGGCATTATGTCATCTGAGTAACAAACAATTTGAGCCAGAGGCAAACACGCCAAATGGTAATCTAGTTACTAGTAAACTATCGGCATCTCAATGGTATAAGTAGCACTAAGATTTATGTAAACAAACAATATATTATATCTGAACAAACTATCAGCTAGTAATAAGTAAACACACTAGTTAGTATAAATAGAAGTAAGAACCATGTAATAAGTTAGTCTTAAGAGTAAGAGGACACAGCGGTGCAGCCCCAAAAAATATTCTTTTGATTTGCATATTTTTACTTCACGTGAAAATTAGCTCGTGAGCGGTCACTTGTATGTGCTTGCTTATAAATAAAAGCTTTTATTTACTACACTCACACCTGCAGCGACGGCACGACACCTTGTTAGTGAGTTATCACACATACATACAAATAAATAAAGTATTGGCTTTTTGTTTATTAACCAATTGACAGCGATTTTGCGCGCTTTTGACGAACATTTTGTACGCTCAGTGTTTATTTGGTGCTCCACTCCGCCGGTTGCTGACAACGAGCACGAAAACGAAAGCGGCCAAACCGAAATAAAACGTGGCGCAGCGAAGATAACTGGAAAGTCGAAAAACACTTGAATGCCTGCGATTTGATGGCCATCATTATCAAATTGATTGCTGCTATTGTTGTTTCTAATAAAGTGCCTTCTCGGACGCTATACTATCGAGCTTGAGGTTATGTGTTTACAATTAATTACATTTTATTTATTGTGAAATCGTTGATATGCCAAAAAAGTGTCGCAATTGAGGAACTGTGAAAAATTAACAAATTTTCTTACTTAAAAAAGCAAACATAAACAAGTGAGCAGTGCCAGTGCTTTTGCCATGAATTCAGTGTGGAGAGTGGGCATTTTCGCTAAGAATGCAGCAGTAGCCATAACAAAACCATGCCATGTTGGGTCGAGCACTCGTTTCAGGTACGCAAGTATCGCAACAGGTGTCGCGGATCCCAAAACACAACTGTCGGACGACAAGCCAGCGTCAGCATCAAACACAGTCGCCGCGGCGGAACCAGCTCCGAGCTTTGACCAACAGCGCATATTAAATAAGGTTAGTAGAAGACAATGTTGTTATTATTATTGTTGTTGGTGTATTAGCGGCTTTTTAGTGTTGTCCATAAACACTGGTAGTTAAAGTGTTTAGATTGTTCTTGATATCTATATTTGTATTTGCATAAATTTTATTATATATTGTGGCATATTTTGAGACTAACAGTGTTCCCACGACGGTTTTTTCCGTTTTTTAACCCTATTCAATAACACTATATTTAATATTCAAAATTTAATATCAAATCGGATCTGAATTCATTATATTAGGTGTCTACCGTTTAGATTACCTTCATTCATAATATAATTTCAATGCTACTACATACATTTTGACCAATCTGAACGGTTCAAACTCAGCTGGAAGGTCGGAAATCGTTAAAGGTCTGGTCTGATTGCATTAACTGTTTTCTTTACCAAAGTACACTTAAGGACATGTTCATATGCAATTTTGTGAAGATAATTCACACACTGACCGACATATCGGACACTAAATCTGCTGCAGTAACGAAAATTATTAGAGGTAATGTAAGGGTAGTGGAGAAATACGCAGATCAATTACACATATAGGGTAGTCGAAAAAGTATTTTCGTATTTCTAATCAAACTATAAATTATTTTTTTTTATTTTTATAAAAAACTTTTATGAACCAAATATGTACCATTTTGGTCGACCACTTTTTGCCATTTTTTCGCTAGAGACATTATTCCATCAGTGTAAAACTTTTCTGGTTTCTCGGCGAAAAACTGCGACAAGTATTTTTCACAGGCTTCTCTTAAAGCCAACTTTACTCCATTAAGGGAGCTTTGCGTTGACCAAAACAAATGGTAGTCCGTTGGTGCAAGGTCAGCGCTATATGGTGAATGCATCAAAACTTGCCAGCCAAGCTTTCCCAGTTTTGCCGAGTTTATCAAAGATGTATGTGGTCTAGCATTGTCCTAATGGACTAATGGAAGGCGAAGCCCTTTCTGTTAATAAATTCTGGCCGATTGCTTGTTTCAATCTCATTAGTTATTGAGAGTAAAATCAATCGTTCGACCAGCCTGGAGCAGCTCATATTGGATGAATCCTTTCCAATCCCATCAAACACTCAGCATAACATTTCAAGGCGCGAATTCTTACTTTGCGACCATTTGTTGAGCTTCACCACGCTTAGACCCTGACCTTTCTCACACATTATTGTCGTATTTGATCCACTTTTCGTCTCCTGTTACTATTTGCTTCAGAAATGATTCGATTTCATTTCGTTTAAGCAAAGAATCGCAGATGTTAATTCGGTCCATTAATTTTTTCACAAACAATTCATCAAGTACTCAAACATCGGGCTTTTTTTTGTAGTCAGCCTTTTTTTAAATGGTTCAAAACCGTTTGATAATGAATGTTAAGTTCCTTAGTGATGTCATGACTGCTTATGTGACGGTCCTGCTCAATATTTTCCATAATTTCATCGACTTTTTCAACGATAGGTCGACCAGAGCGAGGTGCACCTTTCACATCGAAATTTCCAGAACGGAAGCGAGCGTACCATTGTTGTGCTACACGAACTGATACAGCATCGTCTCCGTAAACTTCACAAATTTCATAGGTGGCTTGCGTGACATTCTTCCCTTTTTTATACAAAAATTTCAAAATATAGTGAATTTCTTCATTATTTTCACTCATTTTTGAACATTTTCTACTACTCAATATATCGATTAGTTTCCGGAGATACAAACAACCGTTAGGTGTATACGTACAAATCTATTGTACTCTTTAGTAACTCTCTCATGTTTCAGAATGTACAGGTGCAGTCTTTACAGTTTACAATCTCTATCTTGATCGATCAGTTTGAATGGCAGCATATTACTATATAGTGGATCGATCTGAACAATATGTTCGGAGATTGTAGTGATGCCTCGGATACGTATTAATCTATGCCAAATTTCGTCCAGACTGCTTGTCAAATTAAAAAGTTTGCCATACAAAACTTTGAGTTTGATCGATCAGCAGCTATATGTTATAGTGGTCCTCTATCGACCGTTACGGCAAATGAGCAGTTTCTTGGTGAGAAAAATACGTATGCAAAGCAGATCAAAATCTCATTAACTGACGAACTAGTTCGCATACAGACAGACGGACATGACTTCAAAAAAAATTAATTACTAAAAAAGTTTGCATATATTTCACTATTTTTTTTTAGTTGCTTCACATACCACAAATTTTTGGAAATCTCATATTAAATTAATCTCAAAACCCACATTAAAATCGGTTCTGTTGTTTATTGCATTTTTTTCTATATAGAAAATTTTGATTTATGTATTTTTTATATTAAAGTTAACCAAATTTTATAACAAAACACTAGCAATAACTAAAGCAATTTTTAAATATTAAAATAACAGCACTCAATGAGCTATGATTACCGCTACTGCATACATTATACTACCTCTGTGTTAAAATTAAACTAACACACACATAAAAACCGTGCTCAGAGATAGCTTTCAACTCTACAAAGCTCTCGCTGTGTAGCATAAAAACCAAACATTACAATGGCATAATTAATTCGTTGATTATTTAAAAAAGTATTCGTATCTTGTATTTTTAGGCACAGGTTAAGCCGATAAGCAGTCAACCGTTGACAGACACTTTTGGACGTCACCACACATATCTGAGGATCTCATTGACCGAGCGTTGCAATTTGCGCTGTGAGTAAGAAAATGCAATTAACAATAATATTTAGTTATAGACAAATGAGATCGTGTCTAAAACATTGACATGCATATATCATTATAATTTACATATCGTCACCTAAAATGAAAAATAACGTAAATCATTTTTCATAAGTTTATGGGCGAAGAAAAAACAATATAATAGAAACAACTCATACTGAAAAAAATTAGGGTTTTACAAAATGGTAATATTTTGGGTATATATTACGGCGGAAGCTGAAAGTTTTACGTTCTCTGAAAGCAGCATTTCGAGAGAAATGTTTTGTGGCCGATTGGTTACACTAAGTCAAAAAAATCTTGCAAATACGCTCATATTCCGAAACTATTCGCCGGATTACTTCAAATTATCGAAGAATATTCTTTAATACCCAAACTGGTCTATACTGGTCATGAGCTTATCAGAGTAAATATATGTATAAAGGGGTTTTCAATAAGAGCGCTACAAAAGTTAAAAAAACGGTTTGGGATATCAATGAAATTATTTATTCCTGCGAAAGTACATACGACGCCATTATGTATAGAACTCGTTTTTTTTTGCATGACCGCCACGGTGACGCTTGCAGAAGTTCAGACGCTGAACCCAATTTTCGACGGTTTTCAAGCATAAATGGGCCGATACTGCTGCAATTTCATGTTCGATATTCTTACGAAGTTCATCAATCGTGGTTAGCTTGTTGGCATACACCATAGCCTTGATTAGCCCCACAGGAAATAATCTAATGGCGTCAAATCGCACGACCGAGGCGGTCAATTGGCTAAGCCATTTCGTGAGATAACACGTTCACCAAACTTGGTTTTCAGTAAATCGATGGAACCACATATTATCCAAGCTCATATCACCCAATTCGCACCAAAAATATTCGGTTATCATTGAGCGATGGCGATTCCTATTCACAGTAACTTGCCAGTCTTGATAATCACGGAAGAAGTACGGCACCAAACCGTAATTTTTTCGGAATGCAATGGAGACTCATGGAGTACGTGTGGATTGCTGCCCGACTAATAACGCATATTGTACCCATTGACGAAGTCATTCAGCCAGAAATGAGCGTCATCATTGAAGATGACTTTTCGATGAAAATCCGGATCATTTTCAAGTTATTGTTCAGCCCACCTCACGAACATACGAAAATTCTGATGGTCAAGCGGCTTCAGTTCTTGCGTCAATTTGATCTTGTAAGGATGTAGACCATAATGTATTCGCAAAATTTGCCACAACGACGTCACAGATATGCCTAGCGCTGGAGAACGACATGTGAGAGATTGATATTCCTTTTGGTCTACTTTTGTAGCGTCCCTATTGAAACCCCCTTTATGTAATACATACTTTCGATATATGTATAAGAAAAAAATGTTTTTGGCAAATTTACAAGTGAATATAATCCAATAAGTGGTTATGCTAGTCTATGATTTTCAAAAAATCGATCTTAAGGTGACGATAGTACTCGAAGACTATGCACGAGTACTATTTAAACTCTAACTCTATCTCTAGCTTACTGTACTAGAAAGCCTTATACAGATTAAGATACCGCTTTATACATATATTGTCTTAGATAGCCTGAGGTACTAAAATCAGGCTCACCTGAAGAGAACCTCTTGACAAAAGTGATTCCGAAGGTTCATCTAGTAATAAATAATGATAGCTTAGATTAGAATCTAAAGGGCATTTTAGCCCTTGGTGGCATTTTGCACCGTTTGGACACGCGTGCACATTTTGTGGGCTAGATGAGTTGATCATCGTGGGCAAACATCTAGAGGGAATTGAGACTCTTTACTACTCTTTGTTTACAAATAAAATTGCCCTGTGGGTAACAATTATAAAATTGCCTAACAATTTTATTTTTCTTTATAACTACCATAAATTTATAAAATCTAAGACCTGTTATAAAAAATGGTGTAATTTTTTTATTATGTCTTTATTACAGCATTTAATTTTGTTTATTTGAAATAAAAAAAATTCTCTATTCCATTCAATCTTATTTGCTGTAGCAATCATTATATTTTGCTATAATAAATTTCCTTTTAAGCCTCCTTATAAACCCGCGTTTGTATCCAGTCAATGATTTAGAACCATCTGTCTCATACCATACAAGTCTAATGCGGAAAAAGGTTGAAGCTATTGCTAACGGGGTCTTGCACTCCTTAACTAGTTTTGAGCGCAAAGTCAGAACGCTCAAATCCAGTATAGCCGGTCGGCTATAAGCGCGACTTCTCACGTTCCTCGTTCACTAACAGACCCATTTGCTTGGCTTCCTTATGCAGTCTGAAGAAAGCAGAACTAACGGCGCAGGTTTTGATGCCAATGATATCAATATCATCGGCGTACGCCAGCAGCTGTACACTCTTATAAAAGATTGTACCTGCTCGATTAAGTTCTGCAGCTCGAATTATTCTCTCCAGCAGTAGATTGAAGAAGACGCACGATAGGGAGTCGCCTTGTCTGAAACCTCGTTTGGTATCGAACGGCTCGGAGAGGTCCTTCCCGACCCTAACGGAGCTTTTGGCCGTATTAGTTTTGCGGGGATACCAAATTCAGACATCGCGGCATAAAGCCAGCTTGGCCATTCACTTGGGAGTGGCCAGAAACGATTCTTTTACATATGGCTCGGGCAGCTCATGACTTCCGGTCTTAGACCAAGTATCCTCTGGGTAGCCAAAAAACATCCGTTTAAAGGCGAGCTAAAGTGGGAAGGCGAAACAATCTCTCCCCAGGGTTGTGCGCTGGGTTTGTGAAATTTCAAATGACAGTAAAATAAAGTTAACCGTTACGTTTAAATTTTTTTACTTCAACATATAATATAAAACTTAACTAAGGTCGACTTAATCTGTTTTAACATAGAGTCTCACATACATAAATTTGTGTACACACACGTACATACATACATATGTAGTTTAATAGTGCGGTCTAAAGCGATGACATATTTATAAATTCAGATGTTTAATTTTGAAAACCATCAAAAATTGCATATACTTGTATATTGTTGTTCTAACTTGGATACAACTGGTAGTCAAAGCTTTAACTTGTCTACATGCATACATATAATATGATGTATGGCATCGTAGTCAATAAAAAACTCAATTTCGAATTTGTCGTATCAAACGTTGCTTAGGTTTTAATTGACAATACACTACATACAATATGAGCTTACATATCCCCACGTACATATGTATGTATGTATTTGTTGCAAATTGTAGAATTACATTGTATTGCAAATTATATAGCTGTCTCTAATTGAGTATTTTATCACATAAATATATTTACAACTATTTCTCTCTGCTACATTCTAATAAATAATTAAAATGTGCTTCTAGAAATCGTATTTCCTATTGATTACTAATTGAAATGGTTGTAAGATAAGATAAGATAATTATATACATATACTATATATGTACATACTTACACACCTAAATAAATTTCAATTCAAGTAGTGTTTTGACAGCATATCAACTCGAAAGATAAATCTTAACTTTTGCTATTATTTCTAGGTCAATACTGTATGCCAGCCGAAGGTGTACAACTGCAACCAAAGTCAAATCTGCTAACCACCGAAGAAATTCTCTACTTAGCGCGAATTTTCGTTGAGCAAGGGGTGCGTAAAATTCGTCTAACCGGCGGTGAGCCAACGGTACGACGCGACATAGTCGATATCATAGGTAAGTGCATACATACAAAAATACTTACGTACATAGTCTATAAGTAAAAACAACGGTGTCCTCATTTGCAGCCCAAATAAAGTCCATACCCAAACTGGAGAGTGTCGGTATTACTACAAATGGCCTAGTATTAACACGTCTCTTGCTGCCGATGCAGCGTGCCGGCCTGGATGCGGTGAATATTAGTTTGGATACGTTGCGCCCGAAACGTTTCGAGGAAATCACACGACGCAAGGGCTGGGAGCGCGTTATAGCCGGCATTGATTTGGCCATACAGCTGGGCTATAAGCCGAAATTGAACTGTGTGCTTATGCGCAATTTCAACGAAGACGAAATTTGCGATTTTGTCGAATTCACCAAAGATCGTGCAGTGGATGTGCGTTTCATAGAGTATATGCCATTCACGGGCAACAAATGGCAAACCGGTCGGTTGATTTCTTTCAAGTAGGTGTAAATTATTATTTACATATACATACATACATACACATGTATATATACAGCGTCTGTTATATTTTAATGTTTTTCGGTTTTTATCACATTATTTAATCCCTCTGAAATGCTTTATGGAAGCTTGAAAAATATTTCTACAAAACTTAAACTCGCCAGCTCTGATATTTTTATTAAATGTTGTATTTAAAATGATCATATTCGAAGTATGTGTCGATAAGCATAAGGAAACAAGAAAAAATATCTCTTAAAGTAGTTAATTATATCAAGTTAAAGTCCTTCAAGTACATATGTACATATGTATCATATAGTTCCGATACGAACTGATCTATCAAAATTTATTTAACGAGATATTCTCACCAAATTTGAACTAAATTATTTTCAATGGTTGCACTACGATCTTCAAACATATTGTTCACATCGAACTACTTTAGCATATATGTATGTAGCTGTCTTAGAAACTGGCCAATCAAAATTAAGTCCTTGCATCGAAAACCTTTTTATTTGACGAGACGCCTTCACAAAATTTGGCACAGTCTGTTGTGTAAGGTAAAGCTACGATCTCCAAACATATTGTACAGATCGGACTACTTTGGTGTTTAGCTGCCATACAAACTGGCCGATAAGAATCAAAATTTTATAAAATATATGCATATATGTATGTATTAAATAGACATGCATATACAAGTACATATGAAGTGTTTCCACTTCATGAAATTAATTTCTTTTAGTTATTACATAATTTATTTTGAATATATAGAAAATCATAGAAGATGCTGTGCAAATGTTTACTTGTACTTTTATTTACTTATTTTCTTCTTTTTTTCATATACATACATATATATATTTTATTTATAGGGAATCATTGGACATTATAAAGAACAGATGGCCTGACTTCGCGGCGCTGCCCAATGGCCCAAATGACACATCAAAAGCGTATGGCGTACCTGGCTATAAAGGACAAGTAGGCTTCATAACATCTATGACGGAGCATTTTTGCGGTTCCTGTAATCGTTTACGGCTCACCGCAGACGGAAATATTAAAGTGTGTCTATTTGGCAATAAAGAATTTTCGCTACGTGACGCTATACGCAATAATTGCTCCGAAGACGATCTGATTACGTTGATTGGAACGGCAGTGAGTCGAAAGAAGAAGAAGCACGCTGGTTAGTAAATATACCTATATAAATTTGGATATTGTGGTTTCTCAGATAACATTTGAAAATATTTTCGAATATACATATGTACTTATATATAATATAAGTATTGTGCGCAAATTATTACCTTTTGGGTAGTAAAAAATTGTTGGTAGATACATATATGTATTATATATTTTTATTATTTTAAATATATATTTTAAAAGTTTGGTAATAATTTGCACACAATAAATTATCATTGGGTGATTGATCCATTTTATTTGCATTATTGCAGGCATGTTGAATTTGTCACGAATGGAAAATCGTCCAATGATACTAATCGGTGGATAGTTTTATGTACGCTTAAGAACATACAAACATAAATACCTGCCAGCGCTGCTTAAAAATACGATAAAGGTTTGTGCAAAATAAAATTTACCACCACAAGCTAAGAAAAAATATAAAAACACATATAAAACACATATATGTATTTACAAAATAACAAAACTTAATTACACACATATCTTTCATATTACATTACTATTTCCTTCCAGATAATTTCATTCATGATAATGTCACAGCAGAAATGCATCACATCTCTCGCAAAACTTTTGACATTCGGAAGCAACAAAGGATTCATTCTCAACGATATCGCAACTACATTTCATCGCCAGACACATTACCCGTTCTTACCAATCTAATGGGCGCACAGTTAACAACAAAATATCTGACACAAGCACGTTTTTTCTCTAAAACGAGCTCAAATAGAAATTCGGACAATAATTGCGCAAATTTAACGCACGTTGACTATGCTGGCAAAGCTCAAATGGTGGATGTCACCGCGAAACAAAGCAGTGAACGCGTAGCCGAAGCACGTGCCACCGTGATAGTGGGGCCAACTATTGCTCAACTCATACACGCAAACAACTTGCGCAAAGGTGATGTGCTTAGTGTGGCCCAATTGGCTGGCATAATGGGCGCCAAAAGAACTTCGGAACTAATACCGCTATGTCACAACATATCATTATCCTCCGTAAAGGTTGAGGCGAAGTTAAATCTTGTAAGCAATAGCGTGGAACTATTTGGTCGTGTGAAGTGTACAGGTCAAACGGGTGTGGAAATGGAGGCGCTGACGGCTGTTGCATTGGCCGCGCTTACCGTTTACGATATGTGTAAAGCCGTCTCACACGACATAACAATAACGGATATAAAACTTTGGGGCAAAAGTGGGGGTAAAAGGAATTTTGAACGTAGTAAAAATTAGATAAATTTAATTTATAATATAAATATGTAAATTGCATTACATTAACATTATGAAATTATTATTACATGTACCGTGGTAATGAAATTAACAGATCCTGAAAAATTGTTGAAAACTAATTTTGTTATTTAAAAAGGTAAAGTCTGATATGAGCAAAATATCCATTAATTTTGTGGGGTTCCATCCATACAATTATTTGATATATAATTTTTACCAAAGATATGATATAAGGTGTTAGGTATGTTATTTATTGGACCCATAGGCAATTTAATTAAGAGGTGCGGGAAAGTATCCATTCTATTTTTAGATATTACAAAACATTTTTTTGTTTTTAAAAAAATATTTTAATTAAATATACATATACAATTTTAATTAATGAAAGTGTTTATTTCTTCGCAAACAACCTTCAATTTATTATGGAAACTAGATTAACCTTCAATTCCATGCAACAGAATTGAAACACTTTTCGATTTAATGAAAATTAAGCTTATTACAGATATTAAGTGTAATTGTTATCTTTGATTATTGAGAATTCCCACACTCATTTCAGAATTATGAACGCGAATTGCGTGAGCTTAACAATACTTAGTTCATGCTCACATCACACATCATATTCATTTTCACTAAAATTTGTATTTAGTTCGACACCAAAACATTTCGATTTTCCGATGTTTTTTCTTCCTCTTCACTTCTTGGTTGCTCATTGGACATTTGTTCACCGCGTATCTTTATATTGTGTTCTTCTTTGAATTTATTAATCTGTTGTCCTTTTGCGGTGAGGTCTTCATTTACGCGTGTGATCGTCTTCTCAATGAAGTCTTTATTTTCAATGAGTTGCGGTAACACATCTTTGACGGTTCGTTCTGCCAGCACACCGCCAATCAGTCGGAAGCATTTGCGTTCTGGATCCACTGTTTTGAGGGTTTCTATCACAGTTCTAAAATGGAATGTCTCTAATTTAGAATTTTCAAAATAGTTTTGATATACGATATATCAATTGAGGTTAGGTCCTCAGACATACTTGTGTTCTTTCAGATCCATTTCCAGCGTATTTAAATTGTTTACAAGATTTCGTTGTTCATTTCTTAGCTGTTGGAACTCGCCAATAATCTTCTCGTTCAATTTGGCTTCTTTAGCTTGTTCACTGGCCATTGTTTTCTGTGATTTTGTTAACAGATGCACGGAAAACAGTAAACTTTTTCGGCAGATTTGCGTCTGGAAGTGATTACTAATTTCAATCTGATATTTGACAGCAACCAATTTGCCGTAAACAGGATTGCAACATCACTTTTTAAATATCACATTTTAATTAATTTTTTTAAGTCTGGCACATATGCATACAGCTGAAATTAATTAAATAGTAAATATCGATAAATTGGAAATTTAAGGCAAATAATAGCTTACAAAATATAAATATATTTAATTAATATTATTTGCAAGATTCGCTACAATTTTTTTTCTGTTTATACAAAATTTCACTCTGGTAGCACTAAATTCCTTCGCCACAAGAAAAAGGCAGCAAATTTGTCATAAGTGTCTATCTTATCACTGTACAATTTTTAATTGAAGTAATTGGTACTCCTCAAGAGTTTTGTGTGATTCACATTACACTATTAAAATTAAAATATTAAATCTATTAAAATGCTACAAAATATAATTGATTTCTGCAACTATTGGTGGTTTCGATACCTTATGGTCACTGAGCTGTACATGGTCGAAAAGTGGGAACGTGTGACAATTCGTAAGCTATCATTCAGTAGCTATATACTAATAAATTTATTTTTGATAAAAATTTTATTGCCTTAATTTCAGATGTAATATTTGCAGTACTCTTTTGTCTCTTTTGGTACTTTAACTATTCGGTGCTTTTATCGTTCACGGGAAATATACTTGGTATTACACCCATTTCCACAATTATTGATCAGCAGGGTAGCAAAATCGCATAACTATAGTGATATAGTGATTGCATTGTCTGGTAGCCGGTAGAAACACTGGAACAATCACATATAGCGAGGTGAAAATTCCAACATATAAATAGTCATTATAAGTGCATTAAAGTGAAAATAAAGATTTCTACACAAACGTACTGTAAGCTACACATCGGGAAAAATATTCAAATGTTATCGAGACCCAGCAAGTAAGAAAATGTTGCAACACCAGTATATGAAAACAAAGGACATTATTTATTTAATAGTGTAACAATACCTCGATAGTGAACTCATTTCAGTAATGCCTTGTAACAAGTACTCTTAAAAATATTTAAAAGTGAACAAATATTATTGTTATATTTATTTTTAAATAATTAACATTTAACATATTAAAAGGCTGCAAAGTTAAAAAAACACTATGCAAATGCTAATTGTTAAGTATATCAAAAAAAAAAAGAAATTTTAATATTTTTGTCCACACCTAAACTTTACACATACATACATTACATATGTAATATAGTTAAGCAAACAATTTCCACATTTATCAAGAACAAGTATTAAAAGCTAATTTGTGAAAAATTAAAAATCTGTATATTTTCGGGGTAAATAAGGGTATCTTCTGCAAATAGTATAGAAAGAAACAAAACACTCACTGGACACTTTTATATGTACTCGTATATGAATTCATCATAATTTTCATTTATTTCGTAATACAATCTAAACATCCCCATATATAAACCAAATTCGTAAATGTATTTACATATATTATACACGTTTTAAGAGTAAAACTTCTGGTAGATAAATTTTTGCAAGTTTCTTCTCAACAAAACTTTCGTGTGTCTCCTTCAAAGTTACTGCATTTATATTAAATTCCGATTTCTGGAACTGTAAACTTGACTTGTCTTCGCTTAATTTTATATTATAATATTTGCAGTCTTCTAATAAATTACTGACGTCTTCATATAATAACAACTTGCATAAAAAGCTAGCCGGCACAAATAATTGCTTACTTGTATACGCATGTGCGAATACCAAGTACACCTTTCTGTAAAAAGTAAAACTGTTATATTAAAATCACATATTCGTATATTTAATGCATACCGTCTTAATGTCTGCAATTTCAAAGCAGCCATTGCACTTAAAATATGTGGCAGTTTTTGTATACCCACTAGCACGCGGTAGAAATTTCCTTGATAGTAGTTTATAGCTATTCGATATGCTAAATCAAATGTTTCATTTTTGCTGAAATATGAAGTTTAAAGTTTTATAAGTATTCCACAGTCCACGCAATTTAGATTTTCTTAATATACATTTCTTATATAAGATTTACCATACTTCCGTTGGCAAACTTAGTGCACGGTTAAGCGCTTCTGTAGTTCCCAAATTGAAGAGAAGGTAAATTGCTTCAACAAAGCTGCGTCTATTTAACTCACTTAAATTCAGATTGTCTACATCAATATCATCGTAGCAACAGAGAACACGTTTCAGACATTCTTGCAAATGTTGATTGCAAATTTTCGCATCAAAATTATCTATTTGCTCTTCACAAAGTCTGCAATTTTAAACAACATTTTATTTTACTATAAAATGTAAAATAATACGTAAAAAGTTTACCTATAACGACTGTAAGCCAAAAACATTATCATTGGTTCTAGTAACTTTAATGTTTGCCGCTCATTATACTGTTGCATGACTACTTCCTGACGAACTGCGCGTAATCGATCAAATATAAAATCATACATGAAATTGTACGATCGCCGTTTGTCTAAAATTATACTAGAAATTGATATTGTTTTTAATTTGTTGGTATTGTATTTATATAAATCATACTCTTTTAATAAGTATTCCACAGTCCTTTGCAAACATATCTCGGTGCGTAAATCCTTTGCTCGGGGTGCTTTAACTCCCGCAGCTGAACGGGCAAATGCCTTCACCAACTGCCCTGGCACATTCTTTTCGCCATTTTTCAGTTCATAATAATGTAGTAGTCTTTCTTTTATACGTCTGCAATTTTGTAAATAATTTAAGTGCCTTCAGTTTATTGAAATTGTAATATTTTACTTGTGCAACTTACAGTTTGGCCTCCGCATCTGGACAAAATAATTCACAAGTGCCTACAAGATAAAACAAAAAAACATTTATAATGTTACTAATAAAAATCGCTCTCTAAATTACCTTTAATGTGGTTCGACATAAGTATTTAGTAATAAAATTTAAGGGCAGGTGTTTAGAAAAGAAAAAAAGCTATCAGCAGAAATTACCAAAACATAGCGAAAATTAATGGCAACAAAAAAACTACTGAACAGCTGTTGTCAAAATTGCGGCGAAAAACTAACCCTTGAAAAACATAAACAAATAAAAATAATGCTTTATTACTTCGTCTATATTAAATTATAAAGAATATAGTTTCCGAACCAATGAAGTGTACTGAAATATATTATATTTCATATTATGATAATAAATGGTTTTTAAACGAAATGAGTAAATACTTCGAATTTGATTTAGAAATTTGAAATAATTTTTCAAAAAAAGGATGGTAATCCTAATCTACCACACAAAATTTGTATATCAGCTGTTGTCTGTTTTGTTCTGTGTATTCTTTCTGGTTATAGTTGATTTTTTGCACAAATCTAGGCTTCCAACAACATAAATCTTTTAGATAGTGTTAAAATTATCCATCTGCTAATAATTCGGCTCAAATTTAATTATATATGTTTGTTTAGATAAAATAAAGTGTACCACCAAACCTTGTTCTTCGTCCACATGCTTATATAATTTGTAGTTGAATAAAAGTATGCTGTTTCGTTTGAATTCTGTTGGAATTAAAAGCCAACACCAACTACTGCAATCAACTTGCTCAAATGCCATTTGGAGACATATAAGTACCGAACTGACCAACGCTTTGCGTCCGTTTTACTTTGCCGTACATCCAGACTTGTTTGGACAACATCCGGAACAGCGTAATGTTAATGAGAACTCATTGAAGCTGCTGAGTGCACACATGGAGTCGTTGTATGAGCGAAAATACCAAGCGTTACACGAAACTAAAACGTTGCAGTTTTATATACGCGATGGTAATGCGACAAAACGTGATACCTTCAAGTTGATCAAGGTAACATTGGATCGCAATTCAAAAGATCCGAAAATGTTGGTACAGCGTTTGTTGGAATTATGCAATCTTCCAACGGATTATGTTAAAAAAATTAAATCAATGCCAGCAACGGCGCCTGCAAGTGCAACAGCAACTGCGGCAGGTTTTTCATATGCTACAAGTCCGTTTAAAGGTGGTGGCGACTTTAACTACGGATCGCAATTCTCAGGCTTTGAAAACGCTTTCTATACTGTAAGTTTTTCAAGTATCCGTTAATAGTAATATCGTTAAATATTGGATATTTCAAATAAAAAGTTATCTGTAAATTCTTTTAGACAAAAGAAGAAGAAAAGAAAACATTGGATTCATGGCTAAAGAAAAATGCGCCTTTGGCAAAGGTACGTTCAGCTGAGTTGGATGACTTAAAAGAGGAGGTAAAAAAGTTACAACAAGCTGTAACAAAGCGTTTGCAGCTGAAAGATATACGCTACGATTGTGGTTGGAATTACGAACATTTTCGTGGTTGTTTGAAGTCCTTAGAACGCATGACTGATTTGCACGCCGATGCAATGGGTACGCTGAAGAATCGTATTTTAGTTTTTGCCCCATTCACTGGTGTTAGCTTGGAAGGACACGTTATGTTGTTTACCGGCGACGTGCTGACAAGTTGGATCGATTTCGTAAAGAACATTCCACAACACGATGAGTTTCTAAAGCGTATACCACTCTATGAGAATACACTTTCACAAGTTTTGCGTAATATAAAAATTGGTCGTAGGAAATTTATGCCAAAGCAACAAGCTCGAGAATATGCGGCGCATTTGAACAAAGTAACTACAACAATCGGCGATTATCTGACGGTAAACAAATATCCAAAGTCATGGCCTGCCACATTGGCAGCTTATGAAATCGTCATCGAATCAGAAGCTGGCCCTTTAATGGTAAATCCTACAGGTCAACTGATAGCGCCAGCAACCTGTCCTGGCTTCATGCTAATCGACTTTATCACCACCAACTTGGATGTGGCGAAAGAGCGCACCGAGAAATATCAAACACAAAAAACAGTGGAGCTACAAATGACGGCACAGTGTATACAACAATTACGTTTAAACACTTTGACCAAGGACGATTCAGTAACACCAGATAAAATGATAGAAACAATGCAGAAACTATTAAAGTACGACGATCGACAATTTCGAGAACTAAATTTGCACATAACAAATTATTACTCAGTATTAACGGACGGTATAGTTTGCATACCCTGGGATTTTACGCCGAGTTAGCGTACGATTTAATATTTATGTATGTGTTGGAATTTAAACGAAATTAATACTAACGGTATATGTATTATATCTAAATATGTATATGCATATGTATTTATGTAACTGCATGCGTTTTCTCAATAGTTAATGATTTTCTGATAGCAAATGACGGATGTGCCTAAATAAAAACGTAAATATTTCTACTATATGAAACCATAAGTCAAAAAATATTATTTTATCAAGCTAACCCTATTTAGTAATACCTGTCTGTTCCTTTCTACATACGCGAACTAGTCACTCAGTTTTAGAGATATCGATCTGAGATTTTGCACGCGTTCTTGTCCCCGATAACCGACCAGTATTGCATATAGCTGCCATACAAACTGACCAATCAAAATCAAAGCCTTCAATGGAAAACTCTTATATTTGACTAAGTATTTATGTACTTTCCCGAAATTTGCTATATACATACATAACTATTATTGCCGAAGACAACGTTACAGCCTCCGATTCAATTGTTCAGATCGAAACACTATAGCTCATTCAAATTTATCGATGAAAGCATAGATTAAGATCTTTGATAGATTAGGGTTAGGCTAACAAAAATTTATTTGTGAAGGGTATCATATCTTCGGTGTAACTGAAGTTAACGTTAACACAGCCGTAGCGAACTAATTATTTTATTATTTTTTATATGATTTCTTTTATATTTTTTTATTTCTTTTTAATTTTTTTTTTATTAAATTTTTTTGTTTGATTTCTTTGTATTGTTTTTTATTTATTTTAATTTTTGATTTATTTAAATTTTTTTTATTTTATTTTATTTTTACTATTTTTATTTATTTTACTTTTTTTCACTTTTTTTTTTTTAATTTCATAATTTTTTTATATTTTAATATTTTTAATATTTTTATAATTTTTTATTTTTTTATATTTTTTATATTTTTTTAATATTTTTTTATTTTTTTTTTTTTTTTAAATTTTTGTTTTTTTTTTTTTATCCCGTTCCCATCACAATCAGGTCTAAGTAGCCCAAACGGACCCGAATTTTTATCCAGCCAGGGACCGTCAACTCGGCATAATTCAGCCGCTAAAACAACATCAACTGATTTTTTATGCGTTCAGGGGCTGTCAAGTCGCCAGCATTCATCCTTAACAACTTAAATATACATACATACACCGTACATGAAAAATCTCTATAGTGAAAACAACAAAAGTATTCGTCCGATAATATCGATTATATAAAAAATGTATTCATTATATTTCAATTTGACAATATTCCATAATATTAATTAATTTATGTGTTTCAGCGCCACCCACTAGATCATATCACTGCAGTCTTCTACCAACCAAAGACACTCGTGCTGATACAACTGAAAGTCCTCGGCACGTCGGCTATAAACATATTGCTCTGCATTGCTCCACATGCTCTGATTGCCACCACACAAATACTGACGCATGCTGGGGTCCACCAATGCAACGTTGTTGCCCACGAACACTGCTTGCCATACACTCGGCGTTGCCGAGCCATAAATATTTTTTATGAATGCCGGCGGCACAGTACTGTTGCCATTAATGCCACTATTCTCCAATTTTATATAATTTTGCCAATAAATGCTCTGGAAAATATACCTGTTGCCCAAGAGGCGCTCAAATCGAAAGGCTGAACGGTATTTGTAGCCATTGGGAAAAGTGCACATCAAAGAGGTTTGCGAACATTCACTCAGGTAACCAAAACCACCGGTCACATTGTGAATGCACACGGCGCTGGAATTATGCAGCACCTCCATAGATGTTGGCAGGAAAGCGCCAATGCGTTCCCAGTACTTTGGCGCCAAGCTATTCAGATCACAAGTGCTCACAAGTTGTTGTATGTTATTGTATAGCAGCGCTTGCAAATCGTTGTTGCGCTGCAAGAACACCAAGTGTGCTATCAAGCGTTGATTGGCATTCAAACCCAAACAGTTGAGCGCTTTAACGGTATCCGTTTTGCTCTCCAATCGCTCAACAGCGTCGAAGGTCACATTCAAAATTTCTTCAAAAATATTTTCACCCATTTTAGTTGCGTCCAATTGTGTGAGTATACGTCGCGCAACCGCATAATTTGACGTATTCAAACAAATTGCGCTTATGTTCTCGTAATTGGCGGGATGCAGCGTCACCTCAAGCAGTTGCGCACTACGCTCCACGAGTTGTGCGCGCACTTCGTGCTCGAGTGTAATTAACGGTCCTGTGTGCGTGCCTAAATCGTGCGTTACATTCTTGAGTGTCAAATAGAAATCGATTACGTAAGCGGGGTCATATTGTAGCTTATCCGTTATTAGTTTGCGCCACAAAACTTTATAACCTATGTAGTGTACAGTGGCGTTTTGTGTGTTGTTGACGACCTCTCTTATGAGATAAGTTGCGCTCCACCAGTCGTAATCTTGCACAGCTGTCGTTAAAACATCTTCCAATTCGTCGATGCAATCGTGTGTTTTGACGGCAATTGGCCCATCTATAATTTTATCCTTCACCGGCGCATCCTTGGCAAGCAAGTCGTTGAAGAGCCTAACATGCACTTCCAAGAGCGTCGAATTATTGACCGTTTCACGTTTGTTAGCCTCCAACACATTTTGGTTTCGTGCCAACACCGCGTTTAGAAACAAGAATTTGAGCAACAAAATGTAGTGAAGCGTCATTATTACTATTATTTTTAACCCCGCAATTGCTACTTGCTCCACCGGAAGTAGAATACTTGCAAAATTTTGGTTGCTGGTTGGCCTTAAATACTTTGGGGCAGCGCTAATAATTGGCGGTCTTATCTTGCAGGCAAAACTATCTGGTGTATATAGTGCAAGATTATATACCAATATGTTTTTTTTTTATATGTAAAGGGTGATCCATTTGGAGGTTCCCTACATTTTTAAAGAAAAAACACAGAAATTTCAAATTCAATGAGAATGTTTTTTATAATTTGAAAGAACATGCAATGGCTTTTATTTTTTTCAAATGTCGACCGCGGCTACGTCTCAGAAGGTTGATCCGTTGAGTCCAATTTTCAAAGCCTCAGTTCGAGAATTTCGAATCTCGATAAATCCATTGATTGTTGCGATGTGTGGGAAGTGGCGCAGTCTTGCTGAAACCAAATGTCGCCGAGATTACGAGTTTCAATTTCAGGCATCAAATAGTCGGTTATCATGGCGCGATAACGGTCGCCATTGACGGTTACGTTTTCATCAGCATGATTTAATTTTTTGACAAAATAATATGACAGCTTGTATCGACTCATGCGTGATCTGTCCCCTACTTAGATCACCCGTTATAAACTCTACATATATAAATATATATATAGTCCATGAGTACGATATTCGAGTTTCGTTGTAATTTTCTAAAGTTCGAGCAAATATTTATTCTTCATCTGCATTGTTGCTAATTAAATTTGCAGTTAAGGCTAGACAGTTCATAAGGCACGAGACACCGGAAGTCATAGACTATATTACATGTAATGGTTATATTTGCATATGGATCTAAAAGCAAGAACCTAACTTGAAATCAAATACCAATATTTGTCGCAAAGTTCACGTTGAAATGATCGTGGAAGAGATATTTGGAGTGGAGAAAAGTGCTCGGTATATAAGAGATATTGATAAAAAACCTGCCCCTCTGGTATGACTCTCTAAAACAAGACGATTTTTAAGAATTAAATAATAACTTCTTTGTTAAATGTTTCACAAAGATATATTTCTTTTTATTCTTAGAATAGATAAGCTTTTTGAAGGAAAATTTTAATATTTTTCGGATTTCATGCGATCTCTGATGGCGCTTAAAAAAGATCTTCACTGCTGTATAGATTCTTGTCTTCTCCGTGTTTTTAAATTGCTAAAAAAATAGCTCTAGAAGATATTATTGGTAATGACCTATGTTCGAAAAAAACTTTACAAAAAAATTGTATTTTATTTAAAATTTTTGTCGTTTTTGTACAGCCGAAGTTCGATTTTTTATCAGATAAAAAAACTGGTAGGCAGTTGTGTGAGGAGCTATATACATATGTATATAGAATATTCAGAAGTTTTGATAGTGATCAGAGTTGTCTTCGAGTAATAATTGCAGCCAATTCGAAAAATGGTGTTTCGAGAAAACTGAGTTTAAAGATAAACTGATCGAACTGATTGAACTCAGCGACCACACTTTAGAAGCCTGTAACTAAAAAGATATTTGAAATATTCATTTAAAATTTTAATATGACGTTTTTAAAAGTATACACAATAAAATATGAAAAAATTCAAAATTTTCACTCTAGATATGTTCCTTAATTTGATTAACAGACACTCTTCAAAGTACGACCTGAAAAATATACGAATATGAAAATGTTACATATTTGACGAGAATAATACGTTTATAAACATCCACAGTATCCGTTGTTGTTGTAGTGGTTGCAAACATTCCTGAAGTAATTTCGAGAAATGATGCCGAGTTGACAGACCTTTGCCGGATGAAAATCCGGGTACTTTCCGAATACTTAGACCTTCTGTAGTGGGAATGGTCTACATTATCCCTTCAATATCAGTTCATCTTCAATATTCCGTAGGTTTTCTTTAGAAGCTTGCCATCTTCACTGAACATTAGGCATTGACCAAAGTTTCAATTTTGAAATTGCCTGCTTAAAACTTTCAGCTAGAGTTTTCACCCCCATCAGTGTGGCATTTTTACGGACAGACAGACAGACAGTCACTCGGACTTCAATTTTCATAAAGCTATATCTATCTCGCTTAGTTTTACGTGATACGTACAACCGTTAGGCGAACAAAACGATTTAATACGGGTTTCTTCACAAAATAAATCTATGAAATCTTGAACCAACAGAAAAAATTGGTATGATTCATCTAACGGTTTTCTGGAATTTATAAAAATAAACGAGATGGATGTACGAGAGTGATAAGAATTTGGTCTTAAGCTGTATAAAGTCAATCCACGTTACGTTAGCAGTCATGGGATTTACCTTAAACACCTTCATTGCTTTAAAGTGGTCTCACGGTAGCGCTTGTTGTTCGGAGTTAGCAAACGCGACGACGTGGGGTAAGACCCAGGCGATCTTTTGAGAAGCTCGTCAAGATTGTGGTTTTTTGTATCCCCCATTCTAGCCCTTTTCGGGGCACCTAGACGTGTCTAATCAAAACTATCCACTTGCGTTCACGTTGAAACTCGGACGGTCGACATTGAAGGAGGAACAGTAGTCATCTAGGATAGTAAATGCATCTTGGGAAGATGACGCTATCGGGTGCTGCCTTCGTATATCAGAAAGACGAAGCAAATTATTTTCCGTGTGTCCGTACTTTCGACGTGATTCGACAAATGATTTTAGTAAAAATTTAGATATCCTAATGCAACTTGTTACAAGTTAACCTTTGACTTATAAAGGGTTACCCATTTCGAGACTCCCTACTTAAAAGCAAAATGCTGAAACTTCAAATTTAATGGGGAATGTTTATTATCATTCGAAAGAACATTCTTTGGTATTTGAAGATTATCTCTAACATCCCTGGCATCCGTTGAGTCCAATTTTCGATAACTCGTTCGAGCAATTCGACTGGTAATTATCGAATGACACGCATAATGTTTTGTTTCAAGACCCGAATCGAGGCGGAATTGTCTGCATACGACTTTAGACTTTACATATCCCCACAGGAAAAAGTCTAACGGTGTGAAATATCCTATGGTGCTGTTTTGTTGAAAGTCTCCGTGATCACGGGCTTCAATTTCAGGCATCAAATAGTCGGTTATCATAGCGCGATAACGATCGCCACTGACAGTTTTGTTCTCACCGGCGTCATTTTTAAGAAATATAGACCGATAATTCCACCGGTCTCTAAACCACACCAAACCGTTTTTTTTCTGGATGAAATGGCAGCTCTTGAATCTCTTCAGGTTGCTCTACGTCCCGAATTCGGCAATTTTGCTTGTTTACGTACCCATTTAGCCAGAAATGGGTTCCAAGGCTGAACAATGGGTGATAGTGTTGCGAATAGTACGCTTAGCAGACCGATTATGTTGGCCATAAATTGAGCGAAGCGCGCGAAACACTTCTCACTTACAGAATGTGAATTTTCGTAATAAAGTTGAACGATTTGTTAACATTGTTCCAGCGTGTCTCCATGATTAAATGCCAAAGAATACTGAATAAAAATAGCATGACAGCTTGACACTACTCACGCGTCATCTGTCAAAAAAGGCTATCGAAAAAAGTACCTTTACTTGGATCACCCGTTCGTTGCTTCTTCGTATTTATTTGCACCGTTATTTCAAATAATTGTGAGCATCGTACCTTTACCCTCTTGTTATAAGCGGAATTGACGCTTTACGGCTTTGCTTTCATAACGAAATAATAATTAATGCTTGTGATTTAAATTACAATACGTTTTCAAATGTGTGTATATTTCTCTCAAACATAAATAATCGACATTTAAGTGGCTTGTTTGAAATATTTAAACTTTTACAAGCAATACATGTAAATGTAATGTACTTTATACTAAACACTTTTCATAGAATTCTTAGATTTCTTTTGTTTTCTTGCGGAAATTACGCTTTTTGCTATGTGGAAAGCCAAAGTGCGAAAAAGGTGTACAATACGACAACGTACTTATGTATTTTCAACTAAATTAGACATTTTTTTGACATTTTTGTTTTTGCATACTTTTAATAATAGAATAATAGAAAACTTGCTGACTTAAAAGGGTTTATTAATTAGAAAATATATTTATATATATGTAGTATGTAAGTGGTATGTATGTATATATATATAAAATAACAACGTTAATATTTTTTCATAAAAGTTAAAGTTATAAAATAAATAAATTTTCTCTTCTTCCACCGGCAAAACTGGTTAACTCGGCCATATCATGAAATACAAATACAAACACACACACACAAGTATGTTTGCACGGAGTTTCCATTTACTATTGTATATTGCATATTAATGCCGGTTGGAGCTGCGCATGCGCACATACATCTGTATGTATGCAATGCTACCAATTTATAATTATTCATAATTTTTCTTTCGCTCGTTACTGTTGTCTGTATATATGTATGTATATATGAGTGTGTGTGTAGTTCATGTAACGCTCGTTCGTTTCATGCATTTTGCATATAATTTACAATTGTTTTACTTTTGTGAAATTATTCGTTTAATTCCATGGTGCCTGGTTGGAGCGACGTTTATCCTTTTCTTTTTCCTTGTCGCCACCTTTGCGGCCGAATATGCGGAACATGCCGCTGCGTCGTTCCTCTTTGCTTTTGCTGCCTTTAACGCCGGATACGGAGGAGATTGATTGCGCCTCGCTTTCGCTGGAGCTTTCCGCCGAAACGCGTGAGAAGCTTATGGAGTCCGGTTGCAATGAAACTGGCCGATTGCCCTCAAAGCGTGATGTGCCCCAGCCTGAGGGAATAACAAAAAAAAAGGAAAAAAATACAAATACAACATTAGTATATTGAAAGTGTGGTAGTTGTATAAAAAAGAAAAGCAGAAAGTTCAAGCAAAATCCATGCATTAATAAACAGAAAGCGTAGAAACGATAAGAGAAGCGCACACAGCTTACTAAAGACTCTAGCAAACAATTTTAAAAGTGTTTAAACCAAGAGCTAAGCTTTACCAAAACCATAGTTAGTCTGCAGACTAGTGCGCAAATAAGAACGGCTGAGTTTAACCGACTTAAACGCTGGTCCTGAAGTAAAAGACATGCAAGAAAGAATACACACACAGACATACATAAATACAAAGAGTGCATGCATGATTCGCTTAAAAATTAAATTGCATACATACATATGTACATATGTGTATAATGCAGATATTTGAAAAAATGTATAATTTAAGAAAAAGAAGTGGAGGCTTTTTCAAAGGTGTCAGTGACTTTGTTTATTTGTATTAAATAATCTGGAGTAGAGCTATAAGTATTTGTAGTATGTTTAGTTGTTGTTGTCCTCGCTACATTAAGAATTCCTCAAATGTTCTTTCTTTTAACTTTTCGCCTAAAGTTATAATTCTTCACCGGTTCAGTTCGTTTCGATTTTTCTCGCTACTGTACGCGAAACATAAAAAACTGTTGTTGTTGTTTTGTAGCAGCATAAAGTAGTTTCTGAATAGTTTTGTAATATAATTTTTGTTCTTTGAGGTTACATAGACCCAAATGTCTTCGGATTCGAACACCAAAAAAATCGCATTCGGCAGCTATAAGCTTTAGAGCTGTTACTAGGATGAATTTTGAATAATTTATGTTTTTCCTATATTTCTATATATACTGCATATTAGAGTGTCGTTTTTCCCCAAGTTATTTTTTTTAGAAATGCCCTCTTAAGTGATCGCCTCAATGTGAAATTTTCGAAAAAAAATTAATTTTTTTGTTGCATTATCGGATAGTATACACTGTAATAAACATTCTCTCAATATTTCAAATCGAAATTCAAATAATTACGGTCGCTACAGCATTGCTTGTAGAACGGGAATAGAGTGGGGAACGGAGCGACTCCAATCTTTAAAAGCGTTTTTCTTAGGATGGTGTTTGCCAAAACGGTTTCCACTCTCGGAGGAAGAGTTTTGAAGATATCTAAAATCTTATAATATATAAATAAATAAAATAAATATCAATTTGGAGAGAACACTTTTAACGTCATTCTTTATCGTACTATGGAAGCCTTTTTTTGAAATATTCCTATTTTTCTACGAAAAACTGTCGAAAAAAGGCCAAGATCGATACTTTTTGTTCAAAAAACCTTCCACAGCGTGTTATCGACTTTCCTACTTAATAATCTCTTTGAAATTTTTGTTCTAGATCAAAATTGCGGCCGCAATCGTGGACATCGTACAGCACCTTTTTTACGCGTTATTTTAACAATTTATTTAACTATTATACACCCAGCAAATAAATATAAAAAAATCATTTTGTATTCGTCATGAATGTTCTATTTACATAAAAAACCGAACCGATTAGTTAATTTCAACATAAAAAAAAATCGCGAAAATCAGCGATTATTCGGAGGGTCACACTGAGACGGTCCCCTAAGTTTAAGTTTTTGCACCAAAAAATGATGCAATGTAAACAACATCTTTATTCTCAATTTAAGTCCAAGTCATTTTATTTTACCCATATATTTAAGATGGGATGTTTTCTAAAAGCCCGTATTTTAAATATTGCTGGCTTCAAATTGTTTCTTATTGTTGTTGTCTTTTTAAACACTTAATACTCAGTACTAGGACCCTACTTATTGAGCATCGAGCACTAGGAATTATGACTTTCATACAGAAGAGTTGTTCCGTTATGTATCCGTACAAATCGTAAGAGTGTCGTGTACACACTACACCGTAAGCAGCTATCATATAATTTAAAAATTTTATCCTGAACGGGGCTCTTATTTTTGTTTTGATGACAACGTTTCCTCAGATTTTCGAAACATTATAAGGTTTTTATTGTTGTAAGGGAAGTCAAAGAGCGATTACTCAAACTTTGAGTTAACGAGTTTCAAAATGATCAAGCGACGACTTTTGTTTAGCTACGATTTAGCCTCGTCCAGGTGGTCCGAAACCGGCTACATCACATAGACATATAAAATTCCCATATTTTGATGTTTCATAAATGAAAACAAAAGGCGTTAAAGAACGGAAATGGAAAACAGTTAAAGGCTTTTTAACTTCTTAAGACTTCTCGAAATCAAATTTCAGCGACGGAGACTTTTACTAAACCATGAAAATGATTTTAACGTGCCAGACGATTTTTATTCTTTAGAAAGACCAAGCTGCGACCTCATTTATGCAATTTGCGAAATATTAGTCTAAATTATATAATTTTATTATTGGAACTTAGATCTTGAATCCCCACATATTTTTTGGGAAAATTCGGGCATATTTCTTTTGCATTGACCTGACTGTCGTAGTTAGACTAGGGTTCGAGCTGCTCCCCGCGGCCGGCATTTCATTCATTTATGTGTTATTGATCCATTAATCATTATTAAAGATTAAATTACTTTAGGGAAAACAATGTAATTTTTTTAGAGACTTCATATCGGCCTTCCTGAGAAGGCAAAAATTCCTATATTTAGATCTAAGGATTTATCTATGGACAAAAAGCATTGAGCCAACTATAGACTCATTGAGATAGCTGATTTGAACTCCAGGAATCCGGTTCATCCGATTGACATTCAAGATATTTCAATAACGGTATATTGAAAGCAAAGAAATTATGGGAAAACTTCGGAATTTCTCAAGCTTTTTTTCAATTCCCACAATTTATTAATGTATTTATAAGTAAGTAAGCTATCATGCTAGAATATAGAAAACTACTGTGGGTAAAAAATAGTAAGACTTTTTAATTCAAATTTCGCGGGAAAACTCATTCATCGAAATATTTTTTTTTTTCTGGGCTGACATTTGTGGCAAATAGCACACGTGTATTGGGGCTAAGGGCGATAACTTTGAGCGCGACCACATAAATTTTGAAGAATAAATAAAGAATTTTAAAATTACAAACAAAGTCTTACTATTTTTTGCTCATAGTAGGGGATAAGTAAGAGCAAGAAAGCACTTTTCTCCTTCAACTTGTGCTTACACCTCGAATACCATTCAAACCAAATACGTTAGTGCCTATGCAACATAAATTAATGAAAAAAAAACTTAAATTAAAAATCATTCTTATAAAACATGAACGAAAGAAAATAGGAATACGAATTTGAGATGCGGTTAAGTTGTGTTAGCGGGCAAAGAGAGTGTGTGTATATGAGTGCTAGTGTGTAAATAATGGATGAGAGTGAGTAACTGCTAACCGGTTCCATCGTTATTGTTCAAGCCCATGTAACTCGGGTTATTTATGGAGTTGTTATCGGTTGTGAAATGCCACACAGTGCGACTAGACGTCGTTGTAGTAGTAGTTGTTGTTGTTGTTGTCGATAATACATTCGAACCCGTATGGTTCGTATGCAACACATGTTTACCGTTGTTGTTATTATTGTTGACATTCGAGTTGGTGTTGCTGCTGCTGCCGCCACTTGAATTCGAGCTGGTCGAAATTGTTGTATGCACCGTGCGCTTGGCGGCCGTGACCGTCGGCGAGCTGCCAATACCGCTAGACTCGACCTCAATGAATTTGCGTGAGGCATCCGTGCGGCCGCCGGCCACGGGCGTGCGCGACATGAGCTGCTGTTGACTGCGCATATAATTGCTCGGCGAATGGTGTAGCTCCGACTGTTGCTGTTGTTGTTGTTGGTGATGGTGGTGTTGATGATGTTGTTGCTGTTGTTGTGGTTGTTGCATTGCGGCTGCATTCAAGGCGTTTATGCGTTGTTGTACTTGCGGATGGTGAGCATGGGCGCTTCCTACAGGTGGCATGGTTGTAGGCAAAGGTGGAGGATTTTCTAATATTCGTATTTATTGTTGTTGTTGTTTTTTTGGTTTTGGGGTGAATCGTTTAAGAATGAACGCATGAATGAATTGATTTACATACATATGTTGTACAAATATAAATTTTAGGGTAATTTTTCAAATATAAACGGTTCATAATACTGGAGACAAGGGACAATCGAGTTTTCATTAGATAAATATATGTATGTATATATTAAAAAAAAAAGAAATTGGATGAGGACATGTACGGGTTGTGGAAATAATTGGTAATAGTTTACGCCTAGGTACCTGATTGTCTAGCCTCACTGTTGCGCTTGAGCACAACGTTGTCGTCATTTGAGCCGTTTTGTATGCCCGAAAGGCCTGCGGGTAGCGTGGCGGATTGTAAACGTGAAGAGCTGCTGCCGAAGCTGGATTCGCTTAAATCTGTTCAAGGAAAAAATAGACACCGTTACACACAAAATTCTGTTAAAACTTACAACAACAACTCACCGTTACTGGAGTTGTTGCGATTTCGCAGCATGACCAGATTCTCGGTGCTCTGACGGTTTGGTACTGGTGGTGGCGCACCGCGTGGTGGTATTGGTGGCTTCTGTTCGAAACCAAATGGTGCCGTTGGTGAGGATGGTGACGTCTGTGGGGCACATTATCAAAGTTAAAACTTAAAATTTCAACCTGTGTATTTCTTGTACATACCCTTTGCTGTAGTTGCTGTTGCAGCTGTTGTTGTTGCATTTGTTTTTGCAGGAAATTCATTTGCGGCGTCGCCGAACTGGTGGACATACCGCTATTAATCGAATCATTGCGCGAGATGGCACGTCGTTGGGAGTCGGGCGATGAAGTGCGCGAACTGACCGGCGACTCGATCTGAGCGCTGGCGATTTTGATGTCTGGGAAACTGTTAGACTGTTGCTGTAGAAGTGAAAGTAGTATAAAAAGTAGCAAATTATTGTAGATAAATACCGCTGTATAAAAGTTCCTGCACATACCTTCATGGATTCGTCGTAACTCAGCAGCTGTAGATTTGGTGGCAGACTAGCATGGAATGATATCTTACGCACCCAGTCGTTCATGATTTCCAATGATGGCGCCTCGAAGAGGAATTCAGAACCATCGGGCAATTTTAGCCTGAACACATACTTCTTCTTCGTGTAGTCTTCGGCACGTTCACATTTGGCGCCGAGTATGTTAACGGGCGCATTGGCGGTCTTCTGTTGCAGAAAGTCGTTTTCATCTTTGAAGAAGCACAGCAGTTGGCCGCACAGCACTGTATGGAATTGCTTCCACGAGCGTACGGGCGCCTTCTTGCCACCGGATTGTAAGCCATGTTTGCGTTCCAGCATTCCTTGTATTTCGACTGGTGGCAGATCGAAACCTTCGCCCTTCTGATTCTTGCGGAAAGATTGTGCACGTCGACGTGTGGTGAACGATGGTGTACGTTTCGGTTGCTTCTGTTGCACTTTCATGCTTTCGGCACGTTTAACATTAGTGTCGGAGCCGCGACGTAAGCGATCACCGAACATACTGCTGGAGCTGCTCTTCTGCAGTGAGTACTGATCCTCGTCGAAGGGTGAACGCAGTGGTGTTGTGACAGCAACTGCTGGAGATTGCGGCGCATTGTTGGTGTTCACGGTGACCATGGGCGATGAGAAGATGGGTGTCTTCTCCTGTGCCGCGGCATTTTGACGATTCTCCAATTGCTTTTCGGCGCGTCGGCGCTCATCGTTAAGTCGCTGCAGTTCCTTTTGTTTCAACATCTCCAGACGTTCCTTCTCTAAGCGTTCTTTCTCTTTTTGCTTGGCTAGTTTCTCGCTTTCGACTTGCTTGCGGAAACGTTGCTCCAGCAATGTAATGCGCTTGATAGCTTGGAATTTCTCCTCCTGCGCGGCGACTGTCTTCTCGAAGTCCTGATGACGGCGCAACAAATCTTCAACCTGCGGTATGGAGTCGCCCAGTTTGGCATCCTTCAGCAATGGTTCGCGACTGATTATCCAGTTTTCGAGTATCTCAGCGTCTTTGAGGAAGATTTGTGTGTCCAAATTGAGTTCGTAAATTTCCTTGCGTTGCTGCAGGGTATTCTTGAGAAGTTCGTGTCGTTGTTGCAGCACTTGTATCTTTTCTTCGATCTCATGCGCCAAGAAATGCTTCTCATTAATTAATTTCTGTCCGTTAGCTGTGAAGTTGGTGAAAGTCTCATCGCGTGCATGTATTTCGGCATGATGTTCTTTCACACTGGCCAACAACGACTCGGCGCCCGCCACTGTCGTCGCCAAATCTGGCGCTGTGATCTTTGCCAACATTTCATTGATCCAGGCAATCAAATCACGATATTCATCGAAGTATGACTGCAAATGTTCGGCTTGTTGTAATTTTTCTTTGCGTGCATTTGTCTTCTCCTTCAGATCGGTCCAAGCTTCAACAGTCTCGTCGCGCTTGACCTCGATATGTTCCTTGGCATCGGGATAGATTTCGCCCAACTTCGTTGCTTCGACAAGCACGGCATCGACCTGTTCCTTAATGGCGATAAGTTCTCCTTCGAAGACGGAGTGTTTGCGACTCAAAGCTTGTATGCTCTCCAAATCTTGGCCGTAATCCTCGGAGATAAGTGAAGCCTCTTTCTCGTTAATAAGTGAAATCGTTTCATCGGCAACCCGATCGTAGACATGCACTTGTTTCGCACCGGCCAGCGCATCTTGACGTGCATTGACTAGATCCTTCAATTCTTCCCACAGTTGTTTGGTCTCATCTCGCTTGGTTTTGATCGAAGCACGGTATGGATTATTTTCTTTAATAAGTTCATCGGCGTGATCAATACAGGCTTGTACACGTGCACCGTTTGCATTCAAATTGGAGACGAAGGACTCAAAAACCAATATCAACTGTTCCACATGCTCCACATCCTCGCCATAATCCTCAGAAGCCGTAACTGCCATTTGATCGGCAATCCATTCATGCAAATCTTCAGCCTCACGCATGTACTCGAACAACTTCTTGCTTTCGCTTAAACGCACTTCACGATCTTTAGCCAGACGCAGTAATTCCTCGTATTGTTTATTCACTGTGTCATTCTTTGTGGTTATATTGGCGCTATCGAAGTGATTACGTTCGACTAAACCATGTGCCAGCTTGCTGACCTTCTCAATCGAAGCCTTAAATGCAATTAGCTCGCGTTGCAGAACTTCGAGTTTCTTCTGATGTGACTGCACGGAAGTCTCATCGCGTCCATAATCGCTGGAAGCAAGTATGGGGCGCTTTTCACGTATCCAAGCTTCCGCCTCATTTGCTTCGACATAAAACATTTGACTCTCCACGGCATCTAATAGACGCAAACGGCGTATACTGGCCATGTCGCGTAGATTGACGAGTTTCTTTTGCAGCAGGTCGCATTTGTACTGCACCTGTTCGCTAGCGAAATGATCATCGCGTATCATTTGCTGACCCCGTTGTAGTAACGCCTTAATTAGTGGTTCTTGTGAAAGTATTTCTGCCTCAAGTCCTTGATGCTTCTTCTGTAGCACTTGAACCGCTATCAGACTGCTACCCAAATCTTGTGAATTGGCGATCGCCTCCTTCTCAGTAAGCCATTGCAGTTCGTCTTCAGCATCACGCAAGAATTGTTGCAGACTCAAAGAATCTTCAAGATTTTCACGACGTATGGCTATGGGTTCGTGTAAAGTACGATAACGTTTAATGGCTGACATAGCGCGATCGTGTATTTCGTCCTTAAGGAAGTGATCGGCTTGGAAGAATTTCTCATCGGTTTCTTTGATTTGATCGGCCAACTCGTTGTGGTGTGTGACATCGGCTTCGAGACGTTCGTGTTTCTTAATCAAATGATTAACGGTAGCCAAATCCTTGCCGTAATCTTCACTCGACAAATGCGACTCAACTTCGTCCATCCAGTTATTGAATTCGTCGAGACTGCGATTGAAGGCTTGCGCCTCGTAGGCTTGATTAAGTTTCTCTCTCTTCTCCTTGGATGCGGCTTTCAATTTATTCCAATCACTTTCCAGCATCTTGAGTTGTTGGGCGATTTCCTCTTTGGCAAAGTGTTCATCTCGGATGAGACGCTCGCCCTCGTTAATTACCTCCTGTACACGTGATGTATTCGTTAATAGCTCACTATCGAATGTGGTGTGCTTTTGTATTTTACTCTGCAAGTTGTTTGGTTCGCGATAGTTCTCATCCAAAGCCACTTGCATCTTTTGCACCAACCAACGATCGATTTCGTAGAGACTGCGTAGGAATTCGTGTAATTGCAGCGACTGTAACAACTTCTGTTTACGTTCCAGCGACAAGGCATTGAGCTTCTCCTTACGACGCAAGATATAATTCAACTTTTCTCTAATCACATCACCGTCTTTCGGATCACCTTCCAAAATGCTTTGCGCAAAGTTTTGCAATTCCGATACATTATCTGAGTCCAATAGCTTTTCAAATGCGTCGTGCTTCTTGATCAGACGCTCTACTGCGGGATATGAATCACCCAAATCGTCGTTGTTGAGGAAGGCTTCCTTGTTGGCCAACCAGATCTCGACTTGCTCCACCTGTGCTTTGAACAAGTGCAGCTGATGTGCCTCCGTTAAATCTCTGGCGCGTTCATTCCACGCTTCGTGCAATGTCTTATGTAGCTCTTCCAGAGTCGTTAAGTATTGCTTGACATTAGCAGGTTTCTCCATACCGCTGAGTGTTTCACCGTGCGCCTTCAAATCTTTGAACGCCTTGTCACGCCCGTCGATCTCCACTTTGCGTTCCTGATGTAACTCCAGCTGTGTCTCACAATCACTTATAGTCATTGGCGCTTGAGCGGCGTTCATCTTTTTGATCATGTCGTTAACCCAAAGCTCCAGCTCTTTGACGTCGGATACAAATTTGTGCACCAGATAGGCGTCATTGAGTATGGAGCGTCGTTTGATAGATAAATCTTCAAGGTTTTGCCAAGATGCGCGCAATTCATCGATTTTATGCTCAATAACCTTCGAGCGATCGGGATAACGTTTGAGTAGCGTCTTCGCAACAAGCTCATGTTCACCTATTTTTTGTTTAACCGCCGACATGTCACGCTCTAATGCATCTTCACGACGTATCAGCGTCTCGACGGCTGCCAAATCACGTCCAGTGTCATCAGAGCTCATGGCCAAGGCTTTTTCGGCAATACGATCGGCTGTATCGTCGGCATCGCGGTTGAAGACGTGAATTTCATTTGCTTCGCCAAGTAGCGCACGGTAAGCGCTGAGTGCACCTTGTAGGTCACGCCACTTGCTGTTGAAATCGCGACGACGTTTGTCAATATTCTTCGTTTCGGCTGGTACTTCGCCTTGGTTGATAAGCTTGTCGGCCAAGTTGTTGATGTGCTTAACACGTTGATCGTCGACGCGCATATCGGAATCGACATCGTCCAATTTGCGTGTGAGCGCATTGCAGTGCTCCAGATCGCGACCAGTGTCACTGGCTTGTATCATCATTTCCTTATCGCGTATCCAAGCAGAAATTTTATCTAACTGGTTGTTGAACTCGAGTATGTCCTGTGCTTCATCGAGACCGCGTCCGCGATTGTCCAACTCTTCGAGTAGACTCTTCCAAGCGGCAACTACACGTTCCACGGCTAGTTTTATCTCCTTCGAAGATTCATGTTGCTTCGTCAAGAGGATTAAACCAGTTTCTTGAATCTCTTGTATGCGTCCCTGATTGGCCGCAACTTCGGCTTGGAATGCTTGGTGTTTTTGCAATTTCTTTATCTTCTCATCCAAGTTGGACACTTCTGCATAACCGGCGCCATCCGCCTCCAGTTTCTTTTTCTTCTCGTTTATCCACGATTCAGCCTCGGCACAATCGCGCACGAACTGTGCATACAGTAGCGCATCTTCCAGTTTGTAACGACGCACGGCGCAGAGATCTTTCACCTTTTGTCTACGCGCCAACACACCTTGTAAGATGGTTTGGATGTTTGCGCTGTCATAATGACGCTGCTCTATCAATTTACGTCCATGTTCCTGCAATAAGGCCACCTTCTCCTCTTGGGTCTGAATAAGTCGCTCGAATTCATCGTGTTTCTTTATCTGGTTCTGCACATCCTCGACGGTTTGACCGAAATCGGAACTGCTGAGTGCGGCTTGTTGTGAACTCGAAAGATTATCGATCTGTTTGGCATCGCGCAAGAAGCAGAACAAATCGATTTTCTGTTCCAACATAATCTTTTTCTTATTCCAAGCGGCATGCAATTTTTGACGTTCGTCCAACATGGCTGAACATTTTTCCTCAACTTCGGCGGCAGCGTAGTGTCCTGTCTGCACCATTGAATCGCTCAATTCATTCAAGTAACGGAATTTATCTTCACGCGCCTCAATTTCACCATAAATAGCATCATGTTGGATCTTCAATGCTGTGGCGCCAGCAGCGTCGCTAACATGCTCTTCAGCTTGTAGCGCCGCACGTAAATTCGACGACCACGACATTATGTCGCGCACATCGGTTAGGAAGGATTGCAAATCCGAGCTCGCGGCTAAACGATCGCTGCGCGCACCCGAACGCTCTTTCAAGTCATTCCAAGCGGCGACAACTTTATCTTGTTTCTGTGCGATTGCTGCGGCGTTCGAAGGATATTTCGCTTGTAGACGTACTGAGTCTTCAACTAACACCTGCAATTGTGCTTCCAATGCGACGAGGTCATTCTCGAAACCTTCATGTTTACGCAGCAGCGCCAAAGCTGAGTTCAAATCTTTGCCAAGCTCTGAGGAGAGCGCAGCATTTTTGTCCTGTATACGGAAGAGCGCTTCGGCAACATCACGATGGAAACGATGTATTTCACCGGCGGCGTGCAATTTTTGCTCGCGTTGATTTAATAATTGCAACAGGTTCTCCCAGGAATCTCTGTAAAGGAGCAAAAAAAATGTTAAAAAAAAGTTGGAAATTTTACTGTGTTTCAGTTTTGCTACGCTTCTCACCTCAGTTGTTCCTGGCGTTTCTCCACATCGTTGGCGTAGGAGCTCTCGGTATCGATAAGTTTCTTCGCCAATACCTCGCATTGATTCACACGATCGGAACCCACTTCAACACGATGTTTTAAGTCATCAAACTTATTTTGCAGCAGCTGCAGATGTTCGTAATCTTGTCCGTAGTCTTCGGATGATGCTGCCTGTTCTTGTTCTCTTATCCATTGCTCCACTTCGTCCGATTCCAAGAAATATTCGTGCATGTACAGACTCTCCATCAGACGCATTTGCCGTTGTGATGCCAATTTGTGTAGGGATTTTAACATTTTCTCGATGAGTTGTTGTTTCGCAGCAAGAATTTTACTGTCCGGATGTCCGGCGGCTACCATGGCGGCACAATTATGCCCCATTTCGGTAACAATGCCAGAGTACGTGTCCAGCTCCAGTTCGATTGTCTTGTGTTTGGTCAGCAATTTAGCTGCGGAATCGCGATCACGCCCATACTCGGTGGAGCGCAATGCATTGCTTCTCTCACCCAACCATGACTCAATCTCACCGGCGTCGGACAAGTACTGCTGCGCCTTCAATGACATCTCCAGTTTCTTGCTGCGATCATTCGAAATACTTTCCAAATCGGCCCAGGCATCTTCCAACTTGCCGCACAATGCGCTCACCTTCTCTTTTTCGGGATGCTTTTGTGCAATGAGCGCTTGTCCTGCTTGCAAAGCTTTGTTGATCATCGGCTGATGTCCCTTAATTTCGGCTTCGAGTTTCTTATGTTTCTTCGATAGCGTCTGTGCTTGATGCAGGTTTTGACCCAACTCCTTTGATTTAGCTGCTGGCATATGATCATTGATCCATTGGAATTCGGTATCCAATTCAAAGACGAACTTGTGGTAGTTTAAGCTTTCTTCAAGTTCTTCACGCCGCTTCTGTACCGGTCCGCGTAGTAATTTGAAACGATTTTGTATATCCTTTGTTTCGTCCTTGATGTGCACGGCATTAAAATGACCCTCATGCGCCATTTCATCGCCGGTACTGACAAGTTCGACGATCTTTTGTTCCCACACCGTTATCTCAGATTCGAGTAGCTGATGTTTGTTGATCAAATCCTTGCAGCTACGCAAATCGTTACCAACATCTTTACTCTTGAGTGCGGCATCCAATTCGTCGACCTTCTGTTTGGCATCATCGATAGCGCGATTGTGTTCGCGTTGTGACACTGCTTGCTCCAGTTTGCGTCCCTTATCTTCGGAGAGCAGCAGTAAATCTTTCCATTTCTGATTCAAGTCAACCATTCTACTTTCCACAGCAGGTTTGCGATTATTCGCCGCTATCAAGGCTTGACCAGCCTTATTCACATTACGCAACTGACCCTCATTGGCGCGTAGTTCACGCTCGAAAGCTTTGTGTTTCTGCAGTTTACGCGGTAAGTTGCTAAGATCGCGATAACTCTCATCGCCGGCGATTTTGGTTTTATCACTCAGCCAAACGGCGAGATCGTCTGCCTCTGCGGCGAATTTGTGGTAATCCTTCGAAGCTTGTAGCGAACGTTTGCGTTCGAACGCGCGATCCTCGACTGCTTTTCTCTTGCCCAAAACTTGATTGCGTCTATCGTCAATGCTGTAAGGGAGAACGAATATTTAATTTCCATGATTTTTGTTGTTGTTTGGTTAATTTACTATTTTTTATCATAGTGATCGTTGACAATTAGTTTATCGGCATTGTCGGAGAAACCCTTAAGAATTTTATCCTGTGCCATTAAGCTCTTCTCAAAGTCAAGATGTCGTTTCAGTATGGCTTCCACTTCGTCGAGCGAATTCTGGAAACGAAAGACATTAATAAATAAATTGGAGTCCATTAAAAAATTATGTATTCTGTATCTGCAACTTACACCCAAATTGTTATATTCGAGGAAAGCTTCGTGACTCTTCGTGGTGGCATCGATCTTATCTGCTTCCCGGTTGAATATTTGTAGTTCAACGCATTGCTGTAACCATTTCTGCTTCTCCACCCAACCGCGATGTATAGCGTCCTGTTCTGCCCTCAGACGCTCAATAATCTTAACGGTTTCTTCCATGTTCGGTTTTCCATCGGATAGTTGCTTGCCTAAATTAATGACCTCGACAAATTCGTTATCGTGTGCTTTGATATCATCGCCAAGATCGTTGTGCTTTTTCAAGAGATTGTTGGCGGTTTCCACATCACGCGCTGACTCGTCGGCGTTCAATTGATCCTTAACCGAATCGATCCAAGCAAGCAAGGTTTTGGCACTGAATGGAAGAAGGAGGAAAAATTAGGTTAAGAAATTATAAAAATTAAAATATAATCAATGTGCTGAGAATAATCGAAAATTTATAGGTTATGAACTGTTTAATATTAGAAATTTCAAAGTAATATTGAGAATTCTGCAAAAATTTAGAGGTTATGCGGATGAAAAACAAAGATTTCTCTTTGAGTTAAAAATCTTAAAGACTTCTATACCTGTTATTGAATATTTGCTGTCCGACAGCGCTCTCAATCCGCGCACGCAGTTCACTACCTTTGCCATGAACCTGCTTCCACATATCCAAGACCTCTTGTTGTCGTGCTGTCACATTATTTCGCTCGGCTGGGTAGGCATTCTTGACACTAAAGTAATAAACAAACACAATTATAGAAGAAAATTGTACAATACTTCCTGCAAAGGACTCACGAATTGCCCAAATAGTTGACGCGGTTCACCTTCTCCTCGACGGGCGCCAGTTCGCGTTCCAAATTCTGATGACGTCGCTGAAGTGCCTGTACCGTTTTGAGGTCAGGACTAATTACCGCCGTATCCAGCTGTAACATCTTTTCGTTCATCCAAATCTTAGCCTCATCACATGTGCGATTGAACAAGTCCACACTGGAGGCGCCTTCGAGACTCTTCTCACGTTGCGCCTTCGCGTTGTTAAGACGCTGCCAGATTTGATGTATCTGTCGCTGACGTGCAATGATTTTGTCCAACTGTGAGTGACCTTGGCGCCGGAAATTGTCAACAGCGCCATCGATCTCTTCAATACGCTTTGAGGCCGCAGACAGATCGGTAAGGAATTTTTCGAATTTACGTTTTGCATTCTCCACACCTTCGCCATCATCGGAGTTGATGATGCGCTCCTTCTCTTTCATCCATTTCTCGAAATCATCACATTCACGATAGAAACCGAAGAGATGTATTGAGTCTTCGAGTAGCGCATGTCGCTTCTGTGCTGTATCTTGTAGTTCGTCGTATGTGCTGTTAATGCGTTTTTGGCGTTTTTCCACACTGTCGGCATTTTCGTTAATACTGTTGGAGGAGATGCGTCGCTTCACTAGCGGTTTGGGTGGCACGGCAGCTGGTTTGATACGTTTCACGGGCACCACTTGACGCACTAAGATCGTCTTCTTCACTTTTTGTAGTGTTTTGACTTTCTCTGCCTTCGGCACAATGCACGGCACGGCACGTGGTTCGATTTCACGCACATAATTGGCCGGCACGAAACCTTCCAAACCGTTTTCTTTGCGCACGCACCACCAATCGTCGTTCGTTTTCGACTTGAGCAACATCACCTCGCCCTTGTCCATTTTCATACCTTGACCCTCAAAGGGGAACATTGAACGCACATGTGGCAGCATTTTCATTTCGGTAACTTTCTTGTGTTCCAACTTCTCCACCCATTCATCTTCCCACACTTCTTTTGGCACGAGTCGCGTCTCGTTAACCCATTCCTCCTGCTCGATTTCGGGCATTTCAGGCTCGGCTGCTGAGAGCTATACATATAAGAGTAGTTGTTGTTATTTTTGTTATCTCCGAATACTGAACTATTACTTACCTCAAGTGTGCAGATGCCAGCTTTGATAAGCTTCTCGGCCTGTTGGTTCAAGTTAAGTATATCGCCGGAGTAAGCATTCAATTCGCCTTGCAGATCGCGATGTCGCTGTAGCAGCGCCTGTGCAGAAGGTTCGTCATTACCGTAGTCGTTTGACTTCACTAGCGCCATTTTCTCATTTAACCACGACTCAGCCTCGTTGGCGTCGGTGTAGAATTGATACGCTTCGGCCGCATCTTCCAGCTGACGTCGCCGCAATTCCACTAACTCTTCCAAAGCCTTCCAGTGTTCGGCCAAGGACTCGATGCGACTCTTAATGTCGGACGAACGTGGATGCTTCTCGGCAATGAGCTTCTTGGTTGCGTCCAACATTTGTGTGGACTTCGGTTTGCGCACTTTGATTTCATCCTCGAGCGCTTTGTGTTTCTGCTGTAGCGAAAGTACGGCACGCAAATCCTTCGCTGTAATGCCGGTCTTGCAGATGCGTTGCTTGTCCACCAGCCAGCCTTCCTCGTTGTCGTAATCTTCCATGAAATGATAAAAGTTTCTCGCTTCCTCCAGGTAAGCGCGACGCTTAGCGCACAACTTCAGCAAACTGTAAGTAGACAATGTAAAGTCAGTTAAGGAATCGTTAATATAATTTCGATACTCACATTGCATAGGCCTCTTCGAGCTCGGCAAGTCTCTGCACGAGCAACGCGGCATCCTTTTGTTCGGATGTCTTATACGGTTGCGCTTGACGATTGAAGCGTTTCAGCGTTTCACCATAAGTGTTCACTTGCAGCTCTTGCAATGAATGCGCTTGCAACAACTCTTCTACGCCCAGCAAATGCGGACCGACATCTTCGGATGCGAACTGTGTTTGCAACTCTTTTATCGCTTCGGTCGTACTGGCGATTTCACGCAACAAATTCATCAGCGTACTCATTTGTGACAAATTCAAACGTTGATTCTCAAGCAATTCCAATAGTTTGCGCCACTTCTCCATAACCTCAGCCTCGCGTCGCTTCACACGCTCTTTGCCATGATAGTTTTCACGCTCCAACTCATTGGCCATAGCTGTCAAATCGTTAAAACGCTCCACACGCGCCAATATATCCGCCGAAATGGCTTCGTGTTTCTTCAGTGTCGCATCGACTTGTCGCAGGTAGCGCGGATCGGAGAGCACTTGTATCATCTCTTTGAGATAACCTTCGCGCAACACAGATTTCTTCTCAAATTTATAATTGAGCTGCTCGAGTTTCTCTTGACGCAACAGCTCCTCGCGCAATGCCACCTCACGATTGTGTTCGGCATATTCGAGCTGTTGCCACGCCTTCTCGATATCGTTCACCAATTGACCTTCTTGTGGATTGTAGGGCGGTTGATTAAGCGCTTTCAGCAGTGTGTTGATGGTGAAGTAAAGCGCTTCGATTTCACTGCGTTCCTTATATCTAAAAGGAGTGCAAATTGAGAGAAGTTGAAAAAATATATAACAATGAAATTTAAACTGGAGAGCTTGTTATGAATTTAGTTAAAAGAAAAAATAAATATGAATTGAACGTTTCCAATACAATTTTGGTTAGATTTTTTTTTTATCACTGCGCCGAAATGTAGGCAACATTTTTCATTCTTTGCGGCCCAGTTTTAAAGAACAAAGTTTAAAATGACCTCAGCAATAGTCGATCCAAAAAGAAACAAAATATGCAAAAAAATTCTTGTTACCGATTCGTATTCATTTGAATTCGCTCAGCTAGAGTTTCCACTTTGAGTTTTCGACATGTGCCTGATTTTCAGTAGAAATATGTCTTTAGATTCACCAATTTTTTGGCTATTTAATAACGAATTCGTTGAAAACTTATTGAAGTGACTGTATGGAAGTAAAAAAAGAATTCTTGAAAGCTACTGCTTAACGGAACAGTTTTAAAATCCAATAATTTCAGGATCGGAAATTAGTATTTATGCAATTATGGAGCTTTTCAGGATAAATCCAGGAACAATAAGATTATATAACCAGTCGAAATTACATATGACGGCCATTCCATTTGAGACCTTGTGTCAAAATTTTTATTTTCATTGTTTCCTAAGTTTAAATATTGAGATTTATAACTCGTTAATATTCCGTTTTTTATTCTCTGAATGGGGTATATATGGTTTGTCACGGAGTTTGTAATACCCAGCAGGAAACGTCGATGACCCTATGAAGTATGTATATATACTTTTTACAATAGCCTTTTTTGACAGATCACGCGTGAGTCGTGTCAAGCTGTCATGTTATTTTTGTTCAGTATTGTTCGGCATTTCATCATGGAAAGACTTATGCCTGAACAACGTTTACAAATCATTCAACTTTATTACGAATATTCACATTCTGTAAAGAATGTGTTTCGGGCGCTTCGCTCAACTTATGGTCAACACAATCGGCCTACTGAGCGTACTATTCGCAACACCGTCGCCCATCTTGAGACCCAGCATTCATTATTGGACCGAATAGACTACGCCCAGCACGCAGTGAAGAAAATGTACTATCCGTAGCTGGGAGTGTACACAAAAAGAGTGGAGAGTCGATTTGACGCCGTTCGCAGCAACTCAGACTGTCGTATAGAAAGACTTAGCGCATCGAGATCTTCAATTGAAAACTTACAAAATACAGCTTATGCAAGTACCGAAGCCGCTCGACTTTTTCAAGTATCGCTTCGCTCTATGAACTTTTGGGCCGAACGACTGGCTACCAAGATCGTGTGATATCACACCGTTAAACTTTTTTCTGAGGGGATGTGTAAAGTCTAAAGTATATGCGGACAATCCAGCTTCGATTTAGGGCTTGCAGCAAAACATCACGCGTGTCATTTGCCAGCTACCCGTTGAAATGCTCTAATAATGGAAAATTGGAGTCAACGGATAGACCATCTGAAGCGTACCCGCGGCCAAAGTTTGAAAGAGATAATCTTCAAAAAATAAATGGCAAAGAATGTTCTTTCGAATAATAATAAACATTCCCCATTAAATTTGAAGCTTCTGTGTTTTTTTGTTAAAAACAGTAGGAAACTTTGAAATGGATCACCCCTTATAATAGGTTTTAAACAAGACTGGGGGGATTTTTCCAAAATTTTTTCATTGTGCTATAAAATGGTATTTCCTTATGTTTATTCTACTTACTTTGGCGGTTTCTCGATCGTGCGGTATTCCTTGAACGCCAGCAATTCACGTTGTATGCCCTCCAATGAGTTGGGGAAATCTCGCTGCTGCAGTTCCAACGTTTTTTGTCTAATCCAACTCAGCAAATTTGTAGTGAGACGTTCGTAGTAGATTTTCTTGCGGTCAGCATCCATCAACTGTCCCACAATCTTAACAAAAAATAGAAAAAAAAAATTCAAAATTATAGACTCATAAATTATTTATTATTCATAAAGCAGTCTGCCAACAACTGGCATCCAAACTCATTGAACAAATATGCGCTAACAACTGTTTGTTTGAACAAAAGTGCTGTGACGTCTCACAAATGTCAATAAAATGCGTAAAAATCAAAGTCGCTTACATACATACACATAGTATGTGTGTATATATTTATGTACGTAGCTGATGCACACACTATGGGCTAGTCATTGAACCTCACAGCGGCAACAAGTAGAGCGTAAAACCTTCTAATTATTACATTTGCTGCATTGGTATTGGGTTGCGCCCAGAGCACTGTTGTGCAGCAAAACAATGCACACAGGAAAGGATAGAGTTTCAATAGATATGTATATAGTATGTATTGCTTATGAGCTGAGTCAGTTGCTGAGCTATGAATGGATACTTTCAACTTACATTGGCAATGCGTTTACCGCTCTTTTGTTCGTTCTTCATGCGAGCAAATGTGTGATAGTAGGAAGCCACGTAGGTCAAGATGGACTTTTCGTCGGGACGCGCCGAGTCAACGTCTTCGGCATCCAATAAACTGTAAAATAAAAATAAATAAAATCAAAAATTTAAATTTTCCATCTCTATGGTCGCACACCTACCTTGGTATACCCAGCTCCGACGCGGCCATATCGAAGGCATGATTTAGATTGTCAATATTTGAGTTCTTCGAATTGACAATTGTGCTGTACTCGAATAGATCGGGTCGATGTGAATGTATGAGCGCATTGAAGCCCAGACCTGAACGCCAGGACGATGTGAAATCTTGTATGTTGACACCAGGGTAGCCATGCGTTTTACGCTGACACCAGAGCAGCAGCGCATCCTTGGCCGAACGTTTCTCGGACGATTCATTCTCTTCATCCTGTGGTGGGAAATATACACGAAATGTGTTTAAGATATGGAAATAAATGTAAAAATAAATAAAATTTGGACGCAAATGTACACTCACCACATCAATTTCAATTTCCTGTATTTGAAACCGCAAAATGATGGTCCAGATCAAACCTAAAATCAATCTGGGATTGCCGTCGACAATGTCCTCAGCACCGATCGATTCTAAACGAACCTGAAAAAACGAAATTTATGTTCAAATTAGTATAGATGGTAATAACTATAGACCTATGAAGGAACTGCTTATTTGAATGAAATTATACTGTGAAATTTGTTGAGAAATATTTTATCAATGTCAATTAAATTTTATTTGGTGTTATGTTTAATGTAAGATATGGACATAATTTCTCGGAAAGCGTGTGGCTAATTAAGAATACTCGTAAAATTTATTCGAAGTCGTAGATCATTTCGACTATCTTGGAAGCATTAACACCAACCACAAAGTCAAGCTCGAAATCCAACGCGGAATAACTCTTGCCAACAGGTGCTACTTCGGACTGAGTAAGCAATTAAGAAGTTAAGTCCTCTCGACGAACAAAGACCAAACTCTACAAGTCATTCATCATCCCCGTCCTGATATATGGTGCAGAAGCATGGACAATGACAACATCTGATGAGTCGGCTTACGAGTTTTCGATAGAAAGATTCTTGCCGTATTGGCAACGGTGAATACGGCAGTCGATGGAACAATGATCTGTATGAGATATACGACGACATTGACATAGTTCAGCGAATTAAGAGACAGCGGCTACGCCGGCTAAGTCATGACGATGAATGGATGAATACACTCCAACTCTGAGAGTATTCGATGCAGTACCCGCCGGGGGAAGCAGAGGAGGAGGAAGACCTCCACTCCGTTGGAAAGCCCAGGTGAAGAAGGATCTGGTTACACTTGGAATCTCCAATTCACACCAAAGATCGAAAAGAAAGAACGATTGACCCGCTATTGTCAACTCGGCTGTAAGCGCGTAAGCGTTGTCTACGCTTGTAAAGAAGGCGAAGAAGATACTTATTTAATTATATATTATGTAGCTGTCAAAGCATTTATAGAAGTGCTACAGACAAATGAGATGTGACTTTTTGGTTTCGCACATCGCCAAGAAGCTAAATAATTCACGAACCTTGAATATTGATTGATAAACAATACTTCATTTTTGAACACCGAATATTATTAAAAAATGGGACTGTCAGTCGAACAACTAAAAAATTTTACCCCGTTTGTGGAGTATGTCAAATCAATGGTCTAAACGCATAAACGGGATAAATGAGGTGCGTTTCAAAGTAAACAGGACTTAAAAAAAACAGAACAAATGGTTTTTTGGCAATATCAATTTATTTTATTCAAAATAGTCTCCTTCTGCTTCAATACAGCTCTTTGCACGGTCCAAAAGCATGTCGAACGAGTGTTTTAGATCGTTGCCCGGTATGGCCGCCAGTATGCCGGTGCAAGCCTTTTGAATGGCCTCTACGTCTGCATAACGCTTTCCTTTCATGGGCAAATGCATTTTTCCGAAAAGGAAGAAGTCGCACGGTGAAATATCAGGTGAATACGGGCGTGGTTAATGGTTAAACTGTGATTTTTGGTCAAATAATCGGTCACAAGCGTCGATCGATGAGAGCAAGTTTTGGTCGTTAGTCAATTTGTGCGGAACAAACCGTGCACACACCTTTTGTAAGCCCAAATGTTCAGTCAAAGTGCGATAAATCGATGTTTTCGAGATGTTCAATTCTATTTCCATGAATTTTAATGATGATTTCGGCTGATTTTTGATGATTCACGCACAGTTTCGATTTAATTTCCGGCGATCACGGATTTTGATTGGCCCACATGTTGATCGTCATTTATGCCCCCACGAACACTTTGAAAACGTTGAAACAACTAGTGCACTCTGCTACGGAATGGGCAATCATCGCCATAAACTTGTTTCATCAATTAAAACGTTTCGGTAAAAGTTTCACCAATTTTAAAATAAAATTTAATGTTGGCTGTTTGTTCGAAACTCATTTTCGCACCGATAACACAAACATACTTACACTTAAAACACAATAACTTCACTTTCAATCGATAAAATATCATGAAATTCTTACTGGACAATCGATAAAGATAGCAGACTCGCACGCATCAGTCGACATATTCTAGATTCAAAAAGTCCTGTTTACTTTGGAATGCACCTTGTAAATCGAAATTCTTTTTCTGATTTTTCAAGATGGAGTTTTTCCCAACATTCAGTCGGTACTTTTACCAGAGAATACTAAGAAAAATACATAAATTTCTATGTTGACGAGTCGTATGTTCATATACCATATCAACCTAAAAATGATGTTCATATACTAGATGTAAATTAAAATGAGGTCGTTTTCGAATCGGTAATTTATTTTAAATGCCGAGAATTTTGGTTATGAACCCGAACGACATTTCATCTGACATACAATGTCAGGGTCAAATTTGTAACGCTAAATCAGAAAATCATGTTCTAAGCCACTTCGGGCTGCAATTTGGTACCGTTAAACAATTTTACAGGGCGTAGAGAAGAAAGATAAAAAGCTTACTTTTTCGATTAAATCAACAATACACCGAACGAGTTGCCTCTGTGTTTCAAAAGACATCACTATATGGATCTATGTTGAACTATTTATTTTTAATTTTTACAAAAAAAGTAGTGAAACAATAATTGAGCACATAATGACTATTTAACAGTGAATATAATTAGGTATTTTCTAGCGATTTTGTTGCTGATTGTCTAAATTAGCTTTGGATTCGGAAAATTGAGAAACCGATCATAAATAAACATGTTCATTAGGTAACATTTCAATTAAACTCCAAGCCCTACAATTCATTACAATTGGCTAGCTTGTAGTTCCCACAAAAATTATCGCGCTTGCTTTGGATGTACAATTCATTCATTTTTGAAAGTAAAACTTTATGGTAATACTTTCCTGATAATACACGGTATTTGTAGATATCTCTATACATATTTACTATGTACGTATGTATGAATGTACATATGTATGCATGCATGCAATGCACACATTTGATGAATACAAATATGAGCGGCAAATGATGCAAAGTGAAAACTGACGTGACAGCGGTGTGGTGCACCTTGCTGTTGACAGCTAGAAGACAGCCGAAAAGACATAAAGGCAAGCGTGATACACAGCGGATACATGCACGAACCGTTAGGTGAAAAAACTTTCACTACATGCAATATTGTGTGTAGATACTCATACAAATGTACTGTATGTGTGTGAACAATTGCATGCAAGTTTGAGCATACACACACATACAAACTTTTATTATCGGCTTTGATAACAAATTGCGATAGTTAATATTCGGGGAAAAATTATATGTGCATATAGTATGTATATAGTATACATGTTTATTTATGTATATCGTCATGTCCATTTGTGCACGTACCCACTCTCACCCTCCGCTCACCCACATGGCAGCACTCCCACCCGCTACTTGAACTGCTAACCGGCGAAATGTCTCAGCACACGGCAATAAACGCGAATCGAATCGAAATACTGTTTTAATTAGATTAAGTTAAGTAAAAAATCCGTTGCAAGACAGCGCAGCACAAATTGGGGCCACAAACTCATACACACCCAATTGGCAAGCAACAATTGCTGTGTGCAGCAGCAAAAGACAATAAAGCAATGTGCATATGTATGTGTGTGTGTGTCGATTAAGTGGGGGAGACCGGCTTGGCAAGAAGTGTGTCGCATGCTACGCGCCACTGCCTCAAGCCAACTTTAATGGGGCAACCGTGAATATGCAAGCAGGCATGTACCACACGTACATGAATCGCGCTGCCTTCGAACTAGTGTGCAACTAGTTCTTTCGATGCAGTTCTATGCCTAAATAGATAATGCTATTTAGAAGCTATAGGATAATTGCCAGCTCCCTACAAGCGCTCTGATGAAAATCTGAACTTATTTTGGTAGGGTTACGTCTTGAAAGTATCAATAATAGAACTAGTTATCAATATGTATGTCGATATACAGAGAGCCTAAAAAACGGCAATATCGCCTATGCGAGAAATGTTCTACGGATCATTGTGAACATCTTTGCCTAAGAGATTATGGGTCTAAAACCGGTTTTGAGCCAGCGAATTTTAAGGCTTTTAGAGATTATACAAATTTGATTTTTGCGATATCCGAACAAAATTCCACACGTAGGAATTGATTATATTGTTCGTTCGAAATCGGACAACTATAACACATATCTCCCTTACAACCGATTATTTGGATTTTTTAAACTTTGACTTAAAAATCGCTATCTCGAAACTGGTTTTGGAGCCATAGTTGATCAGAACCATACGCTTTAATTTATATCGACTACTACGAGTATATCAAAGCAAGGACTTGATTCCAGAAAAGTTAAAGACATGCTTCAAAAAAATTCAGTGATTGGCTGATGACATTTCTAGATTAAATACTCTTTACTGACATCGATTAACCGTTAAACCGTTTTAATTTAATTAGAAAATTTTTCTATCACTCAAACACATCGAAAATACAAATAGAACGGAGAGCTATAAAACCGATAAACGAGTTATTTAGGTTAAGTTAGTCAAAAATAAGTTATGTTAGTCTAGTCCACGGTATCCAAATATAATAATAATGATAGCTAAATGAGCCACATCCAACTAATCGATTATGTCTTAGTAGATTTTCGAGTGAATTTATTAAAAACAGTCTTTTATTGTCTGGTGGTTTATGTTCTGAAAAAAATCCCTTGTCGCAAATTATTTTGGGAAGTCTACTTCTTTGAGACCGTAAGCAATTGAATGGCATTTTGAGAAAATATAAACCTTTCCTCAAGCGAGTCTCTCACGTCGTTTTAGTAACGCGTGTTTTTAATGTGTATAATTTTTGAATCGTTTTTAATGAGGCAATACTCTTTTTGGAGTTGATCTGTTTGATAGATGTCACATAGATTGCCTTTATATTTCGGGATTCGAAAACAGAAACAAATTTTAATCATCGAAAATCGCTTTATTGTTTTTAAAAATAATCTCCATTAAGGTCTATACACTTTTTTTATGCATTTGAACCAATTGTCGAAGCACTTTTGCCACTCTGATTGAGATAGTCTGTCTAAAACATGCCTTTTAAACTAAAACTGTTGACCACTTAGTTTACTTTTTACGAACGAGAATAAAAAGAAGTCAATCGGTGTCAAGTAGTTCTCTACAGAGGATGTATCATGAAATCGATGTTTTGTGTGCTTTAGTTGTTTCCGTCGATGTCTGAGAGCTCAAATAGTCGTAATGAAAAGTGATCCGTCTGCAGCGGTTGATTTTTCTGATTTCTTGAAAGACAACTGGAAAAAATGGTTGCATACCGCTCAGAATTTACTGTTCTGCGTTGTTCCAGTGGTATGATTGCGACATGTCCAGTTTTTCCATAGAAAAGGCTACCATTTGCTTAGAGGTGTTTCGTTTGCGAACAACTTTTGTTGAATTCGGATCTTGAAACACCCAGACAGTCGACTACTGTTTACTTTCGAGCTCATACACGTAAATACACGATTCATTAGCTGTCACGATACTACAAGTAGTCCCACTAATGTTCATAGTTGTCTCAATCTCACGATAGGTCACATTACGATCTTGCAATATCAGTTTGCGCACAGTATCAGTAGTTTCTGGAACAACAACTGATTTTGGACGATCTTCCGGAATCTCATCTTAGAGTGATCTATGACCTAGATTGATCACGTGGCGATCTTGCAATATCTTGATGCTGGATAATTTCCGGAACAACAACTGATTTTGGATGATCTTTTCGAAAACCATCTTGGCGTGATTTTCGATATCGATTGATCATGTGACGAACTTGTAATATCAGATTGCACACAGCATCAATAGTTTGCGGAATAACAACTGATTTTGGAAGATTTTCCCCGAAATTCATCTATGAACTTTTGGAGCTTCCAGCTCCTCGGCTGGAGTTTCATACGAAACATAATGGCAAAATCTTATCTTGATAATAAAGTTAAATTCTTAGCCACAACATTAAATTATATGCGTTTTATTTCTTCTTGAAAACCTCAAGACTAAAAAAGATCTTCTCCATTTTAAAGATGCGACTTTTCTACCGTAGGCAACCATGAAAGAAACGAAAACTGCCGCATGCAAGATCAACAAAGTGGCATGTGGCATACAAGTTCATTGCTTAGGCCAATTGATATACCAAAGTTAAACATTTGAAGACTTAACAGCGTTTGGGAGAAGTGCGATGCGCACGCGCAGCTGTCACGCCAAAGTTAACACCAGAGATTGCGCTTGCATTCAATGTGCGTTGCTTGTTTTGTAGGCTTTAAAGCGCGCTGTTTGTTGCCTTTCCCCAAACAACAAAGCACAGAGCGCGTACATACGTATGTATGTATGTATATATAATATATAGACTTGTACATATGTATATATAATATACTTATATCTCGATGTATGTATTATATGCAGCTTGTACGTACGTGTGCGCCACTTACACATAATTTGCCATTTCTTTAATTTACTTTTATTTGTTGATTTGGCCACAATGTGTCTCTGGCCTTGTCTCAGCTATTTATTTATTTGCCTTTCTTTCGAAAGTTCACATTCAACTCAATCTTTCGTCGCGTTGAGCTACACAATGTTTCAGCTATTTGTGTTGCACTCGCGCACTCCCAGAAAATATTTAATTACCACGGCATTTGACTGCGACACCGCGCCGCATTTGTTATGAGTTTAGTATGCTGGGCCTATGTACAAGATTTGTTAATGAAAGCAAGCCTAAAATTGAATTTGTAATTCACCATGCTTACAAATTTCTAATTACTGTCACTGGAACTAATGTTGGCTTTGAAAAAGAAATTTTTGAATCACTATATTGCCACCACAAATCTTTCATGCTAATTCTGAAAGTTTAAGTTTGTAAAAACTAAGCAACTGTATTTGAACCTTTGGTTGGTTGCAAAGGGAGGCCCATGATCGTCAAACCGTAAGAGACCGCACTTAGACAATTATTAGGCCCATTGTACTCCATTGGTGGTAACAAATTAAGCCTTAGCCAGCAACTCAGTGGATAGCCTGAATCTTTTCCAACCCAGCTGCTCAATGTCTTTTAAGTTAGAGCATTGGGTGTCGTGGTGCAAGTCTCGTCAAAACTGCTGAAGACTGGGCATTAGCATAGAAAAAGTTCTAACGTCTCATCATCCTCCGCGCAAGCGGCATTCTGCCGAATCCACTTATCCCATTTTTTTAAAGTGGGATCTGAAGGGTAGGTGCTCTGTGATGAAACTCACAATGTTACTAAGCCGCATACTGCCTAGAAGTAGAAGCTTTTTGGTTTGTCCACCATCAACTCTACCTCACAGTAACTTTGTGATATGCTCTGTGTTATAAGACCTGAGATGTTCCTCTGGAGTCCATTGCTTCAAACCCTTGATGGAACTGAATGGCCTATGGCGGCTTATGCGAGTTGCTGTGCATGAGCGAACCAGCTCCACTGCGTTTTCACATCCTTCTATAATATATGACTGGGTTTCCAGGTGATATTACCTGAGTTACCTACTAAAAGTCTAATTATTGGCTGCTTTCGTAACCTAATACAATGAGACAACAGATATACAGGGTTTGTCCGGAAGGTAATAGGACTGATTTTCTTCCGCCGCGACTATACTTCGACACACGTCGGCGTCTCCTCGCCCAAAAAAGGATGAGCAAATCCAAAGTGAAAGCGATGCTCATTGCCTTTTTTGACATCAAAGGCATCGTCCACCATGAATTTGTTCCACCTGGACAAACCGTCAACGCCAAGTTTTACGTGAAAGTCCCCAAGAGCTTCAAACGGAAGGTCAATCGGGTCCGACAAGACATCGCAGCCGATTGGAAGTTGTACCACGACAATGCCCCGGCTCACACCGCCTTTCCTGTGATCAGCTGCCTAACCAAGGCCGGCATCCGCGGCCACCCTACAGCCCAGATGTTGTCCCCGGACTTTTTTATTTCCTTCCCTGAAAGCCGATGAAAGGCAAGCATTTTGAGAGGACAGAGGGGATCCAAGCAGCATGCCCTTCGGTTTTCAAAGCTATTCCGGAGATTGCCTTCCGTGATGCCTTCAGTGCTTGGAAATCATGAAGGCAGCGCTGCATCGACGCCGAAGGAGCCTATTTTGAAAGTTTTTAAAGAACTGTAACGATTGGTTCAATAATTTTTTGAAAACGATGTGTTTAATTCCTCGTGTTTTTTTATATGGCGCATGACCAGCTTAGCTCGAGTTTGTTGACAAGGTCCAGTATGATACCATGCCTGCAGAGACACCGAGTCTGGCTTCAAGGGTCTAAACTTTTAAATTACCCAAAAATGGTTATTTAAAAACATTTTAAATATTAAAATGATTTCCCTGAAAATTTTGTTTATATACATAAATACATACATATAAGTATATTTGTATGTTTCTTCAAATACTATATGGTATCTCTAAGTATCTTTATATTACACACTGTATATATGCAATGCATATTAAGCATATATGGATATATAATTGTACAGTTGCTTACCTTGGTGTGCAAGAATGCCAGACTCTTGTTGACATTTTCGATTTTATGTACACGCATCCGACCGTTATTCGGCTTTCCCAGTTTCTCCGACGATATGATCTCCAACAGCTTAAGTAATTTGATGCCATCGGCTAGATCTGTGAATAGGTCTTCGACCTCCATTTTTGCCTGCAACAAACAAATGCACACAAACGCAAACGCACATTATTAGAGATTGTGAAAAAAGATGAACAAAAATATGAAAAACTTGTTGTTAGTTAATCATTTGTAAGTAAGTTTTTTGTAATTATCTTATTTGTTTTGGGTATTTAGGTAGCTCTTTAAGATTCTTTAACGCAGTGTGGCGCATTTACATATTTTTAGACATTTGCTTAGTATGTTAGGGTGGGTAAAAAACGCATAGTCAAAAATACTATTACATTTTTCGAATAGTTGGAAATGAGATTTGAAATTTTCTATCTGATAATATGAAAAAAAAATATAAAACTGTAAGACAGAGGAGATTCCCGTTACATTTAAGAGCTCATACTTGGAGAGACTTTCATTGCGATGTCTATAGCATATTTGTCAGAGTAGTAAGCGAAATAACATTTGGTTTTTTGACCCACCCTAATGTATATAAGTATTTATTTATGATTTATGCAACAGCAAGCAGCTTATGTTGTAAGTATTTACTTATATTTATATTTGTACATACATACTTATATAAGTATGAATTTCGCAAGCTTCGAGCAAAAATCAGCGAGTGGTGAGAAAAACAAACTTTCTAAACATCAAATATGAAAGAGATTAGAATTTGTTGCATTTACATACTGTAGTATGTATGTATGTTTATAAGAAACTTATCAAATTTGTCTTTGATATCTTAAAAAGTAATATAATATAAAAAAGATACATACATATATAATAAGTAATAAAGAAAAAGGAGCTGATCCACTTTCTTCCAGCACCTCAGATCAGTCTCTTATGTTGCTGTTGTAAAGGTTACCTAATCCCCGTTCGGATGATAAGGATTACATAAGTTGTCTTCGACGTCATTCAACGGCAGCCCAGGAAACGTGCTATTTCGACTGGGTCGGACCATTGGAAAAATGGTGTCAGATGAGAAGGATTAACAGGGCATACAAAGAGGTGGTTAGAGTTATGCGGGGACTCGTTGCACGCTGGACATATACCTCCTACCGCATCCAGAACGAAGCTGCGCAAGGTCACTCTCGATTCTCGCGGCAACTCGAGCTCGTTGTCGCAATGGGTGGTGGTTTGACTCCAAGTACGTTATTCACTGAGAGTGAGTCGATGAAGGTGTTAATGGCTCCTCTGTGAATGGTAGTCAGTACATGTCATCATGAAACAAATTTGATCAGATATACGTCCGAAGTCTGGTCGGCGTATTGTTTGATGTCGTCGACGTAGTTAAGGAATGCCCTATAAATGCTCCTAAGAGGCGGTTCCGCTAAATGCAGGTGACTGCAGGGAAAGCACCCCAGCAGGAACTACTTAAAGAGGAGTTCCTTATGCTCCTTAACCGGGCCTCACTATGCAGGTAAAGGTGACATCAAGAACCATCCTGTCGTAGTCCGGAGTGCAGTGTTTTGACAAGTTTGCAGCATCCAGGCGACCATATTGGCGCGGCGTAGCTAAGGACCGACCGGCCGATTGCCTCGCATGTTACCAACAACGTTTGTTTGTCCTTTACCCATTTGCTGCCGACTAGGGACTTGAAGATTTTGTTGCGGCTCTGTACTTTGGCGATAATCGTGGTCGTATGAGGCGTGAAGGAGCACAGAAAGTCAGGAGTGAAAGTCACAAATAAAATTTTAGGGTTATTGACGGTCGGAATCTTAACGCTATTGACTGCAATATTAAGGTCAAGTCTGTGCTCCTTCGCTGTGGATTTAGTGGGGACAATGTTAAGTTCTGTGCAGCGAGAAAGGTCGGAGAGATAGTCGTTTACTTTTAAGCACATGCCATCGATTCCATTGCCCGACGTCATTATCGTGTAATCATCAGCGTAAGAAGTGATAGAAATTCCCTCTGGAGTTTCGAGATGTATAACCTTTTGTTTAATTCTTCTCAGTTTTGAGTTTTTACCTCGAAATAGTTTGTATGGCAGCTATTTGCCAGTAGTCCGATTTTGGAGATTCCAAAAAATGAATTTTATAGCGTTTTTCGACCCAGAAGGTTATTACAAACTGAATATATCCTCTTTAGGGATTTATATTAAACTATATGCTAATGCGTTATATAGGTATATATATTTTAAAGGGTCTCCAACGTTTCCTTCTAGGTTTTTCATACAAACTTGGTAGCAAACTTAATATAGCCTGTTCGGAGATAAATCCGATGCTAAAGTACTACAGAGAATAATGTCGAATTTGTAATTATCAATAGAGAACTAAGTGCAGTTCCAGAAACAGACGAGAATGAAATTGGGTAGCAAAATCATGAAACAAATTTGATCAGATATAACAAGACAAGTCCAAAAGAGCTTTAAAAATATCAAACCAAGATGCTATCAGATCTAAAACTGTTATCAAAAGGTGCTCTACAGTAATCGTTTGAATAATATTTCGAATATTTTTGGTAAGGAAGTAGACATATCCTCACTAATACCAAGCGTGGCGCAATTTAGATAGATTCGCAAAACAAAGTCTTCACTAAAAATGAAGATTCAAGTGTTCCATGATTATTATAAATATTTTATTTGAAAAATTGAACATTTTACAGTTATATTTTAAATTGGTGATTCATGCAATACTTGGGTCTTTCATTGATTCAATATATTTATATAAATATGGGCTTATTTATTGCTTTTGAAAAATATTTATGTTTGATTACTGCAAATTGGAGCTTGAGCTACCTTCATCGTTTTCCGACATACATATTTGGTATCTTATATGGTTTAATTTTATAAAGATGTTACCCATTTCGACTAATATAAATGTTAGGTTAACGCTTATACTCACTTTTATCAAAAATGAATTCATCCATTTTGTAAACGTCTTCTTTTGTATATGTAGACGCTCCTCCTGCAGTGTTTTGATACGCTCATTTTCGAATTTGATAATACCGTCACGCTGGTTCATGGTGGCATCTTTGCGATTTTGTGCCTGCAACGAGTAACCGCCGGGTTCATATTGAGATGCTGGAAAAGTAAAAATATAAAATGATTAGTGGTGTGAAAATGTAAAGTATAATATTGGCAAAATAAACAAAATTTGATAGGTAACGGTATATGTTTACATACTTATGTATATTAAAATATTAAAACAAAAATCGAAAAGTTATAATATTGTGTTTAAAATAGGTGGATAACTGGTATAACTATTATTATATGAGCAATAAAATACACTCGCTGAAATAAGCGAACTAAAACGAGTTGACGAATTTTAATAGTAATTGTAAACGAAGCCTTTTCTTACGTTCGGAACATAAGGAAGTAATATTTTGTTCTCATATGGACCTTAGAAAAAGTAATCGGACGACATTGTCGTAATTCCTATTTCTATCATACTGATCATACCGGAAATTCTAACTTCGAAAACTTTTTGCTCGAGCTTTTTTGTCATCATATACTTGGAGATGTGCTACTGCCTATCAAAGAACAGTTGATTCTAAGAAATCAATTATGTTTACAGATTTTTAGAATTTTCCCGACTAAGGGGGGGATCGATCCAGGATTCCCCGATCGTCGCAGTCGAGGGCTTAATTATATTACTTTTTAGTCCAAAGTGAACTCAATCACATATACTTATTTATTGATTATGCAGCAAAATCGCAACAGACCCTCAGCACTGTCACGATTCTCTTGAAATATAGGTTGTAAAGCTCATGAGCACTTTTTTCAGCCAAGTTCGAAAACATGCATATACATACATACATATACTTTAGTGAAAAACCTATAAGCCCCACAAGAATTTCTCAGAAGAGCTAACCCCACTTCGTATCCAATGGATACTATATACACTTGAGTGCATGTAAATGTTTACACATCACAACCATTTGTTTACAACAATTTTATTATTGTTTATAGAAAGCATAATAATAACAATTACCAACAATAACAATAAGATAAAGGTTAACGAAAGAAAGAAACTACAGCGCATAGACCACCGAGAGACAATACTATTACATACCCACAACAATAACAAAGGAAATTGTTAGCTACACATTGCACAAAAACAACAAAAGAAGTTGACAGTAAAGGCAAGTCACCGAACCATACAGACAAACAAACAAGCGAGCAATGCTACAGAATGAACACTCCAAATCACTTCGGAAACCATACAAGAGTCAAAATGTTGCGCATCCAAAGGGAACAATTGAGCTTTTGCGGAAACGGCAGAAAATCAATGCACACACACACTTGCAGTTTTATGTTTCGCTTTCAATAACTATAGGTGTGTATGTAGGTATGTAACTATATTAAAAAATATACATATGTATATATTGTCAAATACATTTGTATGTATTGGAGTTCATTGAAAAATTAGACACATTTATTTTATTGTCCGCCAAACAAAAGTAAGGTTGAACTGAGTTGTGATGTAATCTAATGTAATTCGCTACGCGCAAGCGCAACAGCTCTTCCGCTTCACTTTCTTCGCCTAACATGGCGGCGAAATTTTTTGATTGCGCCATTGATTGATTTGTCGACTAACATACATACATAAGTATGTATTTATGTACATATATGGTTGTTAGCACAATGCCTGACGAACTTAATCCGCAATGCAGTTCATTAAACCACTGCGACAATAACAATCAAGCAGTTACTTCACTAAACTCTGCAATGAAAATGAAAAGCTTGTGAAAATAGTAGATCTCAATTACATATTTTTTTCGTAGACCCCTTAAAGAACTCAGTTTTTGAATTATCGATTCACTTCTACCCAAGAATCTGCTTATTGGTCGGAACCGCCGATATCGGATCGCTATAGCTCTCTATAATAAAACTTTAACTCTCTAATAACTCTCTTTTAATGAATTTTAGCTCAAAACCTCTTCAAACTTTTAGAGTTCTTAAACTTGATATTTAAGAGCTGATCTATAATATAATTTTTCGAAATAATAAAATATTTCATATATTGATTTCAGCACTTTGAGAAAAAATTTTAGATTCTAAAAACTATCAACTACATTTTTCAAATGTTTGAGAAAATATTATTCAAGATAAAATCTCAAAATTGATTTCAATACTTTTAGAAAATGTTGAGTGGTCCAGAACAATTCTGAAAAATAGTCTACAAATTGTTAAAAAGTATAAAAATTGAGAATACATAATACATTTAGTATAAGAGTTCTAAAGTTGAGTAGCCTTTGAGATATCGGTTGGAGAATAAGAAAATTGGTTTAGTTTAACATTTACAAAAATATATAAGTACTTGTATACTACAACATTTTTCAGTTAATCTCAAACCATTCGACAGATTATAACTAACTTTAACCCTTGGTTTACCTCTAATTTAGCAATTGCATAAAACATGATTAAGTTAACAAGATAAAGGCGGAGGCTGATGGACTGCCGGACGAGCTATTCAAATGCGGTGGCGAGATACGTAAGCCTCCTCAACATCGTATATAAGGTTCTAGAGAGTGTATTGTGTAAAAGATTAAAGCGCACCGTCAACAAACTGATTGGACCTTATCATTGTGGCTTTAGGGATGGAAAGTCAACAACAGACCAGATATTCACCATGCGCCAAATCTTGGAAAAGACCCGCGAAGAGAGAATCGATACACACCACCTCTTCGTCGATTTCAAAGCTGCTTTTACGAAAAGAAGCTGCCTTTATGCCGCTATGTCTGAATTTGGTACTGACGTTGAGCAATACCAAAAGCTCCGTCAGAACCCAAAAGACCACACCGAGCCGTTTGATACCAAACAAAGGTTCAGACAAGCCGACTTCTTATTGTGCGACCTCTTCAATCTACTCTTAGAGAAAGTAGTTCGAGCTTCATCGAGAAGGTACAATCTTTTAATAAGAGTGTACAGCTGCTAGCGTATACAGATGATATTGATATCATTGGCCTTAACAACCGTGCCGTTAGTTCTGCTTTCTCCAGACTGTATAAGGAAGCCAGGCAAATGGGTCTGGTATTGAACGTGGCTCCCACGTTACTATTGACAATCATAACTTCGAATTCGTAGATAATTTCGTCTATCTTGGAACCAATATTAGGAGCTACAACAATGTCAGCCTCGAAGTCCAAAGCATAATAACTGTAGCCTATAGGTACTACTTCGGACTGAGTAGGTAGTTGAGAAGTAAAGGTCTCTCTCGACGAACAAAGACCAAATCTATAAGTCAACCATTATTCCAGTCCTGCTATACGGTCCAGAGGCATGGACGATGAGTCGACATAGTTCAGCGAATTAAGGGGCAGCGACATGTCGTCTGAATGGATGAAAACACTGCAGCTCTGAAAGTATTCGACGCAGTATCAGCCGGTGGAAGCAAGGTAAGAGGAAGACCTCCACTCCGTTCGGAAGATCAGGTGGAGAAGGACCTGGCTGCACTTGGTATCTTGAATTGGTGCCAAACAACCCAAAATAAGCAAGAAACAGCTTTTAACACCACAGTCTCAAAATGACTGTAATCTAGTGTAATTGTAGGTAGTAGGTACTTCAAACAAATATAAGAGGCGAGATATTTTTTATAATACCTTATATTTTTTAATAATACCTTTCGAGTTATGCATTTTTTTTTGCAATAATAAAGAAAATATAAGAAACTACCTTCCTTAACAAGAGCTCATACTTTGAGTAAATTTCTTACCAAGCAATACTTGGGAGAATATAGTACAAATACAGAACCGATTTCCAGACCCACCCTAATATATTTTATATACATATACTATATTTATACGAGTACACAATCATTTAAATTTCAATTATTCCTTATACGAGTATGACAAGGGATGATCCTACATGACAGGGGTTCTCAATTTCAAAGAAAAAACAAGCACAAAAAATGACTAAGGTTCATTAAGAAATTCCATTAAGCTTTCATCATTTATTCGTTTTGCTATTTTTATAAATTTTCTATTTTAAACTGATGGCTTATATAAAAAAAATATCAAGGTCCGCGATTTGTATATGTGAGCAAAAAGAGCAACAATTAATGTATTCAAATTTATGCATGTATGTGTTTCAATTCGAAACCGATAAATGCCTCACCCAAAACCACTAAATCAATCAGAAACAAATAACTAACAGCCTGACAATCAGCTGATAATCGCCAACTTAGATGGCAACGCACACACTTTATTGGATGCTTATGTAAATTAAAAACATACATACGTATGTAAATTAAATACATATGTATATGTATACATATACATGTATATAAGTATAATACTCGCGCATATTTAAAAACAAAGGGTTAGCTGAATTAAAAAAGTCTGCTTTTATAATCAAATAATATATTTCGAAACCTCAAACTTGAGAGTGACCTTGAGTATTTAATGAATACATTTCACAAACATTTTTAGGTTACAAGTTGACAGCTTGAGCATTGAGGAAGTCAAAAAAAAAAATAAATAAAATTATTAAAAATATAATAAAACCACTACCGGTGGATATGATGTATAACTTTTGCATACACACACAACATAAATATTTCTATAAACCATAAAATTTATCAAAAAAATTCAAAATAATAATTTCACATTCTTGCGTAACAACTGTGAGACGCTCAAAAAACAGATACACATACAAACACATGTACATACATATGTACTTATTTATGCGTATAATTAAAGTAAATAAACTTCAATTTCGAAAGCAATACTGATAAGCGCTGAGGTTGACATCAAGTTTGTTTATATATACTACATACATACATATAATATCAGCTACTAATTAGAAAAAGTGAGACTTGTTCAAACTAAATTTTTAAAATTATTCATTATATTTTTCCAATTTTTCTTTCGAAGTCAACTATGATTCACAGCGAGAGTTTAGGCAATGACTAGTCATCATTGAAGAAAGCTTCGACTTGGTGATCGCAACTTTTTTCACTTGAAGAGAGCTCATCGATGACATACATATGTATGTACATACTACGTACATACTTATGTCGTTTTGTCATTTGTGTACATTTTTAGAGTGCTGATGAGATATACTTAGATAGAGATAGAGTTGATGCGACAATAAATTATTTTTGTTGGGTTACATAGTATATAAATATATTAAGCGCTATGAATATTATTTACTAGTCGGTATATGTACATATTTACATCATTCATAAGGTTATCATAATACACCTTATATGTAAGTAACCTTTGCTGCCAACACTTCTGAGATAAATAGGTGCCTAAAAACAGTTTAAAAGAAAAACACTTGAAATTATTTATTATAATATTTTCTGCATAACTTATATGTACATACGTATATCATATGATATCTAGACTTCGAAAATAGTGATTTCCAGGCTCACAGCATAAGTTTTTCATAATGAAAAAAAGCTACTTATATTTTACTTTCTATCGCAGAACCAAGAATATTTTAAAAAATAATGAAGTGATTTTTATACTCTTGCAACATGTTGCTACAGAGTATAAACATAAGTATGTATACAGATCCAGTTTTGTTCACCTAACGGTTGTTTGTAACACTTAAAACTAATCGAGCTACATATAGGGGATATGCCTTTGGTGATAATTGTTTGTCGCAAGCAAGTGCGTATGATTGGTACTGATTCGAGGATTGGGTCGAGGACACGCTGACGATGAACGTCCGTCAACATCAGCTGACAATCAACACGTTAATAAAGTTAATGAATTGGCGCTTGATAATCGACGATTAACAATCAAAGATCTTACTGGCATCTTTAGAATACCGGAAGGATCAGTGAAAACCATTTTGAAAGATCATTTGGGCCTAAGAAAAGTGAAAACACGATTGGTTCCAAAATCACTAAATTTTTTTCAAAAAACAATGTCGCGGTGACGTCTGTGAAACAATGCTTTCTGACTACCAGGATGTCATGAAACGTATTAGTAATGGCGATGAGTCTTGCATCTATCCTTACGACCCGGAAACAGACGATCAATCGGCCCAATACCTTGGCAAAGGTGAGCCGAAGCCGGAAAAAACACATCAAGGTATGGTGCACTCCAAATTTATTCCGAACAGCCAAACTGTCAACAATGAATACTATCTGAGTGTTATGTGTCGTTTGCGCGAAGGTATTCGTTAAAAGAGGCCGGACGACTCTTGGTTTTTGCACCACGATAATGAACTGTCGCATATTGCATTGCTTCTTCGTTAGTTTTTAGCCAAATTTTCAACCGTTATCGTGCCGAAACCCAGGTATTCGCCTGATTACCTTCGTGTGATTTCTATCTATTTAGCAAACTCAAATGACTGCTTCCAGGAAACTGTTTTGAGTCAACTAAAGAAAAAAAAACTAAACCTGAATCGCATTAAAGGCTATTCAGGGAAATGACTTTAACAACTGTTAAGAATTTCAAAATAAAGAACAAAATCTTACCATTTTTTGCTCATAGTAGTATATTATTAAAATTCGGAAGTGTTGCAAGGGTAAGAAATGCTCGGTTACACACGAGTTTAGCCCTCCCTTTCTAATAATTAATAATTTTTTTTGTTTGTGTTCTTTTATCATCAGCACCCAACTTCAAGACTTCATAGGCTGTCAAAACTGTCAATTAAATTTGCTAGTCACGCGTTAGTTGGGGATACCTCTTAAAAAGTAGTCGAAAATTAGTGCTTTTTACTTTTATTGTGCTAGTTTTGAGAGCGCAAGGTACATCAAGTGTTAACTTACAGCCAGTTTCGATGAATGGACTGAATAAAACAGTAGAGATAACATTAGAAATATGTAAGAATGCGAACATAGCTCATGAAATGGAAGGTTTAAAAACTATATATAGGAATGAAGGAAGAAAGTAATTTGACAATTATCAAAGCATAAAATAAGCTATAATAGTATACTCTATTTTACGGCATAAAGTTTCTGCACTTTGAACGCTACGTACACATAAATACATACATAAGTACGTATGTATGTAAGTATCCTGAACAAGCCATGAGCTTGTTCACAATGTTTATTAAAAATGCTTATGTCATAACTATTTTCCGTTATAAAGCCATTTTTAACCATTTCACAGCGCAAAAAATCGAAACTGATAACAAGGGCAATAGCAATACATTGTATATGTATTTATATGGACTTATGAGTTTGTCAAGCTTTTCCTATACTATTTTACCAAGTATGTATGTTTGTATGGTATGTATGTATATATGTAGTTATATAGTAGTAACATTCTTGCAGTTGATAAAATTAGCTAACTTCTTTCACGAATTGAGTGAAAGAAAACTTGTTTTTTGGTACGATTTTTATACGCTGAAAAGGCTATACTCGTATTAAGTTTGCCATGACGTGAGACACTGAATTAAGTGTCGGCGACCCTATAAAGTATATACATATATAAATGATCAGTATGTTGAGCTGGGCCGATTCAGCAATGTCCGTCTGTCTGTCTGTTAGTCTGTCTGTCTGTTAGTCTGTCTGTCTGTCAGTCTGTCCGTCCGTCCGTCTGTATATATACAAACTAGTCTCTCAGTTTTTAAGATATCGTTTTGAAATTTTGCAAACGTCATTTTCTCTTCAAGAAGCTGCTCATATGTCGCAACTACCGATATCGGACTACTATAACATATAGCTGCCATACAAACTGACGATCGGAATCAAGTTCTTGTATGGAAAACTATCACATTTGACTCTTTATCTTCACAAAAGTTGGCACAGGTTATTTTCTAAGATAATAATGTAATATACGAAGAAATTGTTCAGATCGGCTCAATATAGCATATAGCTGCCATATAAACTGAACAAGCGGAATCAAGGGCTTGTATGGAAAACTTTCGCATTTGACGTGATATCTTCACAAAATTTGATATGGATTACTGCTTAAGGTAATAATATAATCTCCGAAAAAATTGTTCAGATCGCATTACTATAACATATAGCTTCCATACAAATGCACCTGCCGAAGTTAACGATTTTTCTTGTTTTTCTTGAAATTATAAATACACGAAAGTAGTTAAAGAATGTGGTATAACTATGTGTATATGTAAGTATGTCAACAACCTCTGACACTGTCGTTGGTTACTAAAAATTATATAATGTTTTCAATATATTGAACCTACCCAAAGCCTCGCGGTCATATGAAATGTAACGTTTGTACTGATATCTGGTGAAGTTCGAGTGCATATTCACCAGCGTTTGCTAATCAGTGTTAGCTAGCTTTCACAAAAAATAAAAATAAAATAAATAAATATTACGTTGGAAGCATCAAGCTAGTTGTCACCGGCACAATTTCAAACGTTTTCGCTACGCTTTTTTTTATTATTTTGCTTTCTTTTCCCGATAAAGCACTTTTAAAGGAACTATAAATTTGGATACGTTTGTTATATGTACTCGTATATATAATTCCGTAATATTGATTTGTGATTATTGCTCGTCGTTATGTTCGTTGTAGCGTAGTTAACGCTGCGCGCACCGTAACACCACTGAGTGGGCCATTCCCAATTGGCCGTTAACAATCTACATGTGCACCTATATCTGTAAGTGTCTAACCATGAAGCAAGCACAGATACGCGAAATGCTCAGCAATGTCCGCAGCTTATCAGTAAAGCTACAAGAGCTAAAGGTATGAAAACACAATTCACTAGCTGCTTAAGACGAAAGAATTCTACCAAGACGCGGGTACATGTGAATGTGTGCATTCTAATGTAGTAAAATCATGTGGATTGCGTTAATGTCGTTGCCAAAATGCTTAGTCCACCTTTATATTATATAAAAACTGCAAAAATCGTCATAAAGTTGCCAGATGTCAGCGAATTGTTCGTTCAATTCAGTTTTCCATAAACGCTACTGTATATAAATATGTTTATACATATGAGTATGTGTGCATGTGTGTGAAAAATAACGTTATCTATGTAATTGTCTGCCATATAATGATAACTGTGAACGCTTATCAATGGAAAGTGTTAAAAAAAGCTTCATACAAACGGCTATCTTATCAGTGGTATGCCAAAATGGGGGGAGCTTGTGTGTTTGGGGAGGCTCGAAGGGAAATTGTTTGCCGTTATCATAGAGGAGATAATACATATATGTAGTACAGGTACTATACACAATCCTATATACAAATATAATAATAACTACGTGAGCCGATTTAACCCGCAAAACTCTTCGCACAAAAATGATTTTACGGACTTCTCGCAAATATGTATAAGTTGCAAGTAATTCTTATTGAACCACAGCGCATAGTGATAATGCGTAAGAATTTCAGTAATTTTGCAAATTGTGCAAGCTAATTCCACTCTATTTTTAACAAAAACATCAGGTAGAAATGTACGTTAGAAAAAAATTCCTGTGATCCGCACGGGAATTTTATCAGCGAATTAATATTGAAAAGTAGAAAAGTTTGTGGTTGAAAAACAGTAAAAGCGCCGATAAGGTTGGCAATAAAGATTGATTACCTATGTAAGAATAACATTAAGAATTTTTGAATACAAATACATAAGTTGAATTTGAGATTAGTTTGAAAAAATCACATTAAATCTCTACTTTACCACACATAACATAACATAACATTCGCAAAATAACGAAACAAAATTGTAATATATCAATATAAGTTAAAAATATTTTTTATTTGTTTCAAATATACTTTTTCCTTCCAAAAGATTCTTAAAATAGATAATACCTTATAACAATAATGATAGTTTATTTTACCTCCGTCAAGCGACGTCGTGTTTTTTTAGCACGAACTGTCAAACTTTCATTTTAAAAGTTGTAATTATTTCCTCATTCCCTACCGTCTTTTCGTTGATAACATCTCGAACTTCCAAAAAAAATTATCTCTATTTCTGTCCGTCTTACTATTATGAATGTTTTCATTGTTTTTCTACATTTTTATGCTGCAGATTACGACTTTATCGAGTACCATATATAGTATTTATGACTGGAACGTTTTTACGACTCCGAATTCTTAATTTGTAAATCGCCTTGTATTTATCTTGCAACTTTTTGAATAATACTTTAAACTATTTCAAGAACAACAGTCCCATTTATATTAAAATCGTAATTGCCTTAGACATAGGTAGCTAAGACTGATTATAAATAGACCTAGACTCTTCGCTCTAGGAGTCTGGCTCTAAAGAATATGTGAAGGGGGTGGCGAGTGTCATTATACAATACTTTTTTTATAAAAATATAATAAGGAATTTGTCAATAAAATTTGATTTTTTTCTTGCTTTGAAAGCTTGACTAATAGCTTTATTGTCATATTTATATAGTTGGATAGAGTTCAGAGTTTAATATGCTCTCTATAATTCCTGGACTTGCCAACAAACAATGAATATTTTTGCAGAGGACTAAATAATATACTTTGGAAAATGATAATGTTACTTTTACGTTCTGATAAGGGATCTAAGAATTGCAAAAAATAGAGACAGTTTGTGGAAAAAACTATTATTAAACACTAGATTTATGGAGAATATTTGAGTCATGTTTAAAAAACTAATGGGCCAAATCTATTCACCCTAGATTAATAAGAGTTATCAATAATTGGCCGATGTTTTTAACTGATTACTAGAAGAGAATTGGTAAAATGCAAGTATTGCCTATTAAGTCAGTTCAAGCATAAAGTGTACACTTCATACTATAAATAAATTTACTTGAAATATTCGACTAACAACATAATGCAAAAACTTATATTTTATTTCATCTTAACTAAAAACCTACAAAACATCCTAAGATAATCTGATTCAAGAGACATTTCTGCAACGATGGTCATTAAAAATTTAGATCAGATAACTCATGGGCAGATATCTAAAGTTATTCTGATTCAAGAGACATTAATGCAAAGTAGAAGGAAGTTATCAAATAATCATATTCAGATCAGATAACTCATAGTTTTAGGGTCCCCTCGTAGCATATCCACACTCAAATTTGAAAATCTCGAATACAAATATTTGAGTGGCACAAATGATTCAGTGAAGTTCGTGAGGTGAAGTCATGCGAGTTATCCATCAGATGACATTAAAATTGAAAAAGTTAAAGAAAAAGAGCTTAATTGTCGTGTTAGCATTAGCGATATAATATAGGATCTCAACATCTCTTATCAATAGACTCAACATATTTTACTGTTTAAGTGCCAGTTGAAGCATGCCAATGTTAAACTCATACTAAAAGACCTGAAAAAGAAAAGATGTTTGACCAGAGAACATAATATAATTCTTTCTTTTACCAAAGAACTCTTTCTTTACTAGGAAGAACTCTTTCTTTTATGGTTTGCCAACGTAGCCGAAGATCTTACATACATCAAACGCATCACTATTGGTACTTGTTCTAGTTTTATGAATATGACGTCGGAACTATCCAACAATCAAGCGAATGACGTTCCAAAAATTACACGAAACCGAAAAAAAAAAACTGCTGAAGGTAGTGAAGACCTTTCCAGCTGAGGCTTACATATATGAAATGTATGGAAAATTGGAGGGCGATATTAAAGATTTGTATGGAAATACGTGAAAATTTTGTGTTTTTTTTTTTTTTTGTACTAGTCAAAATTGATCATTGTATTATCAAAATCTTGATAAAAAAAACTAATTTAAGAAAGCTCGTATTTCCATCGGTTATTGGCTTTAAAATTTTATGTTTAGAATCTGTACTTGAAGAAATTTATAAAAATTCTTGAACTTCAACTACATACGTCCTTATTTTTAAACTTTTATTGGCTCTTAAGAATGTAGGCATAAATGTAGCTTATCTGATCATAAAAGTTACAAATAACCATTGGACATCAAAATTTGTAACAAAAAAAGTTGTGCTATCAGTAAAGGTCATTTTATGTACACAAATGCTGATAATTTTCCTCAGAAAGCGTTCTTTGCAAAGATAGCCTATAGAAATACGTTGCAAAAAGTTAGCTTGAAGCAAGTATTAATTTGCGAAAGTGCGTAAAAAGTTATGAAAATAATTACTTAACTATTATTATATATAATTACATGCGGTTATGTTACATAAATTTTGATTGTCATTACTTTCAGAGTAGAAAGAAATAAAATAAAATATTCAGACAAAAATGAAAAAATACATACGATTTAAGTAGGTAACTCTATTTATCAGCAAATTTTTAATCGCATTTTATTAATACTTCAATTTCATTCTTATCTTTTGTCGATTTTCTGTAAAGTCATATTTCTTCTTATCACATTACCGGCAAAGGTAGGCCAATGCACTCATAAAAAAACTGTATTGTCTATTTTTAGGCGCCGAAGTGAGTTTTTCTGCAAAACTATTAGGTATTATTTCCGGCAACACAATTATAGTAAAAATTATTTATAATCATTAAACTATATCGTATAAGATATGTATATAGTATAATATATTATGTAGAATACATATTCACAATTTCAAACAGTATGTATGAAAAGTGTGTGTGCTTCACTTAAATGTTGCTTGCAAGTCTGCTTCCTTCACTCATTGCAACAAAGTTGCCGTTTAATGTTTGTAAACATTGTCCTACTATGTATTCGTAGGCGTATGCGCACAGGCACTTACGTGTATGTGTATGTATGTAAGTATGACTGCGCGTATTTTTAGAAATCATTTTCAAATAAAGACAAATCGAAAGTGAAAGTAATAACTTCATCCGTTAACGAAGGCAGGCACATGGAAAATGTATTCACATTCGTAAATAAACAGAGATCTTCTACGCAGGAGTAAAAGTCTGCATGTTGAATGTGTGTATGTATGAACATATACAAGTGTGTATATTTACAAATGCCTGCGTATGAGTACAGCGCGTGCTATATAAAGAATCATAAAATAATGCAGTAAAATGCAAACTGCAAGCCAGCTGAAATATCAGCGCACAAACATATGTGCCATACATATAGCCTATCCATACATACATATGTAAGTGATTGTACATGTAAGCAGTCGAAGGCGCGTGAAGGCGTTGCACTTGCGCAGTTCCTGCCACACAATGTGTGCTGCTTTTATGACTTCAATAACACATCAGCGTTTCCACCGCTATAGATCGGTAAGTTAGCAAGAAAAAGTCATTAAAATTGTTTTTGAGAAATTTAGTGGTGAAAAAAGATACTGTGGCGTACTAAAATTGTAGAGAAAATACATTAGAGCGTAGGAATATTTAAACAGCTGCACGAAATAATTTTTTAATAATGTCTCTTAGTTCAAATCCTACTAGATTTAGAATTATAGTATAAGCATATATGTAGTTACATATGTATGGTCACTGTAGCATGTGCATCCTATATTATATTATAGTATTGATAATGGTTTACGACAGCCGGACAGATTAGTACTTAAATATAGAAGCTCTCAAAGGTACGTACATAAAATATATTTCGTATTTTAAGGGGCGTTTCATTGAAAAGAATTTACTTGAATTTTCTTATTAGCGAAGAAAAGGTACGCATGTGCAAGACAACTGGTATTTTTCCCAAGAGAACTTACTTACTACGTCTGTGCCTTCGTGCTTATTTTTATTATCTAATGCCATTAATGTACGTATAGCGATGAGATATTTATAGAAAACAGAAAACAGAAAAATTCATATCGTTCCTGTGAATATTTTCGAAGTTACACCCAAGTTTGCAAAGGCGTTTCAGAGTGCTTGGAAGTACAAGGCCGAACTTTAAACGCGTTTTTCCCAAAATACTGTTTTCAAAGTCGGTGACCAACATTACTCGAAAACGGCTAAACTGATTAGTCTCAACACGAGTTTCGCTAATATAATGTTTACTAATGCAAGGAAGATTTTTTATTTATTTTTTGTTTTTTTATAAACAATTTAAGTCCAAAATTTTGGTCAAAAACCGATTTTTTTTTTTTAGAAACCACCATTTTGTCAAACATTTTTATTTTGCTTATTCCTTCGATTTGCTTTACTAGATTTAACATTACTTTAACGGAAACTGTTTAGTTTTTTACTTTCAGAGGATCCAATTCAGAGATATAGTCACCGCAAAACATCTTTTTTTGAGAGGAGCTCCCGGAGATCAGCTGTAGTTCCTTTCAAAATAAATATTTTTACTAATACTAAGTCATAGTACAGTTAAAATATACCAAAACATGTCTAAAATTTTTAAATGAAGAAATTTAAAAGTTTTCTCAGGAGAAAAATTTGTAAAATTCCATCTTTCTCGACCTTCTAACTGTATATGACCCCTTAAAATAATTCTAGAATTTTCAAAGTATTAAACAAATTGTTTTTGCTCTTATCAATTGACAAACTATTCAAAACAATAGTCCGGAAGTTTCATTGGTTTACTCCGAATATTTTCGAAGAAATAGACCACAGAACCACTGCACTTCATGTAGCGGCTGTATAGGTACCAAAACCTTGAGACTCGTTTCCTCGAAACTAACTTTTTTTATCTGGCAGTCGAAATTGCGAGCGAATTATTTAACCGATTTATTTGAACTAAAGCGTATTTTGTAGACAATTTTGGACTCAAGTGCGTGATAGAGCGCTATTCCGAGAAAAATGGCACTTTGACAGTTGTTTAACTATTTTGATGTCGAAAAACACAGGTAAATTCTCAAAACTCCTCTACTATGCACTTGATAAAAGCTTCGTGATTAAAAAAAGTTCCTTTTTTCGTTTAAGACAAGAAGCCTAGACAGGAAGTTGGCGGCCGGCTTTTTTGACGGTACTAGAGGTATACCCCCAACTTTTTTCTTGACTTGCTTCAATAAGTACATTTCGTTCGACAAATAATACGCTTCTATGTTATAGAAAAACTACAGTACATATGTTTTAACATAGCTTTAAGATTGCTTAGGCATGATATATAGCGTGAACGAACTTCAGTATACATATGCTATAACCCGAAGTCAGACTTGACTTGCAGATAGATAATAATTTAACGGTTGTCGATAAACCAAGTTCCACCAAGATTCGGAGACTCCAATAAAATAAATATATTAGCAAATGTTGTGATCGATATTTATGGAGTTATTTGCTACCGATGGTTAAGTGGACACTAAACCTGTTAGGACCATGTCATATATTATAGTTTAATGCAAAAGAAATGCCCATGGAAAAAGTCAGTAGAACATTTTCGAACTGAATTCGTTAAATTATTGTACGACCTTATAATTTATGCGAACTTGTGTGTTCGTTTAATATTCAAAAGCAATAAACTCTATTTGAAATATATTTTGAGAATTTAATTGATCGTTTTTATAAACGTTTCAGTTTAAATTGCTGCCCAGCTTCTCATTTGAATAAATTATTTAAAATGCGACCGCCTGTTAAAAAAAGGAAAAAATATTGGTAACACATTTATAATTTTTTCTTTGCCACGCCGGCCTGCGCATACTAAAATGCGATCCAAATTCAGAAATCTTAAATAATAAACCAAACGCACCTATCAACAAAATGCCAACTAACAAAATTCGAATTATTAATTACCAAATAAAAAAGTAAGATAAATATGTATATGCTTTGAAGAGAACTGGTGGCCTAAAAGAAGGTTAGGCAGATTAAAGCCAAGCTTGAGAGAAGTGTGCAGACGCTTATGGCTGAAATTAGTATTCTGGTATCAATTTACATACGAAATTAGAATAAAATTTAAGTGAAGGGTGGTACGAAATTTTAAACCAGAATCCAGAAAATTAATACTAGGGTGGTTCGAAAAAAGAATTCAGAAAAAGCTTAATGTATAGGTGGTTTTAAAAAAATATTTTGATTAAGTTCAGCTTTTTATTTTTGTGAGTTAATTTAATTGCTTTATGCAAATATAGCTTTATCCAATATCTTGTAGTATTCTTTTTCTTTTCGCTACTCGACTGATGGCAAATCTGCCTTAAAAAACTATTCATAAAATTCCTTCGGAGACGGTTTCAAAGATCTTTGGTTCTCTGTTTGTCAATAAAATTAATTGTAAAATCAAATTTTTTCGAAATTATTAACTAAACCACAGAATTCTTTCTCTTCCCGACTTCAGATCACCTTTAAATTATTTTTCCTTTAATGGTCATTATTTTATCTTTCGTTTTCGATGGGTTTCCTCTTACTATGAGTTTTTTGGTTTCAAAATTTATCTACCCTGTTCTAACTGCCCAAGCTTATTAATATAATATTACGGGAGACTTTATTGATTAAGAAATTTTTGTTGGAGCTTTAGATTAAACATCAACAACAACAGTACAAAAGTATAAATTTTGAGGAACTCAAATCAATTTTAATAGTTTTTTCAAAAATAACTAACATAATTTTGGCATAATTTTGGCACTCAAACGGTACATCGTCAAATTTTTAGACTTTACACTAAAAATGAATATCATTTTGTAATAGGATACCCTAATGTACATATCGTCACCTGAAATGCAAAATAACGTATCATCAAAAAATTCGAAATTGAATGTCTTATAGATTACGCTTTACTACTTCAAATTACATACATACATATTATTACATATGTTCAACATTTTCTGGTTCTCCGATCAAATATAAACTAGTTTTAACCAATATTAAAATTTTGTTTCACTCATGTTCCATTTTATTTCGTGTTTCGTTCATGCCACTGTAAATTTCCGAATATGTTGTTACGTTATTTTGCATTTCAGGTGACGATATGTAAAAGAAGTTCACATAAACATTTATAGAATTTTTAAGTCTCTTAGATCTCAAATTTCTGTTGCATAATAAGCTGTTAAAGCATGGCAGGTATTTAACGATGAAGTAACGGGTGATCCAAATAGAGGTACTTTTTCCAATGAAGTTTTTTGGCAGATCACGCGTGAGTTGGGTCAAGCAGTCATGTTATTTTTGTTCAATATTGTTTGGCATTTCATCATGGAATTCAAATTTATTACGAAAATTCACGTTCTACAAAGAATCTTTCGCTTCACTCAACTTATGGGCAACATAATCGACTTACTGAGCGTACTATACGCTACACCATTAACCCATATTGAGACCCAGCATTAATTATTGGATAATATTATTAGACCGAATAGACCATTTCGAGAAAGCAGTGAAGAAAATATAGCAGCCGTATGTCAGAGTGTACACGAATACGATGGAGTGTCGATTCGGCACCGTTCGCAACAACTCGAACTGACGTATGGAACGACTTGGCGCATTTTACGTCGAGATGTTAAAGTAAATCGTACAAACTAGAGCTTGTGCAAGAACTGAAGTCTTTTGACATCGACATCGCTTGGGAAGATCACCCTATATAGGGATTTGTAAAGTCTAAAGTCTATGCGGAGAATCCCGCTTTAATTCAGGGTTAGGAGCAAAACATCACGCGTCCTTCGCCAGTTACCAATCGAAGTGCTCGAACGAGTGCTCGAACTCAACAGATGGACCATCTGAGACGTAGGCGCGGCCAACATTTGAAAGAGATAGTCTTCAAAAAATGAATGCAAATGAATGTTCTTTCGAATGTTAATAAATCTTACCCATCAAATTTGAAGCATCTGTGTTTTTTCTCTAAAAAAGTAAGTAACCTTGAAATGGATCACCCTCTATTTCAAAAGCATACATAAATTTACAACTCGGTAGTTTTATGGCAGATTTAATATGCAAAGCATGTAAAGGTTCAGGTATAAATCTCTTATAGTTTGGCAAATGAGAAAATGAAAATAAAATAACAAGAGAACTTCATGGTCAGCCAAGACAATTGGTCGGTAAGCAATAATTAGCTGCTTACAAAATTATGCAAATATTCCCTACGCACACTGAGAAACTCTTTTCTGCTCGAAAGCTTCTCAGCCACTTATAACGCAATGTTTTAGCCATTGTTTAGGCTAAAGAACCTCGTGTTAATTACCTCATCACTGTGAATTCAGGTATTTAAAATTCTCTGACTCGAATTGGTCGTGAAACATCTACATATTTTGAATTAAAAATTAGTTTGAGTCAAAATTTAATGAAATGCGACTTCTAAAAACTTTCAACTTAAATGTAAACAAGTAAATAGAGAGTCAAATCTATCCAGAATTTAGGTATAATGTGAGGTAAAATGCGCGTGGTGGATATAAAGTAGTTATGGTTTTCTTTTTGTCAATTTGTATCTATTGGGTAGAGGAAAAAGTCTTTTCGTATTTCTAATCAAATTTGAACTTTTCCCTCATTTTTTAACAGCTGTAACTTTTTTTCAACTTCCCCGAATTTAGTTTGTTTTTGGTTAAATGAAACTTAAAATCTCACCTTTCCAACATTAAATTCGTTTGAAAACATGTTTTCTTATTTCTTTTGTTCTGATTTTTCGTAAAGCACCAATTAAAATATATATGAACTTCTTGATTAAAAATTAAATAAAGAAAATAATAAAATTAATTTTGATATTGTTTTTACCTCCCGAAATTCTTTATAGCGTTTTAGTTTAATCCGTAGTTAAAATGATGAAGAATTACCTTAGCTTACAAAAAATTAAGATGACGTTCCAGGCTTAAATAAAGTAATCTTAAAAAAAGTATTTGAAATTATTTCAAAACTAAAAATAGTTCAGCTTGACCACCGAAAATTGTGACAGAATCTGGCTGATCGGTAAATTCGCGTGTGTCAACGCTTTGTGTCAATAAAGCAGAGTGATTTTTAAATATTTAGTTATATTTATTCAGCAAATATAAGATTATAGCACTGGCGCCAAATCTATTAAGCAGTGTCAACTAATGGAGTCAACTAACTTGCGACTGAGTAAATTAATTTAAGTGTACGCTTATAAAATGCAAAGGGCGTCGAAGGTAATAAGTTGAAACTTGATAACAATTTTTCAACTTCCACTACATTAATCTACTTTAAGTATGGTTCACCAAAAATTAAGGACTACAAATAGGAAAAATTTATGATTAATAAATAAAAAAATATTAAAAAAGAAAGCCCATAATATTAGTTTGTAACAAATCATCTGATACTTATATAAATTCATCGATGAGTTTAATATTATCTTATTTTTTTCTGGAAAGTTCTTCTCGAAATATTGTCGAGGAAGTGTGCTACTTAAGTTCGAATAGGACAGGTAAAGGCAAAAATATGTGCCATTCGATCTTCGACCTCGAGATCATGTCTTAAATACATTTGAACACACAAGGAGGTTAAATACAAAAAAAGCAGTACATGTTTCTGGACGTTCTAACCTAAAATGCAGTTCCACACTCAACTTTGGAAACACAAGTTACTTAAAACTACATAATATAAGACTTTGGAAGTTCTGCACCAATTAATATATTGAAAATCTCGCGATAGAGTCAGCCCAAAATCTTTGGTCAAACTTCGCATCGATACAAAGAAGGAGAGAGTTTTATTTAAGAAATTTTTTAATTTTTCTCAACTAAGATGTGTGAGAACTTGACCTATCGAATGGCAGTCAGACACTCAGCATTATAGTTCGACATGCTGTGTTTGCACTTTTTAATATCTTTATAACTTTAGCTTAATTTCGGTTATATTGGATATTGGTATATTCAAATACACCAAAACTCTCTTAAGTTCTTCTACAGGAGTTCCAGTGCAAATGTTTTGCTGATTATAAAACAATACTAACGCATATTCAGATCCATTATTTACCACTTAATCGATCTAAAAATGTTTACCAGTGCCATTAATTGAAATTTACCCAATAAATACAAAGTTTAATGGTGAAGAAAGAAAACAAAGCGTTGAACACATTTTCAATGACGTTGACGTCTCTGAGCGGCATTTCGGTTAATTACAAAGCAGTTACAATGCAAATTGGCATTTCTACAAAGCCATTACTCTCACTTGACGAATTGATTGTTTTCACTGGGTATATTCTTTTATTTTTGCAATTTTTTCGCAAATCTAATTGTGGCATGAACTCATAAATAAACCACTGACATACATAGCAATAAATGAATATAATCATATACTATATACATACATACTTTATGCAGTAAAGTGAACTAGTCCAAAAGTAACTTATTGGAGAATGGTAGTGGTTTGTATTCTATTCTAAAGCAAGACATTCAACTTCTCCGAAAAAATTGTTTACGCAAAAGTTGTGAATTTTTTTTACCAACAACTTTGTCAATCAACTTTTTTCTTACGACTTAATGTTTTTCCGGAAATCGAAACAAAACATTTTAAATCTTTGAAAACTCAACCAATCCTCTCCGTACCACTTCCCTACATCAGATCCCCAACGAGTTTCAATCTGCTATTATTATTTTTTAAGGTCTGAGCAGACAAAACAGTTGCTGGTAGCCAGATCTGATTTTCTATTTTTTATTGATATCTAATATGAAGGGTGAATAAGCTGGAGGAAGGAGTCAAAGTTCTGAGGAAGTTTCCATTCACTTGGGAGTGGCCGGAAACATTATTTTACATATGGCTCAAGCAGCTCACGACTTTCGATCTTAGATCAAGTATCCTCTAGGTAGACAAAGACCATCCGTTTGATGAAGAGTAAAAGTGAAAAGGCGAACCATCCCTCCTCAGCGTTGTGCGCTGGATTTGGGATTACGTACAAACGCCCACAATGAAATGAATATCTCCTGTCATCAAACAAACAGTCGTCGAAATTCGCGACTTGGCTCCCACGTCACTCTTGACAGTCATAACTTCGAAGTCGTAGATAATTTCGCCTATCTCGGAACCATTATTAAAACCAACAACAATGTCAGCCTCGAAATCTAATGCAGAATAACTTATGCCAACAAGTACTATTTCGAGTTGACTAAGCAGAAGTCCTTTCTCGATGAACAAAGACGAAACTCCATAACCCTCATTATTCCCATCCTGCTATATGGTGCAGAGACATGGACGTTGACAACATCTGATGAGTCGGCGTTAGGAGTTTTCGAGAGAAAGGTTCTGCAGAAGATTTATGGTCCCTTGCTCATAAGCGCGCTCCAAGCGCTCATAGAAGGCATCTTTGGTCACATCGTCCTTCTCGTCAGTCGGGGCGTGGGCGCAAATCAACGATATGTTGAAGAACCTCGCTTTGATGCGGATTGTGGCTAGACGTTCATTCACCGGAGTGAATGATAGTACTCGGCGACGGAGTCTCTCTCCCACCATGAATCCAACACCAAACTTGCGCTCCTTTATATGGCCACTGTAGTAAATGTCACAAGGACCTACACGTCTCTGTCCTTGTCCCGTCCATCGCATTTCTTGGGCGGCGGTGATGTTAGCCTTTATTTTCGCGAGGACATCAACCAGCTGGTCAGCGGCACCTTCCCAATTAAGGGTTCGGACATTCCAGGTGCATGCCCACAAATCGTAGTCCTTATTTCGTTTGCCATGGTCGTCATCAAAAGGGGGCTTTCTCATCCGAGGCTGTCGTTTTGTTTTCGGTTCAGGTATTGCAAATTTTGCTCAGAATTATTTATTCCTAGTATTTTGGAAATATTATTATCAACTCAGTCACTATGCATCTATTTGGTACCACTTCTGAGTTAGACCCAAGAACAGTACCACTACACCAACGTCTAAGCTCAGTGACCCTCTTTTGTTTTATTGCAGGGTTTATATATGATATGTAAGTATGTATTAATATACATGCTATTTACTATTCAACTTGTTCATTCATTGCAATTCACTCGCCCGTACTTCGCTACCCAACCACGGCTTGCCTATTCTGGGGCTTTCATTTAAGCTTATCATTTGTGGCCACGAAAAAGCGAAACAGTAGCTGTTTGAACAAACAACGACGACCAAACAGCGACAGTTCATTGCACAGATTGTTAAACGAGGCCCCAAAGCTACCATGGGCAATAATATAGTGACCTGAAAATATTCACTCGATAATTTCGCTCGTTATGTAAAAGACAAGAGCTACTGGCCATAAACTATTGAAAAGAAAAAAAGTTTAAAAAGGAAAAACATGCAAAATTTCGCACACATACATGCGTACATATGTAACAGCGTTTGTTTGTGTATAGGTTGGGTGCGCGTGCGCAGTCACTGTCACTGTCATACGTCAACCTCAGCGCTAAACCCGCCGCCACCGCCCGCACTAACGACGCGAAATGATTTTAACATAGCGAACTCCAGAGCCGGGAAGCCGCGTTCAACGGCAATGATCGCACTCATTCTTGATGATGTCATAAATCTCGCAAGCGAACGCGAAATCGTGCGCTCGCTCGCAAACAGTGCTGGAATATATACAAGTGTAAGTATGTGTGTTTGCTTTGACGAATAACAGTCGCCCAGTTTGAACGAGGCGCTTATGAGCGACCCGTGCATAGGTAGAAAAAATACCAACAACAACAAAAACAATGAACAAAGTATAGGTGTAGAATTTAAATGTGTGGAGCCAGCAGAAATCAGTGTCTTTTTTTGCTGAAAATAACTTCTTAACACAAAAGACACAATTCAGTCGAGTGTTTTTAGCTAATTTTTGCAAATAACTCTGGGCTAAACAGTTTAACAAACTTCGGCGCACAACAATGGCAACAAAAACAACAATACATTTCTATACATACTTACATACATACATGTATGCGCAACACAATAGCAGCAAAAACTATAGCGTAGTCGAGATTTTTTAAAGATGATGTCATTAGAATGCAATAAAAAACATTTCTTTTTTAATAGTTTTAATTTCAAACGAATATTTTTCGTGACACGAGTCTATTTCCACATACATACATACACATACATACATATGTACATGTTATCGAGCATCAGGAATTTGATTTTATGGCACATCAGCTTCTTGTGCCGACAAGCACTGCAAGCCAAATTTACTGGTAGCCATCAACTTTGTAGTCATAAAAAATCAATTCACACTTGTGAAGCCTTCTTTTTCGCTGCCTTTGCGCGGAATTTATCGTGTACTTCGTATCTTCAGTTGAGAAAAAAAAGTACATTTCGAAATCTAGTTAATTAATAAAGCATTTATTTGCTCGCACAGCGTCGCTGGGGCCACGCCGCCGCAGCACTTTGTGACTTGCGCGTGTAATCGAGCGCCATCGAGCCGATCTTGGCAACAGCCGTTTACTCCCATTATTCATTAATTTTAATGAACTCATATTTATATTTCCATTACTAATATTTATACGACTAAGCCATTTACATACAAGTATAACTGACAGAATGTCTAATAGACTTTCTTATACTTATACATATGTATATAAATATGTATGTATATGTCTGTATGTATATATGATGAGTAACTTGTTAAATATTGTGCAGAAAATTTAAATAATATTTAAGTAATGAAGGGATAGCAACACGTACAGTGGTTAAGGTTCAAACAAAAATTTATCAAAATTGTTAAAAAATTAGGAGTTGTAATTCTAAGTTAGTTCGGTCTGTCGTAGGACAGATCCCACCAAATGTAACGCAGGAATCCACTAGAATAGTTGTGAACGTTCGTGATTCGAAATATCACTAGATTTGGATCACAATGCCTTTATAAAGGGTGTTCCAAAATCAAATAATCCTTAAAAATGTCATACAAAATATGTTCGGAATAGTGTTTTAACTTCGTCTACTGTGAAAACTAATTGAATTGGCGGAAAATTAAATTCTTGCGTTAATTTTGGGACACCCTGTATATTAAGAAAACGCTTTGAACCTACCACAAATTTGTTAAAATGGCTGAAATCAATCTTAGTTATTTAACCAGGTTCGCAAACTAGTATATACTGGGTTGTATTAACCTCAATCTGGCAAAAGTTGGACAATATAAGCAAATGTCTAGATGGATCTACTTCATTTTAGTCCATTGGTTAGGTTAGTTTAACGATCTTAAAAATAATCTTATTTGGACAACTTAGAACGCCGATCCGTTGTGTTACCTAAAACTCCTATGCAATAGATTATAAGAAACTCATAAATCGATAAAGGGCTTTGAGGTTATCACAAATTTATTGAAACAGCCAGTGTCAGTTTCGCCTATGTCTACCGTTTCATCGAAGGTAAGACTACTGAGATTTTGCATTCTCAGTCTTGTAAAGGCTGAACAATGGAGGAGGAAGTAGCTGGATGTTTCCACCTATCCTTCCTCCATACAACTTTGACAACTTGCATCCGTCAAGATTTTTAGCCTTAACTCATGGATGCCTATTGGACGATGGTGTCTGGGCACAAAGGTATAACAGGGAACGACTTAGCTGATAAGCTCACCCGCAGGTTAAAGGCTCTTGGATCCATATTTTCAAATAGGAATTACATCGACTCGTTAGCACCCAGCAGCATATTGGACTTTATCAATACGCTGGGGCTAGGTGAATCTTTGTGATTTAGGAGAGGACACAATAGACCCAAGGTCAAGGTGCATTCCTTGCTTTTCAATCAATTGGACGATGCCCTCTAAGAACCCTTATTATTGCGGCAAGATGAACTTTTCTAAGAAAAAGTAGTTAAAAAAAGCCCCTTTAGTTCTACTTTAAGCCATAAGAATCTTACAGTCGCTCAGAAGCGGGTTATCGACCAGCGTTTGCTAAGCACACGCGAGGGTCATTGGTCACAGTGCTAGAACGCAAAATGCCAATGGAGATCCAACTCGGTCCTACGTATACTTCAATATGGGTGGTGTAATGTGCCCTCTATGGCTATATGGCTAGCTAGTTAGCTTTGCAGTTGTCTGCGAATCCCACTGTTTGCCAAGCTAACGGGAGGTCCATAGCTCCAGCTAGAGCGCAAGAGTACTGTACGGGGGCTCCGTATTTACACTTAGCTCAAAAACTTCTTGATAGTCTTGAGCGTACTACCAACGAGCTCAACATCAAATAACACAATTGTTTTGATATGCGTCATCCCCTTTCAATTGATTGTTCGATTCATCATCATACAATTAAAAAATTTACAAGAATACAATTTTTTAAATTTAAATAAAATGATTTCAATTTAAGGCCTTTTGAATTGAAAAGGTTCGGATACACCCATTGGGCAGTTAAAATGAATTAGTACACCTTCTTATCTAGATGCCCTTAATTGGCTCAATTACTAATATTTTTAATAGGCAAACAATTATTGGATATTTAATAATCAATAGAATAGAATTGGCACACTGTGCAGGCATCATTCTTTATGATATGCGCTATTGCCTGCCTTCCGAGTACACATAAGTGTTTGTCATCACATTATTTTCATTTTTAATGACATGTCAAAGTCGCCTATTACATATTTCTTAAACGACGATTGAATTGAACTTGAAACCCATTACACCCACTTGAAAATGAGACAAGATTCTAATAGCGCCGCAGCATGGACAATTAGATGATTTTAAGATTGGCGTATTGGTACGCAAGGCGGTTACTTCATGCTGAGAAGAGAATATCAATTAATTTGTATTTTTTTTTAACATTTGTTTGTAATTTTTTGGCGTCATTCGAAAATAGATTTAGCATGTGTCATATTGTATACTCTCACATACTTAAGTATACTAAATGACAGCGTCAATGAAACAAATTTGTAGTCTTCAAAGTAGGTCGCATTTTAAGCTAAACGCTGACTTTCTAGATTCTTTACAACGCTTTAGGCTGGCTTCTGTAAAATAAGCTTCAGCTCATTTAAAAGTTAATTGGGCTAAGTAGGCTAAGACTCTACTTAAGTGGCACTCTCTTGCGCTCACCCAAAGCTGAGTGATTGGTCGTGCAAAGGAAAGTGATCGATTATGGAACGTGTCAATCTCGTAAACATGTAAAACATGCATATGTATGTACATATATGTCATATATGTATATATTTACATATAGCAATTTCTAAAACAGTGAAACTTCCATTTAATGACTAAAAATACACCAAAATGTAAATGAGAATAATTTTACCTGCTTTATGCCTTGTCAATCGTAAGTCATTAAGTCCACCTAGCAATGTATATGTGTATATGTAAAGCTCAATTTTTTCCTTGTGTATAAATTTCTCTCACTGCCGGCTTCTGCATACAAATTCCATGCCAAGCCTTAATCCGTAGAAGAAATGCGTTAAAGCTGGGCTCTCTCAATATTTTTTGGCAATTTATTTATTTTAAACGATGATTTATTTTAAACGAGGGCCACCTGTTGTCTTACATTATATAAAAATTTTGTTCTTTAATGACTTCTTTCTAGTTTCAGTATTATAGTATTAATGAATCGCTATAACGGTAGGAACGATGTGTCTTTCTGTATACCGACGGTCGTCATCATTATCCGGTTAATAGTTAAGTTATTTTAATGGGATTCGATACGAAAGTTAACTGTTATCACAATGAGTGAAGCATGACCATAATCGAGTTTGCTCTGAATGAACAAATTCGGTACATAAAAGTAGGGATAATTCGCTATATAAGCGTAATCGAACGAAATATCGAATATTATGCCGAAACTCGGTACGAAAGTGATTTAAATCCGGTACATAAAAATAGAGATGATTCGGTATATAAAGGTAATTGCACGAAATATAAAATATTTCGCTACTTAAAGGTAATCGAACGAAATATCAAATATTATACCGAAACTCGGTACAAAAGCAATTTAAATTCGGTACATGAAAGTAAGGATAATTCGGTACATAAAACTAATCGAACAAAATATCAAATATTATACCGAAACTCGGTACGAAAGTGATTTAAATTTGGTAAATAAAAGTAAAGCTGATTGGGTATATAAATGTAATTGCACGAAATATAAAATATTTTACCGAAATTCGGTACGAATGTGATTTAAATTCGGTACATAAAAGTAAAGATAATTCGGTATTTAAAGATAATCGAACGAAATATCAAATATTATGCCGAAACTCGGTACAAAGGTGATTCAAATTCTGTACATAAAAGTAAGGTAATTCGAGATATCAAGGCAATGGAACGAAATATCAATTATTATACCGAAACTTGGTACGAAAGTGATTTAAATTCGGTACATAAAAGCAAAGATAATTCGGTACATAAAAGTAATCGAACGAACTATCAAATATTTTACCGAAACTCGGTAAGAATTTAACCCAAACTGTTAACGAGTAACAGATAACAGATAACAGGACGGAACAAGTTTGCAGCAAAGCCTATTCTTTCTGTTTGACTTCCGAAAAATAACACTTGACTTAGTTACCATAAGTATGTATGTATACCTCTTTTATATACTATTTTGCTCTTATTCGGTATTTTATAAAAAAATCTGGAAACCTTGCTAAAATGCGATTCTTGGAATAAATTCTCAGTACTGTTGTTGAAAAAAGTAATAACAAATGAAAATTTCTGTGCTCTGGTAAATTTTCGGTACTAAAGCATAACCAGTATGCAATTTTCGCAAAACCATAGCTAATATAACCACGCCCACCTCATATCTAACAGTGTTTGCTAAAATGCTCAACATGTGCTATTTCGGTAAACAGGAAATGCAGATTACCTAACTTTGATGCGATACATAACCTAACTTTTTATTCTCATTTGATATGCTTGCCGTAAGCGGTTGTGGGTAATTAATTAGAAACAATAAGCTATTATTAGTCATAATCCGCCAACGATGAGCAATTCATGCTTAAAATCTTGCAGTGATACCTATTTATTCCTACCTACATACATACATACATACATACTTATGTATAGATACTCATATTAAATTTTTGTTGTGGTTACAGTATTTATGGATTCTATGGCGCATATTCGTTTTAAAAAATATTGACAAATGATTCATTATTTGAAGTGTAATCGCCACAATGTCGGCACCCTTCAAAAATGGCGCTCAAAGTGTACAAATAAATTAGAAAAATAAATATATGTATTTGCTTTTGGACGCTTTAATAACATACTTCCTTTTATAAAGCGAAGCTTATACATATGCACATATGCCTGTATATGTGACTGTATGTGTGTATTTAGATTATTCTAGCCTACGAACATTTGCTGTTTACTTTAAGTCAAACGGCGTGTTTGAGCACAAAATTTCCGCTGTTGGTTTTTCAAATTTTTTTTTTGAATTTTGAGATATACTATATTTCTCACTCATTGTAGCTAAGTATGGTATGTAAGCTCGTTAAATTATTATTTCTTTTACAGGAAACAGTTAATTTTTTATCTTGAAAAACCAAAATACATTGTGGAACAGTTGCGAAATTTGTTTGCATACATATAAGTATGTACATACTATATGTATGTTTGTATGTGTGTCACTACAATAATTAAAATATGTAGTACTTTTGAAATGTGCCACTTTTAACACCATTTAAACAACGAGTATATGTCTCCACCGAGCAAATATATCACGTGATGTGTACTAAGCGTAAACATACATAAATACACACCTGCATAACGGTATAATTATTTAGGCAAACTGCATTATTTATCGATGATAAAAGCTTGCTTGAAGGGGTGGCTGAGAAAAAAGCATTTCTGTACTAATTCACACAGATATCTCCATGCACTCATACATAAGTATGTAGTATGTGACTATGTCAATCAAGCATGTGTGTATGTATGTATATTAGATACGAAATTTGTTTGTCACTTTCGTAACAATTCCAATTAAGAACGTTACCAGCTGTTGTGCAAACAAAGCATCATGAAAATATTACAACAATGCCAATATGTACATTCGGTAGTTTATACACAAATTTATTTCAAATCAAATTTCAATTAAACACTTCTGTAACTATTCAATGTCATTTGCCTTAGGCAATTAAAACGAAAACCATTTACTTCAATAAAATGACAGTTAACCTATTGGCGAGGAGTTTTTTTCCAACCTGGGTTACTTACCTATCCATACAAATACACTTGTATTGGAAGTGGAGATTTGAGCTTCGTTTGTAAGCGATATCCTCTTAACCCCGATAGAAGAAGCTTTAAATGAGCACAATTTTTTTGGAGAGTCATTTCATTTCACACGCCAGAGTAGTTGTTTGTGTTTCTAAGCAAGATATGGATCCTGATTTTCTAAAGTGCAGTACCTTATACATATGTACATATTAATATAGCACATACTATAAATGCTTGATCTTCACTGCAAGGGATGATGAAACTTCTTTATGGCGAAACAAAAACATGAAAATCTTTCTTCACTTTTTAGGCGAAATTGTATATTGAAAACAGTTTATAATTACAAAATCTTATACTGTACAGGCATTCTCAATATATACGATTCTCGCCACCGTCTTATGGTGGAAAGCATGCCAGCCAATTGGAATTTAAGTGTGCTCTGCGTAACCCACAAAGAAGGAGACCCCACAATCTGCGCCAACTACCGTGGAATAAGCCTTCTCAACATCCCAGGTTTTATCGAGTGAACTGTGTGAAAGATTGAAGCCCATCGTCCACAAACTCATTGGGCCTTATCAGTGTGGCTTTAGACTTGGCAAATCTACAACTGACCAGATATTCACCATGCGCCAAATCTTGGAAAAGATCCGTGAAAAGAAAATCGACACACACCACCACTGTGTCGACTACAAAGCTGCTGTTGACAGCACGAAAAGAAGCTGCCTTTATGCCGCTATGTCTGAATTTGGTATCTCCACAAAACTAATATGGCTGTGACGTTGAGCAATACCAAAAGCTCCTTCAGGATCAAGAAGGCAAGACGAAATATCTCCTGTCATCAAACAAACAGAAGTCGCACTCACTTGACTACCATGTCACTTTTGACAGTTATAACTTCGAAGTCTTAGAAATCCAAGGCAGAATAAACTCGTACCAATAGGTGCTAATTCGGACTGAGTAGGCAATTGAGAAGTAAAGTCACCTCTCGACAAATAAATACATAATTCTTCAAGTCACTCATCATCCCCGTCCTGTTATATGGTGCAGAGGCATGGACGATGACAACACCTTATAAGTCGGCATTACGAGTTTTCGAGAGAAAGGCCCTGCGGATGATTGGACTACAAATCACAAATTGCGCATTGGCAACGGTGAATACCGCAGTCGATGGAACGATGAGCTATACGACACCATTAACGTAGTTCGGCGAATTACGCTGGCTGGGTCAAGTCGTCCGAATGGCTGAAAAAACCCCAGTTCTGAGAGTATTCTAAGTAGCAGCTTTTCTTTCTTTTCCCACTGTTTTTTCGATCAAATCTTACATGTGATCTACTTGTAGTCTCAAGAAAGCGACCTCAAATGCTATATTATACTATAAATGGATCAAATAAAGTGTGGTTATAGGTATGAAGAAGAGACAATGACAACAGTGAATCTGTCGTTAAAATTAATCACACAGCGTAAATTACTATATTACCAATCGCACCACGATTTTTAATATATGACAGCAATAAAAATCTAAATTTTAACAAGCTTTCCACTTAATTTTATTCCAAATAAATGTGTGCCACCGTTATCAATCCAAGCGAGAAATGGCATTGAGTGAAAAATAGAGCAAGATACCCTTTGCTTCTGAATGCGTAGGCTAGTAGAAATGTTGGAAAAGTGAAACCCAAACAAAAGAATTGGTTATGGGCAATACGTTATTGTTATTGAAAATTAATTGGATTCCAATGCTGAAACCATCGCGCCGTGCCAGTAGCAGCAACACCAATGTCACTCACCAGCTCACCAATGCGTTGCTGCAAAGTGTCGGCGTGACAAAGTAGACGCATGCCGACGACAACATTTTTCGGGGGAACATTCTTGATAAGCGCCGCCGCCGATAAATGTTAGAGCGCATATACATACATACATAAATAACACTACTGATTTTTCAACGAAATATTTATTAAAATGCGTGTACTCGTACGACCTTTATCTGTGGAAAAGTTGTTGTGTTGTAATTTTTTTTCTTTTATTTTCCTTTATGTGGCGTTTAATGCGTTTTTAATTACCACAAATTGGTGGCAATTTAAAATCAAACAGCCTTAAAGTATTACAAACTTCTCTCTGATTTATTAGGAAATATGCGATAAAATTGGTTTTATTGCTTTATTTTACTTTCAGGAAAGCGTAGACGATTGTTGTTGTTCGAATTTGATTTTTCTTTCTTCTTTTCTTTATAAAAAATATTTTTCGTTGTTCGTTGGCTTCCAAAAATTAACTGTTTGTTGAAAGCTATATATTTTGATAGCTACGGATTGAAAATTTCATAAAACAGAGTAAATTGTATTGTTTGTGTCGCACTAGAAGTTTATGTAAGTCCACTATTTCGATATTTCATGATTCAATGATATGTCATAATTAACGTGTATTTCTTTCTATATTCCTTTAAAATGCAAACCGCAAAGTGTTATAAGGGAATTTATTGAAAAAAAGAAAATAAAACAATTATTTATGAGTAAAATGTAGTATATTCTACTGTAGACTGCTTATTAAGCGATTTTTACCACATACCTTAAACATATGTACATATATACATATAATTGTATAATTAGGTAAACAAGAAAGCCATAAATATCAGTGAGCAGAATAAATCAAGTTGGTTGACTATGTCTGGCAAGTCAAGTGATATAATCACTGTGACTCTAAACATCTACATACTCGTATAGTTATAAGATTTCTATAATTGTAACATCTCTCATTCAATTTATTTAACCTTAAAATTTTCAACGACTTTAAAATCTCCTCTCTGATAATGGTACGACATATACTACATAAAACTTGTCCAAATTTTGTATGAAATCATTCAAGTTTGAAAAAGTAATTCGAATTTTGCTAGTACGAAGAGCTGACCGACAGGGATGATGCTCGAAAATTCTATGAAAAGATGCCGTAACTAACAGAAGGTTTCAAGACCGGATCATACTTTTGTAGAACCGCAGAGTGATCTAGTGACTGACGCACAAAGGATATGAAATTATGGAGGGAACACTTCTCCAGCCTGCTGAATGGCAATGCAAGCTAACAGCAGGAGATGCCAAAGCCGATTCCTATTCGATGACGATGGAGCAGACGTTCCATTGCCCGACAATGAAGAAGTTCGAATAGCAATTACCCTTCTGAAGAACAACAAGGTGGCGGTAGCCGATGGATTGCCAGCCGAGCTATGTATATACAGTATAAATACAGCGGCGAAGAACTGATAAGGAGCATGCATCAGCTTCTTTGTAGAATATGGTCGCACGAAAGCATGCCCGACGATTGGAATTTAAGTGTGCTCTGCCCAGTGCACAAGAAGTGCGACCCCACAATCTGCGCCAACTACCAACATGACATATATGGTTCAATCGAGCGTATTGTGTGAAAGATTAAAGCCCAAAAAACTGATTGTCCTGTCATCAAACAAACAGTCGTCGATATCGCGTCACTCCCACGTTATAACTTTGAAGTCGTAGAAAATTTCGTCTATCTTGGAACCAGAATTAACACCAACAACAACGTCGGCCTCGAAATCCGACGCAGAGTAACTCTTGACAATAGGTGCTACTTCGGACTGAGTAGATAATTGAGAAGTAAAGTCCTCTCTCGACGAACAAAGACGGTGAATGGACGAAGAAGAAGAAGATTTACGGTTCTTTGCGCATTGGCAACGGCGAATACCGCAGTCTGTGGAACGAAGAGCTGTACGTGATATACGACGACATTGACATAGTTCAGTGAATTAAGGGACAGCGGCGACGTTGGCTAGGTCATGTCGTCAAAATTGATAAAAACCCTCCAGCTCTGAAAGTATTCGACGCAGTACTTTCCAGGGGAAGCAGAGGAAAAGGAAGACCTCCACTCCGTTGGAAAGACCAGGTGGAGAAGGACCTGGCTTAACTTGAAATTTCCAATTGGCGCCAAACAGCGAAAAGGAAGAGCGACTGGCGCGCTGTTGTGAACTCGGCTATAATCGCGTAAGCTACGTCAATAAAGAAAAAGAAGAAGTTTAAAACTAATTTAAATACTCGGTAATTTCCAGATTAATTATTTCTTGATAAAGTAGTTATATTTCCATAGGTTTTAAAACATTCGAATTTTCAAGATTTGGACAAAATATAGCAAAAACCGTTCCTTTAAGCAATTCATTTATGCTTATCATCATATCATTGCTTTGAACTTTCTTACATCTAACGTGATCTCTCAAAATTTGGCAACAATACATATGTACATTTTTTTCTGGAATTTTGTTAAAAAAGGCTCTAAATAACATGAAAATAAGCTTTTATCAAAAATATTTTCTATACTGGCTGAAATTCAGGACCGCACCTTAAATGGGGCGCTGGGAAAATATGCCTTCGGGTTTTGTATGCGAAGTCGGTTATTATTTTGAATGGTTTTTATTAGTAAATAAAGAATAAGTACACAAAAATTATGATAAATCACAATATATAAGATCAATTATAAACGTAAGCTAAAAATCAAAGTTGATATGAGAGAAAAAAAATTACTTTATGGTATGAAAAGCTTGAGAACAATGTTGATGGAGGCCAACTCCACATTTACTGCATTTGAATTTCGTATTCTTGTGACATTCGCGGCATCGAATTTGAGTTTCGTTTCTAATGATATAGTGTTCCTTCCCATCCAGCCTTACCGAATCTGGCAGCTTACTTTTCGTAGTTAACGGTGTCTTGCCTCCAATGCGTTTTGCTATGGATGTAGAAGGTTTGCCAAGTATCAAATAAGTCTGCACAATGTATCTTGTAAAAGACAAGAAATCATGAGCGTCTTTAGCTTGGCCTGCTGGTGAAACTCGGTATAACTGAAAAGCATTATTAGCACAGGCATTTATGGGGAACATTATCATTTGCCAATACCATCTCTTCAGTCTTATTGAAATTCTATATTTTCCAACATTTTGGTCGAGTCGATCGACTCCGCCCATATATTTGTTATATAATAGATAGCAATGCGGTTGATCTACGTCTACTCTTTTATTGCCGCACCATCTCTTCACCTTACCAATCGGATGAACACCGCTTTCCGTTGAGGCAATAGTTACGATGTTGTTGTCGTTGTAGCGCACTAAAGTTATGTTGGATGATAAATCCGTAATTTGGTGGTGCGAACCCCGTGATGTCTTTTTCATCTCCTTGATGTCTTTTAGCGGGGCACCTTCTGTTCTATTAGCACGTAATGTACCAGTGATAACATGACCCATCTGACTTACTTCGTCTAGTAAACGTAAAGAAGTGAAAAAATTATCAATATAGAAACTGTAGTGGTTATCACTTGGCAGTTTCGAAATCAAATTTGTCACTACAGAGCCTCCAACGCCTAGATTTGGATTGGTGTTACCAGTTTTAGCTCCTTGGTAAGGTTCTCCATAAATAAGATAACCCAATCGTGTACACAGTGACCAAATCTTATAGCCAAAACGTATTGGTTTACCGTGAATATGTTGTTTTGCGCCATGTTTTCCAAAATAAGGTACCATAGACTCATCGATAGACAAATGTTTGTCTCCGGGATAAAACTTTAGCCATCTCTCATTCATAAGATTCCACAGTGGCCTTACTTTTGCAAACTTATCGTCAGAAGGTAGGCGGTTGTTATCGCATGCATGAAAAAAACGTAAAAGCTCTTCAAAACGATTACGAGTCATGCATGATGCAACTCCTGGATGATGAGTGTCAATACTTTGATCCCAGTATAATCTATAGCGTGAAGCGCTATTGTAGCCTGACAAAAGCAAAATACCGATAAAGTTTTTAATTTCTTCAACAGTGACTCGAAAATTGACATGTCCTTTTGCAATTGCATTTTGTTCCGTGCTAGACCGCAGGAGCTCGAAAACTTCTTCGTCAAAAAACATCTCAAAAAAATCTAATGGATTATCCTTATCTAAAACGAAATCAGGTTGCATCGACTCCCTTTCAGGGTTTGCAGCTATATCTTTTTGTCTCCACTTCCTCGTGACAATAGTCTTAGATTTTTTTGCAGGTGGTTCATTTGACTGAGACGCGGACGGCTGTTGTTCCTGTTCATCCTGATTTATAAATGGAATTCCATCTACGGTTTCCAGGACCCCATCTGCTGATGGTAGCTGGCATCGCACCTCAGCTTCTGCTAGTAGTTGCCGACGCGTAAGATTACCTATTTCTCCCGCTTCTTCGCTTCCGCTGTCTTCATCGCTGAAGTCATTGTTTTCAGGTGGTGTGATAAATATATCTGCAGACAGTATATTATGATCATCTTCTAATGCCGATATAATTTCGTGAACGTTCAACCTGTAAATAACAAAACATATAAAAATACGGTAAAATAGTTCTAAATATAGTTTACTGAAGCTGGGAGTACAAGGGCCCGTAGCAAAAACCACGGTGCCTCCTATTCCCAGCGCACCTCAAATGGGGCGGTACACAAAACTTAGTAAAATGAACACATAAAAGCAAATTTTCGTCAAATTCATGATGTTAACTAATAGACTAGTTAAAACTTAAAAAAAAAAACGAAAACGGTAAAATTAATTATAAGTATAAAAAAAGTTTTTACTTACCCTCTCCTGGAATTCATGATGGCTGAAATTCACAGAGTTTAAATAATTCCTGAGAGATAACCGAAAACAATAATCACTTTCAACAAGTTTTAGGTGATAATGACATACGTCAAGAACCCAAATAAATTATAGCCTCTACCAACACAGAATAAAATTTGCGTAATCTGAAACAAAAAAGAAGTGCACCTTAAATGGAGCGCTGGGATAATATGGCTAACTCTAGACCTTATGTTTGCCGTTGCAACGGGTACGGAGTTTGCTGACGCTGCGCTTCCTACAGGTTGCCACTCATACGTGTCGCAGTCTCAGCGATTTAGTGGTATCATATTATTTTACTTTGTATCATATGATATTACTGCATCATATGATACTTTTGAATGTATGGGGTGCTAACTTGTATACCTATGAAAATGAAAAGTGGATGAATTTTCATATCCATTTCAGCAATTCTTTTTCCGCAGTACTACAAGTATACATTATATCGCCACAAAATGCAAATATTAATCCCACTGTAGGTCACACCATACATATGTTTTAAGTGAGTATAAAAATAGGTTACCGTAATTAATTAATTCCTTAAGACACTCCTTTCGTTGTCATAGCGATGTTAACTCTGTTCAAAGAAGATTGCTGCTTCATACATAAAAGCAGGTTAAGAACTACAGAAGTTTCTTTGATAAGCCCAAAAAGAGAAATAATTTTATAATTTAATGCTTTAATTTAAGTAAAAATATAACTGGTGTTTTTATATATAATAATTAGCTGGCATAACTTGGTATCTTTTTGCCCTTCCTCAAACAAGCACTGGCATTCTGTTAAGCAGGGTATAATTAAGCAGCATGGCGTGATGGGAAAAATAACCGCACTGACCTGTGTTAATGTTAACCAGCCGAAAGTGAAACGAGCATGCGCAATGAAACCATGCCTGCCTATTGTGCGTAGCTCTTCCTCACTCCCTTTCCCCCTATTCAGCTCCTAAAGTCGAACAGGCGTGTATAAATTAATTAGTCTCAGCTGGTTTTCGCACCTTTGACAAGTGACGGCGCAGATCTAATAAAACAAAATAAAGTAGCTATTGTAATTGCCGAGTGATGACCGCAATAAGCAACGCTAATGGGCAGCCGGTGAGCTGACACTCCGACAGACATACATATGTATGTGTATACTTAGCAGATGTTACACATTGTTTCAGTTTGTAATGTCTTTTGGTGTGACGTTGCGTATCACTGCTACCGGAGAGGCGGGCCTCTAGCAATTTTAATTACTTGTTTTACACGCGTTTTATTTATGAGTTTCATTATGAGTCAAGTGGCTATGGATAATGCGGCTAATGTCAGTAATACAGTTAGTATAAGCGGTTACATAATTGAACTTAATTTAAATATGTATACTAATGAAAGCTAATATATTTAAATAATATATATATTTTATAATGATATGATATATTTATTTGTTTTAACTTTACCTATTTCTTTTACGAAGAAATATTTTTTCTTGGTTTTTTGCTTGTATTTTTACTGATCCAGCAATCTAATGTTAAAAATACAGTACGAGTTATATTGATATACGTTGTAAAAGTAGCTTATTTTGGAAGCACAAAGTTGAAATAGATAATTGTTGATCTTCTTAAAACTGTGCTAAGAGTGTTGCTTAGACTTATGGGTTTCAGAAGGAAATTAAGTGAATATAATTTAGTGTTCTTCTTCTTCTTAATTGGCATAGACACCGCTTACGCGATTATAGCCGAGTTAACAACCACGCGCCAGTCGTTTCTTCTTTTCGCTACGTGGCGCCAATTGGATATTCCAAGCGAAGCCAGGTCCTTCTCCACTTGGTCCTTCCAACGGAGTGGAGGTCTTCCTCTTCCTCTGCTTCCACCGACGGGTACTGCGTCGAATACTTTCAGAGCTGGAGTGCTTTCATCCATCCGGACAACATGACCTAGCCAGCGTAGCCGCTGTCTTTTAATTTGCTGAACTATGTCAATGTCGTCGTATATCTCGTACAGCTCATCGCTCCATCGAATGCGATATTCGCCGTGGCCAAAGCGCAAAGAACCATAAATGTTTCGCAGAATTTTTCTCTCGAAAACTCGCAACATCGACCCATCGGTTGTTGACATCGTCCAAGCCTCTGCACCATATAGCAGGACGGGAATTATGAGTGACTTATAGAGTTTGGTTTTTGTTTGTCGAGAGAGGACTTTGCTTCTCAATTGCCTACTCAGTCCGAAGTAGCACCTGTTGGCAAGAGCAATCCTGCTTTGGATCTCCGGGTTGACATTGTTGGTGGTGTTTACGTTGGTTCCAAGATAGACGAAACTATTTACGACTTCAAAGTTATGACTGTTAAAAGTACGTGAGAGTCTAGTCGCGAATGCGACGACCGTTTGTTTGATGACAGGATATATTTCGTCTTGCCCTCGTTCACTGCCAGACCCATTCCTTTTGCTTCCTTGTCCAGCCTGGAGAAAGCAGAATTAACGGCAAGATGGTACCTTCTCTATTTAGTTCTGCAGCTCGAACTATTTTCTCCAGATTTAATGTTATGTCCAATAATTTAGCTTTGATACTATAAAGGCAAGTACTTGTCATTATGTTTTAAAGATGATTTCAGGCAAGTGACAGGCGCGGTTGGTATTCTCTTTCACGGCGTAAAACGTGTTGGGCTTAACTATGTATACAAGCGACTTCACATACACAATCTTGGAAGCGACGGCACAGGTTCAGGATGCAAGATAATGCGCTCACCAAAAATTTCCTTCAATAAAAAGTGAGCCTCATCGCCTAGTACAATTTTGTTGTGAAAATCAGAATCGGTGGCTATATTGTTTTGGGCCCATTCGTCAAACGTGTGACGTTGGTCCTTCGGCTTCAATTCGTGTTTAAGTTTTTGTAAGCTCGCAAACGAAAATCTTTCAGCAAAAGTCTTCCATAAAGTGGATGAGCCTTGCTCCAATAGTTGCGCGCGATGGCGGAGAGACTAATTCGAGTCTTCAGCGGTACTCTGCACCAACCATCTACAATGTCTTCATTAAACATTGTACGATACACACATCTGAGAATGCATATTATCCACTAGACTATACGTGGTGTGAAACCCATGACTGCCCAACTTATCGACTCTGCTGGGTAATTATTTCGAGCGAATTTTGGAACGAAACAATTATTTTTGTAAGAACGATTGTTTGTGCTAAAGTTAGTGGTTGTCTAATAAAATTAACTAAAGCGAAGCTAATGTAACTAAAAACTTCCGAAATTTATGAAACTTTTGATACTCCCTTTGATTCTCTTTTAACTGACACACATGTAGCGCTACGAGAATAAAAATATATGATTTTTAGTTAGCCCTAATCTTCAATAAGCTCATGTATAAAAAGCTGTCCGATCATTAGATTGTGAATTATATCATTTGAGTAAAGCAACTTTTGTTATTGTGAATAAATTATTAAAAAGGAATTTGGCGTGTTGATAAAATATTGAGTTTTGAAGGAGAGAAATACAGTTGAAGCAAAAACTTGCTTAGTGACGACTTTCCGCACGCTGACCCAGGAAAATTAACCATCGAGAATGGGTATGCTAAATTTAGACATAGTGAAATGATCACCGAAGAGACGCCCGAAAGAGGTTGTTACCGACGAAAACATCAAAAAAGTCCACAAAATAATTTTGGATGACCGTAAGATTACATTGTTCGATATATTAGGCACACTCAAGATATCAACTGAACGTGTACAAAATATCATTCATGAATATTTGAATATGAGAGAGCTCTGTACAAAGTGGATGCCGCGCGAGCTCACTTTTTACCAAAAACAACGACGAGTTGATGATTCGGAGCAGTGTTTAGAGATGTTAAGCGTAATTAACCCGAGTTTTTGCTTTGTTATGTTACAAATGATGAAACATGGCTTTCACTCCGAAGTCAAAACCGTCAGCCGACAGTCATGGACTGCATACGATGAACCCGCTCTAAAGCGTGAAAAAACGCAACAGTTGGCTGGCGAGGTGATGGCGTCTGTATTTTGGGATGCGCTGGAAATATTTTTTATTGACTACATTGACAAAGGAAGAACCATCAACAGCAACTATTATATAACATTATTGGACCGTTTGAAGGACGCAAACACTGAGAAATGGTCGCATTTGAAGAAAAAGAAAATGCCGTTTCACCTTGGCAGTGCACAGTGTCAAAAGTCAGTGAAAACGATGCCAAAACTCCATGAATTGGGCTTCGAATTGCTTCCGCATCCAGCGTATTCTCCAGATCTGAAACCCAGCGACTACTTCCTGTCCTCAGATCTCGAAAGAATGTTCGCTGAGAAGAAATTTTCGTCGAATGAAGGGGTCATCTCCGAAACTGAGGTCTATTTAGAAGCAAAGATCGTTAAACTGCAGGTTAAAAAAAAGGTTAATGGTAAAATTGTATGTAATAACAAGAGCAACAACTTTTGCGTAGAAAATTTGTCCGCATAACCTCAAAAGAAATGTGAAAATTTAAATAAAATTTTGTTTTTTTTTACGACATTCGAAGTAAAATAACATGCTGTATGTGAAAAATATATACATTACTATGGTGGGTTTTCTAAGAAAAGACCTTACTAAACGATCCAAGTCTGACCGTTAAAATTAATAACAATGAGTCCTCAAACAGTTAGAAAATACTTGTATGGTATATTATAAAGAATATTAAGGGGTCAGTAGGGTAATCTGAACCGTTTTTTTTTTGACACTTTTTTTTTCAAAAAGCGTGTTTTTAGAAAAAAAGGCGTTTAAAGTTTGAGGTACTGAAAAAGCATACAAAGATGGACATAAACGTTGAAAAAAACGTCGAGCGGTATTATTATTTTTGGGCCTTTTTCGAAAACTTCCAAAGCTAAAGTGGATTTCTACATTAATTCTAAGGGTATAAAGGAACAGAAAATGCAAAAAAAAAGATTGAAAAAAGATTACCCTACTGACGCCTTAAACAACATTTCACTAAATACCCCGAGTTGTTTGTTATAATTGCTTTTGTGTTACAGTTACATAGCTATACACTAAGTAAATAATAGATAATAAATAAATAAAAATAATGGAATCGTTTTTTTCCTGACAAATAAATGTATTGAAAAGCTTTATGGCATATAACTTAGTGCAGACTTCGACTCACCTACTAGATAGGTAATTGATTTAGTACCTATAGCCTATACACTTCTCCATATATAGTAATTTCTATGGCATGTGTCACTCACACAACATGTTGTCAACAAATAAAAATATTTCATAAATTCTCTATTGATAAGGAACGCAAAAAAATGACAATGAGTTCGAAAGAAAATCGAAGTGAGTTCATGTTTTGTTGTAAGTTGTTTAGCGGGCATGATAAGGATTCCAACAAGTGACAAGCGCAATTGATTAGTAGCGGTGATGGGCTATGTAGGAATGTACATACTATAAGTATGTACTTATATAGGACAAACTAAATATTACCACTGCAAACAAAGCACTGAGCGCAGAAAGCAATTTTATATGGTTCAAGTGAAAAATCCATTGGTTCATGGGGATTTATTGATATCATTTTTAATTAAGTATATTGCACTTTTTCAAGCATTTGCAATGAATACGAAAAATTTTGAAGTTCTGTTTAGTTAGCGTGAAACACTTAATAATTGTATCACTAAATATTTATCGATAACATCAGATCAGTTATCGATGGTTGTCGCTATAGTATATTCTCCCGCCTCTTTGGCTTGATTATTATATTTTGAAAAATTCCCTAAGATCAGCAGATGTCTCGTTAAACACATAAGCTGTTGAAAATTTGAAATAAACCCGCTTTCTACAATATTTCTAGTAAGGAACATAGATACAGTTTCTTGACTTATAATAAGTTAAAGTTTTGACTAATAGTAAGTTGAAAATGTCGCTTAAAGACACTCCAAGTTGCTCAGAAATAGCTTGGGCACCTTGCTTTTACTCCCTCTATTAAAAAAAAATTTCGACAAAATCACTGGCGCTCAGAACCTTACAAGAAGATGAGAGAATCTTGCAAGTAGCGCACATAACAGATCAATTTGGAAGTCACCTTCCTACCATAGCAAAACACATCTTTTGGCAAAATTCCTTTTTTATTTAGCATAGTTCCCTTCAAGACTCATACTCTGGTTATAGCGACCGTCCAATTTTTCGATTTCTGTCATTTCTGCAGTACGATTTGTCCTTTGCTTCAAAATAGATTTTAGATACGGCGATCATCTTTTCATTCGACGAAAGTTTTTTCCAGCGAGAATTCTTTTGAGATCACGAAATAGTCACTGGCTAGCTTCTTAATGAGAAAAGGGTGCGTGAAAGGTTTCAGATCGATATCACAAAAACGGTAGAATTAATTCGCATATATAAAGACAGACGGACCTACATATGGAAGAACTGACAGACGGTCGACAGCCAGACATGGCTAAATCGACTCAGCCCTTCATGCTGGTTTATATATATATATATAGTATATTTTATAGAGTTCCGACGTTTTCTGCTGAAAAAAACTTAATATTATCCTATTCAGGTATACAGGGTTTGTCCGGAATGTCATATGAGTGATTTTCTTCCGCCGCGAATGTACTTCGGAGCGTGCGCGCAACGACTGTATTCGGTAAAGGGCTTACCTAGCTAATGAACGAGCGGCGATGTGTTTCTGTGAGTGGTGCAAGCCGTATATGCAGCGTTCGTTAGAGCAGAGGTGCCTTGATTAAATTCTGTGTGAAATTCGGTAAATCTGCGACAGAGACGTTTGATATGATCAAGCAGGCTTATCCGGATGTTGCTTTAGCAAGAAAAGGTGTGTTTCGTTGGCAGCAAGCCTTTTTGGAGGACCGAGAACAGGTCGCTGTTGAAGACCATGCTGGGAGACCTGCGACTTCGACAAAAACCGACAATGTAACTCGTGTGCGCAAAGTTTTGAACTCAGACCGTCGACTAAGTATTCGTATAATTGCCCAGATATTAAGATAACCAAAATCTGTGGTTCATGACGTTGTGACGGAGCACTTGAACATGCGCAAGTTGCATCACGACAACGCCCCGGCTTTTTTGTGAACAGCTCGTAACGTTTTGGTAAAAGGATTACTTTATTATAAGCATTGGACACACTCTACCTCTTCACTTACTTTTGATTAGCCTCTCGAAAAGTTACTAACTACTTTTAGTTATTATTTTCATTATAAATTACTAATTTAATAAGTAATATAATGTCACACAGTTTAATCTTTCTTAATATTTTCCTACTTTGAAGGCAAGAACCCCACTTATGAAATACTTATCTTTAAGTAATATAACTATGAAACTACATACCAGCACCTAAACGCAAGCTTTTTTGCTCACCTCTAAAGCAAGAAAACTTTATTTCCCACTATTTACCGTTTTTATTAGCTAGTAATGACATTTGTAATCCACTAAACGAATGAGGTTTTCTAATAAAAAACGCTAATCTATCATCATAGTCAGTCATATTATACATAAAATAACGAATATACATAAATACGTTAGTTAATGTGGCTATTGAAAAGAGTAATTAATAATACAATTACGTGAAATACAAAGCGTACAAAGAGAAAACGATTTCCCTCAATCAATAGCGTTATGCGAAAGCTCATAATTGCTGATCATGACTTGCATATGAGCATATTACATATATACATAAATACGTTATATATGTACATAAGCACATCCCGATACATGTCTTGTGGCGAGTATATTGTCGATTTTATTGGCAATACCGCTTTCAATAAATAATTATAATAAAATGCCTTTTAAGCGCATACTCGCACGGACATACATTTCTACACATATACATATATGTATACATCGTATATATGTATATATATAATGTGCATGCCTTTATAAGTGTTTCTGTCAAAAACCATTTCTAAGGAATGCTGTACGCCAAATTCCGCCAGTCTGCTGCACCGCCACTGGTGCTGTCCACTGCAGCACTGCAGCGAGTACTGGTCAAACCAGGTCGTTGGTTTCGTTTTAAACTTACTCACGTACTTGTTACACATATCTACATACAGTGTGCGACAAAACTAAAGCACGGAATCTACCTTGTCGGTATTTAACTGGATAAAATCATAAAGTAGGCATTACGTGATGTTTTATTGATTTGTATTATTAGTTCATGTATTCTTCTTTTAAAATTAGTAAAAATTAAACAAATTAACTTATTAAAAAAATATATAAAATACCATATATGAAAAACTCCAAAAATTTGGTGCGACAAAACAAAAGCACGAAATGGTTTTATGATTGAAAAATTTATGTCTTTCAATATTTGGTTGCGTATCCCTTATTTTTCAACAGTTGCACATCGGCTAGGCATGGACTCAATTAATTTATTTGATGTGCCCCAGGAAATGCTTTTCCATGCTACCTTCTCTTGAATGTATAAAACGGCCTTATTTTTACAATTCTCAAGTCTGATTTTTCGATCTACAATTTACCATTGGTTCTCTATGGGATTGAGATCAGATGATTGTGCGAGTCGCTTCAAAACCTCATTCCTGTTATCAACAAACCACTGTTTTACACAAATAGCAGTGTGTTTCAGGTCGTTGTCATGTTGATAACTCCATTTTAAAGCCATTTCTTCTACAACATGTGGCAGCATTAATATTCTGAGAAATATTTTTATGCTTATATTTGTCCATTATACTGTTTATATGATGAATTTATCCTATTGCATTCCCTGGAAAACAACCCCACACTAGTACATTGTCTCCACCATGTTTCACCGCGCTTGTTTTATAACGTTGATTTAGGCGTTGTCCCTTCGGTCTGCCTACCAGCTTCAGCCCATCTCAATCTTTGATATTAAACTTTGATTCGCCAGAAAAAAGTACAGTTTGCCATTTGGTAATCGCTCAATTTATGTGCATCCTCACAAATTCCAATCACGCCAGTCTGTTCTTTAAATAAATAATATGGCTTTTTTGCAATAACTTGCTACAGGTAGCATGAAAATTCCCCATCGACAGCTCGACTTTGTATGGATCTCTGTAATATATTTAACCATAATTGTCTTACAATAGATATTGCCGATATAAAAGGGTAATTTTTTATTGCCCGAATGACTCCCTTATCCTCTCGTTTGGTTGCTCTCCACGGCCGTCTACCTCTATGCGCTGTAACCAAAGAGCTTGATTTGCCAAATCAGCTAAATGTTCGGGAAACATTAGGATGATTTATTCCAAACTTTTTTGCAATAGTCATAACCGATTCTCTTTTCTTAAAATCCTTAACAAATTTTTTTCTAAAATGAACAGAATACTTATTTCGAACCATTGAAATATCTTTCTCTTTAACAAACAACAACCGTACTGAATGACGAACTGCAACTGAATATGCATTAATATTTTTCTAATTAGGTAATAACTACACATATCCAACATTTTTGATCATTAAAAACCGTTTGACAAACAATTAATGTGCAATTAATGTAAATTCTTAGTTATGTGCTTTTTGTTTTGTCGCACCAGATTTTGGAGTTCTTCATATATTTAATTTTATATAATATTTTAGTAAGTTAATTTGTTTAATTTTTACTAATTTTAAAAGAAGAATACATGAACTAATAATACAAATCAATAAAACATCACGTAATGCCTACTTTATGATTTTATCCAGTTAAATACCGGCAAGGTAGATTCCGTGCTTTAGTTTTGTCGCACACTGTATATGTACTGTAATTCAAATGGGTGTATATTTATGTATTACGGGGCGTGTGAGCCCTGCAGGTAAAAGCTACACTAGTGTATTGCATTTGCAATAATACCCTTCAATTGGTGGGAAAATCTGAAACTACAAGGTAGTTTTTTGGGTATTAATATAAGTATGTCAAAGTTTATAATAAAATTCTGTTAAGTCGCTGAAGTTCATTTAAAATATGAATCGTTTTAGTTGTTTTACTATAACCGGAAAAAAGACGACACTTATTATCCCTAAGAGTTAATTCTAAATCGAGAATTCTGAGTTACATCCTCCTGAAGTGTAGTCACCCAGTTCTATATACTCCATCAGTTTATATTTAAGCGCATTTTTCTCGAAACAATATATTTCAAGTATCTTCTATTCACTATCAAATTTCTTCTTCCTGCATTTAGTTCTCCATACCATGACCATGGGCAAAAATGGATTTTTGACAGGCTAAAATCGACCAAAATTTTGAGTGAAAAGCCGCTAATTTTCTAAGTCATTGAAAGCTAAGCCCCCTCATACAAATTTCTTTTACAAAATTGTAACAAGTCTTCAACGCATAGGAAAACAGATCTAGAATATCCACCGAATTTTTCCGTTTGCAGTTTCAAAGACTAATTATCTTCGCAAAAATTCTAAACACAATAATGAAGAGAATTTCAGGCCAATATTTATTGACAAATGTCTGAAACATGTCTGGCTTAAGGCTAAGAACACCTTTCTTTTTATTTTTTTGTTGGAAAAAAATTTTAAAATAATAAGAAGGAAAAAAATCAAAGGTTTTGCATAAAATTAGAGTAGAAACCAAATATACTATATTTCAAATATCTCTGCCGTTGAATTTATCCTTAGTATATGCAACAACTTTGTAGATGGAGCAGACGTTCCATTTGCCCGGCCATGAAGAAATACGGCGGCGAAGAACTGATAAGTATTGTAGAATTGTAGAAGCTTCCTCAACATCGTGTATAAGGTTCTATTGAGCGTATTGTGTGAAAGGCTGAAGCCCACCGACAACAAACTGATTGGACTTTACCAGTGGGACTTTAGGCCTGGAAAATCTACAATCGACCAGACTTTCACCAAGCTTCAAATCGACACACACCACCTCTTCGTCGATTTTAAAGCCTTCTTTGACAACACGAAAAGGGCTATACGCCATTTTGTCTGAACTTGATATCCCTGCAAAGCTAATACGGCTGTGAAAAACTGACGTTGAGCAACACTAAAAGCTCCGTCAGAATCGGGAAGGACCTTTCAGGGCCGTTCGATATCAATCTAAGTTTCAGACCAGAAGACTCCCTCTCGTGTAACTTCTTCCATCTATTGCTGATAAAAAATAATACGCTGCAGAGCGAAATAAAGAAGGTACAATATTCTCTAAGAGTGTACAACTGCTGCCGTACCCGATGATACGGATATCATTAACGTCAACAACCGCGTCCTTAGTTCTGCTTTCTAAAGTCTGGATAAAGAAGGGTACGGAAAGACCAGGCGCCAAACAGCGAAAAGGAAGAACGACTGGCGCGGTGTTGTAAACTCGACTAAAGCCACGTCTACGCCAACAAAGAAAAAGAAGCTTATATAGTATTTAAATTTATCAATAGCTTAACTTTTACCTGAAGTATTTTGTTGGAAATTCAAAACTACTTTCAGAAGGAATTTTTAATTCAGAGGAGCACTTACAAGCTCCTTACTTAGAACCTTCACTGGCTTTACTAAAATGTCAATATTCCGCATTCATACATACATACATATTCCCTAAAGGGTGTGCATATATGTATATATGTATGTAAAATTTTCCGCGAATAATTAAAGTATTACCAGTTTACATACACATGTCCACATGTAATTGCAATGAAATCAAAAAATTCAGGAAAAAAACGAAATAATCATCTAGCCAAGCACACCAGTATATTGGTGAGTTGGTGCGACGAAACCAGTTAAAAACCTACAAAGCCACCGAACGAGATCGAAATCGACTGACGATCAATATGCGCGCACTTCAAACTTGTTTCGCTTTTATTATTGTTATTGTTGGTATTTAACTTCATTTTGTTGTTGGCTATTTATTTTTGCTGTTATTAGCAAAAGCAAACACGCCAACAAAATTAATTGCAAATTAAAAGAATTTTTGTGAAAAATTCAAACAAAAGGCCAAACATGCAACAGACAAAGTCAACGGCAATAATTACAATTATAATAACAATAACAACAGAAATATAACCGACAATAAACAAAAAATTGAAGCAAAAAAAATAAATAAATATAAAATTAGCGATCAAAACCGTTTTTTGCTGCTTATTTGCACAGCGGAAAAATATTCACAGCACAACACACACACACACAACATATCCTACTATAAGCTTTTATATCTACATGCATATGCATTAGCTTAATAACTTTGGCGGGTATGCGGGGGTCGGAAAGCGGCACTTGAATATTTCAAGGCTGCGAAGTTGCCGCGCACCTGAGAGTTGTTATTGTTTTTGTTTTGGAATTTCAAAAGTCGCAAATAAATGTATCTATCATATGCAACTACATATAAACAACGCGGTTAGAATAAATTCTCAAACACACACACATAAAGAAATAAATATTTTAAGTTGACAAGTTTAACTGACCAACATCAAATGGAATAAAATCATAATAATTGTATTTATACTTAATGCGTCACATACGAAGTAAGCACAAGTACATTAGGAGTATATTAGGGTGGTACTTAGTGAATGAAATTATCGGTGATTTTCAACTCAGTTGTGCTATGGTTAAAATGTCCCATTTAAATTTTAGTTTCATTTGAAGATGCTTAATGTGTCTCTATAGGGGCCCCTGCGAAAGCAGTATAACACATTCGGCGCCCTTCGCCGCAACTCGGACTGACGTATGGAACGACTTGGCGCATTTTACGTCGAGATCTTAAATTGAAAGCGTAGAAAATACAGCTTGTGCAAGAACTGACGCCGCTTGAACTTCTCAGCGACATCGTTTCGCTCTATGCGGTCTTGAAAAGTTTCAAGAAGATCCAACGTTTTTGAGCCAAACTTAATTCAGCGATGAGGCCTATTTCTGGCTCAATGGATATGTAAACAGCAAAATTGTCACATTTGGGACGAAGAGCAATCTGAAGGGAACTTTTCATCCAGTAAAACAACTTTTTGATGTGATTTGTGGACCGGTGGAATCATCGGTTACAGTCAATGGCAAAGGTGCCATGATAAACGACTAGTTGATGCCTGAAATTGAAGCTCGTGATCTCGACGACATTTGGTTTCAACAACACGGCGCCACTTCTCACACATTGCATCAATCAATGGATTTATTGAGAGAAGAGTTCGGTGAGCAGATAATTTCACGTTTTGGGCCGATAATAAACATTCCCCATTAAATATGAAGTTTCTGTGTTATTCTTTAAAAAGTAGGGAACCTCGAAATGGATCACTCTTTACATAGCAGGGCTGTAGAGAGATTCTTGGCCCGGATAGAGTAAAGAATGTGGACCCCTGATTCATCAATTGTTGGCGAAAAAATATGCAAAAAATTATTGCAGTGCACCGGGCCGGACTCCGATCTCCCAATCTCCCCCGCACTCTCGTTCGCTGCATGTAAAAAATTACTTCCCGAAATTTAAGGACTACTCTTCTATTCAAACTTACATATACATACAAGACACATACAAGGACTGTGGGCGTAAAGTAACAGCAGACAAAGGTTAAGTAGATAAATTGATCGTGTATACGAGTATGTATATATGTACTTATATGTGTAATGTAAGTATATTTACATATGTCTACTACGACAATACTTATTAAAGCAATGTTTCTGGCAAGTAATATAATTACGAGTTGAACTTCACTTAGGTCAGCTTGGAGCTGAGTACCAGAGCTACATACATATGTATGTATATAAATACATACATATCTACTATAAGACCGCCTTATGTACAGCTTTAACATACTCTGTTAAAAAGTGTTTGGGAATGCGATTTATGCCTTTGCTTTTGTTGCAGCGCATTGAGGCTAGTTTAAATAGAATTTTTCAATTAATAAATTGGAGAGAATGCTAAGGCAAATGTACCCACATATGTACTTCAGCATATATGTAAATAAGCAAGTAGAGGCTAATTTAAGACAATTCAGATATTGTTTATCCTATCAAGTAAATATATTTTTAATATATAGCATAATTTTTTTAAGAAAAGTTAACTTTTCTTATAAGATTACTCTTTGTTAACTGTAACTGTACCATTTATATTAGTACGAGTCCATTTACAGGGAGCGAAAAAAAAATAAGAAAATCGCGTATGCGGGAAATGTTCCAGAGATCTCTCTGAAAAACTTTACCTAAGAGACTATGGGTCTAAAACCGGTCAGCAATTATTGGGGCGAAGCTTTTAGGGATCATACAAATTTGTTCGTTAGTTTTTGAGATATTCCAATGATATTTAAAGATATAGTCGGATTCAGCAGGATCTGACAACTATGTATATCATATACAACCGATTACTCTCATACAACTGATTATTATTCACTTTAAAATGCACTATTTATAGAATTAATGGTTTCCAAATTTTTCCAAAAAATTTTTATTTCTTATACTCTTGATACAAATTTACTTCTAAGCCAACACCTCGGAAGAACTTTTAGATCTTTTATCTTTTAATTCATAATATTTGAACATATGTTTGCAAATCCTATAAAGGTTTTTCATCAATCATCAATATCTATAGTACACGTACATATGTACATATATGTACAGAAATAAGTCATCGGTTTAATACATTTTAGACATTTTAATAAGGCTTAGTCAATATTTGGAGTATTTTACGACAACCAACTGTTATATTTCACCGAAATGACCGAAAAAGTTCAACAAGCATAACTAAAAAATGAACGAATATTTATTTATCATTTGATTTATCTAGTATATACATATGTATGTATATGTGTACATATTTGGATAAATATGCAAGCATTTTTCGCTTAAGCCTTCTAAATTGTATGACAAGCCATTAAATTATGCAAATAAAAGCAGTGTTTGCAATGAATATAGCGACTAGTATAATTGTTAACTGCTTATTTGAAGAAAGCGGTAGTTACCATATTAGAATTAAGAGGTATAGCTAGTGTGATTGCCTAAAAAAGGTGACTTGGCGGTTTTTTATAAAGAAAACTACTAATTGTATGTATGTAAATATACAAAAAAATTTCAAAAAATTTAATTTAATTTTTACGAATTTTCGTTATTTTCCAATTTGCTAAAAAAAATATTTGAAAATAAATGATAAAACATAACATACATTTCTAATATATTAGAAAGACTAAAAAAAATCGTCGTTTTTTTTAAGTGTTAGATAAACTTTGACACGCCAAAATGTTATTGGTTCACTTTTCAGACAATCGAAAAAATACAAGCCATTGTATGCAGAAAAATCTATAAAATAAGCAGAAAATCAAGCAAAGAATGATTTCATTCCCAATGAAAAATGCAGTTTTGAAAAAAAAATGTAGTTTTAAGGGGCTATACCGGTGTGACACTTTCAAAAAAAAAAATTTTTTTGCTTTTTCGATAGTTTATATTTCCAAAAATATTCTGTGAAATCGGCAAGATCGTATCTTGAATAGTTTTTGGATGGCAGCGTTCCAAAGAGCGACCGCTGGGAGGTACAAACATAAATAAGTGAAACTTTAAACGCGTTTTTCTCGAAACAACATTTTCAAAATTGCTGACATCATAACTCAACGAGAATATTTTCAAATTAAAACTGAGTATTGTTGAATTCATTTACTATACAATGACCTGCGCTCTTTTTGATTGCTTGAAAATTGTCAATTTGGCATTAAAAAATTACAATTTTTTACCTAAAAACACGATTTTTTTCAAAATTACGCCATTTTGTTAATTTTATATATTTTTCAAAGATCATAAGTCATTGTATAGAAAATATCTTTCAGTTAAATAAACTTTTTGAATTTTTTTGTTTCAGCTGCTCGTTCGGCCGGAATCATGTCAGCAGTTAGGGCACTTTTTTTGGCATCTCCGAAGGCAGCACATAATTCCGTTATTTTTCAACATTTTTGTAAAAAAGAATCTTGAAATATAGCTGAAAATGTACCTATTATGTTCAAAGAAGTTCGAAACATTCAATAGAGTATTTTCTTTAAAAAAAATTCAAGAAAATCGCCTAATTTTTCATGCGTTACACTGGCATAGCCCCTTAAAGATAAACTGATGCTAGTTGACCGAACTTTAAAAAGCTGTAACCAGGATTGCAAATAATGCATTAAAAAATAGATTTAACATTTTAATTAATTGTTTTCTTTGTAAACCCAAATACTAAAAAAAATCTAATTATTAATACCAACATCGGGATTAAAGTTTAAAATTTTACTAAAGGATCGTCTCAGTGTGACCCTCCGAAAAATCACTGATTTTCGCGATTTTTTTATAAATAAATACTATAATATACAAAATGATTTTTTATGTTTATTTATTGCGAGTATAATAGTTAAATAAATTGTTAAAATTATACGTAAAAAAAATCCAATACGATGCCCACGATTCCGGTCGCAATTTTGGTTTAAACCAAAAATTTCAAAAAGATTACTAATCTGTAGGAAAGTAGCTATCGCTTTGTTATACCCTGAACAGGGTATATTAAGTTTGCCACGAAGTTTGTAACACCCTATAAAGTATATATATAAATGATCAGTATGTTGAGCTGAGTCTATTTAGCTATGTCCGTCTGTCTGTCCGTTTGTATATATACGAACTAGTCTCTCAGTTTTTAAGATATCGTTTTGAAATTTTGCAAACGTCATTTTCTCTTCAAGAAGCTGCTCATTTGTCGGAACTGACGATATCGAATCACTATAACATATAGCTGCCATACAAATTGAACGATCGGAATCAAGTTCTTGTATAGAAAAATTTCACATTTGACAATGTATCTTCACAAAAGCTGGCACAGGTTATTTTCTAAGATAATAATGTATTATACGAAGAAATTGTTCAGATCGGCTTCCTATAGCATATAGCTGCCATACAAACTGAACGATCGGAATCAAATGCTTGTATGGAAATCTTTTGTATATTACAAGATATATTCACGAAATTTGGTATAGATTATTTTCTAAGGCAACAATGAAATATCCGAAGAAATTGTGCAGATCGATTAACTATAGCATATGGCTGCCATATAAACTGAACACATAGTTACTAAAAGAAATGCACCTATGAAGCGTATATCAGCTCCGGTGCAGCCGAAGTTAACGTTTTTTCTTGTTTTTTTTTTGAGATTTCACAAAAAGTGTCGAATTTGGCCCCTTTTTCGACAGAACAGTATTAGAAATGTTCTTTCCAAATTAGAACTAAATATCCTCAAAACTCTTCTTTTGAGAATGAAAAACGTTTTGAAAAACACTATTCAGAGAAAAACGCGTTTGGAGTCGCTATTTTCCCACTCTGTACCCGTACTACAAGAAACTCTATAGCGGCCGCAATAATTTGAATTTCGATTTCAAAATTTGAGATAATATTTGTTACAGTGTAAACTATCCGATAATGTAACAAAAAATCGATTTCTCGAAAATTGAAGAAATTGAGACGTTCCCTTAAACATTTTGCAATCCTCGCTGTAACATAATTTTTTTTTAAATATTTATTTAAAAATTTGTTTTGCTATTTTAAAGGCATAGACAAACGAATTTTGCAGAAACAGTAAACATAAAATTTTCATTTAGATTTTGAATTTTTTTGTGCCCCTTAAATATTCATATGTATGTTCATAAGTTTGTGTATTGACACCGTACGCGACGGCCAACCGGAAGATTTAAAGGAAGCGAGTGGCAAAATGCAAACTTTGGCATTTCTATTTTAAACATTTCGGGGAAATATCGAACATATAGTACGTACACATGTTCATTCATACATATAAGTATATAATCATATTTAAATACATATGTACGTACATCTATAGCATATACATATGAATTAAAACATTGTAAATGAGTTTTAATTAAAATTTTCATACATTAAGCACAATCAACATTTTTCACTTACCAACACACACACACACGCTCAGCGGAATCCAGCTCCACGAAAAACGATTATTTTATGCGCACTTTTGTGCAATTGCGCTGCGTGTCTGTTTGTATTTCCGATTTTTTTTCGTTTAGTTTTCACTAAAATTTTCCTCCAAGATTCACATTGCAACACACAGACGGTGGCAACATGCGATTCACAGCTGCAAGTACGAGTACCGCACCATAAAATCAAAAATAGACACACAAGTATGCATGTGGCATGTGCAACATATGCGCTTGCTGCATATTTTCATGCATAAACCCATACATACAAACGTTTGAATGCATGTGTGCGTGTGTGCGTTTTGTTGCCGTTTCGAGTGTTGCACAACTAGCAGACACCTCCTTGAGCGCAATCAACGTGTTGTGTTGCACACATCAATAGCACCAACAGAGCCGAAGATGAAGCGCACATATCTACATATGTTTATAAGTGCTTATGTGTAGGTATGTCTGCTGTTGGCAGCGCAGAAAAAAGTGTTGCGCAGTCAAGTTACTCCGATAACTTCAACACCACCGTGTGTTGCACTTCAAAGATTGGTGGCATATTGCATTGTTGCACTTTTATTGTTTATACATTTTGTTGTAACTGTATTTGTGTTGGTGTGGTGTTTTGTGTGTGCATGTGTTGTTGTTGCCCTTGTTGATCGATGCGCGCAATTCCTTATAAAATCTGTTGCGCTGTTGATCGCCACTGTTGCAATTGTTGCTGATGTTGCAGATGGCTCTTGTGTTTATTTTCACTTCTCTCAACTCTTTGCACGCGGTTTTCGTTACTCGCTTGCGCGTGTGTGTGTGTGTCTGTTGGTATTTTGTGTAAAACTCTGGTTATTGTTTATAAGTGATTTCGTGTTGATTTTCGCTTGCCATATTTTCTCTCCATTTTTATCCATTCCTTTCTCGTCTTGCAGCAAGTACGACTATAAATGGCCTTGCGTATGTTTTTGTTGTTGTCTATGTAGATGTTTTTAGTTTTGGTTGACTTATAAATGATCTTTAACTCGCAGAAGTGTAAATAATTTCCTGTTTTTAAATTAAACTCAAAAACAAGAAACAATAATACCCTTCACATGTGCATTTGTTATAACTTATATGGTAATAAGATGATCGTCATCTTGATTTTGACCGATCAGTTTGTATGCCAGGTGCAAATATGCTATAATGATCACATCTGAAAAATATATACATACATACATACATACTTATAACGGCTGAACCGAGTGGAGATACTTTTTTCAATATCCTTTTTTTTACAATTAACGCGTGAGTCGAGTCAAGTTGTCATGTCATTACATTTAAAGTTTCTGTCTTTTTTCTTCAAAAAGAAAAGGGAACCTCGAAATGGATTAACCATATTTTAAAGGGTCTCCAACGTTGCCTTCAAGTGTTACAAACTACGTGGCAAGCTTTATATACCCTGCTCAGGGCATAACAAAGAGATGTAATATCGTTATCTTGTAATTGTCACGTTGAAGAGCCCAGTTTTTTAGAAAGGGTTCGAATTTTGGTAATCATGACTCATAAATTATGTCCGTGTCTCTCAAATTGAAACACTGGGAACACTTAGAGGAAGCTCAAATACAAAAATGGCTACGAATTTAGAATACCTTTGCTTCTAATGCAAGTACCGCTTGAAATATATTAAAAACTTCCAACGAACACAGCGATTATGGATTTAATTTTAAGGGCAAGTTTAAAAAGCTATGTATTTTTCTGGCCAAAAGACCCATTAAGATACTAGGTTATGTTCCAACTCACTATCTCTGCGAATATTTAAGTATACAATACTTAAAATGTTCCAACAAGCTTTGAGTGAGCTTTAGTATATATGGAGATTAAAGCTTGCTTTAACTCTTAAAGTGATCTCTTCATATCTAGAAACAATCAAATAACAGCCAGTCTGTTCCGAGTATGAAACTCTACTGTTTTTTGCCTCTTTAGTCTTCCGACAAACCGCTAAAGCTTTCCGACTCGTAACATAATACAACTTATCTATTGGTGGAGAAAATAATTCGAGCTGGAGAGCTGAATAGAGAAGGTACAATTTTCTATAAGAGTGTACAGCAGCTGTTGCACGCCGATGATATTGATATCACTGGCCTCAACAACCGAATCGGTGGTTCTGCTTTCGCCAAGAGCTTTCTGTCAAAGTGTACAGCTGCTATGAGATATGCTATATGAGTCATATGACGACATTGAGATAGTTCAGGGAATTAAAATTAGTGGCTACCCGCCGGTAGAAGCAGAGGAAGGGAAAGATCTCCACTCCGTTGGAAAGATCAGGTGGAGAAGCACCTGCCTTCGCTTTGAATCTCCAATTGACGCTACCTTGCGAAAAGGAAGAACGACTGGCGCGCTGCTATTAACTCGGCTATAATCGTGTAAGCGGTGTCTACGCCAGTAAAGAAGAAGAATGTAAGTGACGCAATAACTTCAACCAAATTTAAGGTGTTCCAGTCCGTCAATTAAATTAGAGTTTTTCAAGTCCGAAGAACAGCAACAGTTTTTATCCTCTTTCATTTTCTAAAACTCTTCAGTCGCCACTTTTCCAGTCTTTGCACTCTTCGACAATTGTGAATGTCTACAATATCTTGAGGGTAATATATTTCTACGGAATTCCGAATAGACCCAAAGTCGAAGAGCCCTTTTTATGGGTTATTTGAACCCCAAATAAGAGGCGAAGATTGACAAAATATTCCGTCGCCTACTTCCTTTTCTACATGAGAAGAGCAATTACATGAAATGACTCTTTTCGACAGGCTAGACTTAACTGTGTACCTTGGAAAAAAAAGACAGTGATAACGTCTTTGAAGCTTGTAGAAATATTTACCGTTATATAATACATAAAGGAATATTAGTAAATTACTTCAAGCTACTAACACCAATAACTCTCGCTATTCTCTTCAAAACACGCTTTCAAAGTTGAGAATATTTTTTCAAGGCATTCATGGAATTTTCAGACTTTACAATTTGAAAAAAAAAACATAAAGCAACAACAAGGTGAAAAACATAGAAAAAAATGTTGCGAAATCTAACTGCTGTCACAGTTTCCAGCAAAGCAAAAAACCAAAAAGAAACAAGTTTTTGTCTGCGCGGCGCGGTCTTCGGCTATAGGGCAAGCCACTTAGCCAGACGTGCGACAGGCAATTGGACAGCTGCCACGCCTTTCATTACAAAATTTCTTGAAGTACAATGTGCGAACTGAAGCGCAGCGCCCAAGATCACATTCTATGTTATGCCTTTTTGCAGTTAAAACCAACTCAAGGCATCTGAGTGGCGGAGAAGACGAAGCGAACGGTGATTTTCACAAAACTCCGACAATGTAAATCATAATTTTGCATATATTTACATACATAATTGTATATATTTATTTGATTTGTATGTATGTATGTGCTTTGTTGTAGTTAACTGTATTTCAGTGTATGGTAAGCTCGACTAAATGAAATAAAGCTGAGCTCTCAAACTATTTGTGGATTAAGGGGCAAAAACAAAAGTGTTGAGAGCACAGATACCGTAGCAAAGAGCAACAAAAAGACAAGCTATGATGTCAAGCATGCCATAGCTTGGATGGTGCAAGTGCGAAGCACGACTGCGCAACGGGGCGGAGTGGCTTGGCAGTGGAGCTAAGTGACGCGTTCTGGCGACCGACTCTACAGGCCAGCCATGCTACTTAGCCTAGTTAATATGACAATTTACATGCCAACACACACATCTGTATATGCATGCATACATACAAATATCGATAGCTATATAGAAATTGTGAGTCAAAAGAACTCACACGAGGATGGACGGATAAGTAAGTAAGTTTACCTGCCGTTTGCAGTCAATATTTTTGATAATTGGGACTATTAGTCTTGTTTTGATCGCATGAGGACCCGAGCGTGTTTCCGGATTGTATAATATTGAAGAAAGCACAATATATTCGATTATTGTATTTGGAGGGGAAATCACTTAGTTACTCTTTTCCTACGATGGAGACTATCAAAAATTGGCTTAATGAGTTTTAATGTGATCTCAGGTCTGTTTTTCGAGAAGCCAGGCCTAGGTGTCAGAAAACGGAAGAAAAAAACCCACGATCTCCACGTTTCGCAGACCGTTGATTAAAGGAATGCGAGATAGCTGAGGCATTAGGCATCTCAAAAGATATAGATTACATCTATTCTTAATAAAATAGTGAATTTAGAGAGCTCTTCTACTTACTCCAGACAAGAAATGCAATCATGAACCTGAGAGTCATCGTTGCCTGAGATGGAAGCAGCAGAGTGTAATGCTGTGTAAGTGCAATCCGAAGGAGTTTCTGTGTCGTTTAATGACCGTCGACGAAACGTGGTTCTACTTGGTTCCACACACAGAGTCTAAGAAATAGTCAAAGCAATGGACTTCATACGGCTAACCTGTTCCGAAGAAGATGAAGACTTTCATATCGACCGGAAAGGTGACCACCACCATTATTTGGAATTTACAAGGTGTGATCATTATGTGTTTTGGTCAATTTTTGGACCGATTCAATGGGTAAATACAGAAAAAACGGCCTTACTTCGCAAATTCAAGAGTGCTCTTTCATCATAGCAACATCCGGAAAAAAAAAATTTAAGACGGATCCAGCGTATTGAGCCAAAACTAGAGTACATTGAGAAAAAATCGTAATTTTTCAGAAATTTCGGTTCTCCTTTTAGAGGCTAAGTACATATTGAACCACCCTAGTCTGAATGTAAATATGTAAAAACGCATTTAAAACAAATCTTGTTGCATTGCTGCTGGCAAAGAGAACTGGTCACAACGAGTTCGCTTAACAAATAAACTTGTCAGTAACGTGCACACACACACGCATATACACACGCATGCGCCGAAGCAACGCAAGCAGCATGCCTCCACACACACTAACACACATACGGGGGGGTATATGAAGCTGTTTGGCATAGCATCAGTTAGGCGCTTAGTCAAAGCGGTCACATGTAGCGCAACACCTGTGTCTGACTGAGCTGGCTGGACTGGCGTTGAATGAAAATCATACCCCACCGCAAGTGCAGCGCGCTGAAAATGTAAAAAATGAAGAAAAAAATTAAAAAAAAATGGAATGGGTTGACCGCGTGTGCTTGTGTGCCCTGCTGCTTCGCGACGTGCAATTATGAGGTTTCCACGATACTTTTGTTACTGTTAATTCTTCAACAACCGAGCAGCCGAACGACGGACGGCGAACGGGCTGAGCGCGGCTTGTGTGGCGGGCTGAATGTCACTTCCACCGCATTCCAAGCAAGCCAAACAGAAACAAAAATAAAAAATTACAAAAGAAAAAATACAAAAACAAGAAATGCAAAAACAAAAAAATAAGAGAAACAAAAAAATACAAAACAAAATATATAAAAATAAGGAATTACAAAAACCACAAAAATAACAAAAATTCAAACACAAAATATTACAAAATTGAAAAAATACAAAAACAAAAAATATAAAAATAAAAATTACAAAAATAAAAATTAAAACTAAGAAATTACAAAAACAACAAATGTCCAAAAATGAAAAAAATTTCAAAAACAAAATATTACAAAAATGAAAAAAATTACAAAACAAAAAATTACAAAATCAAAAAAACAACAGAAATAAAAAAATACGAAAATAAAAAATGAAATAAATAAAAAGACAAACAAAACGCAAAAACAAAATCAACCTGTATTAAGCAGACACGCCAACAAATACAAACAGCTAACCAACACAATCACAATTGTCCACATTTTGCACGTGTGTGTGTGTGTGCAGCAGCTTGATTCACAATTCTTTTGATTTCAACTCTGACTTCATTTCGGCTGTTGCACGCGTGCTCGTATTGGTAATGCCGTTGTACGTGTTGGTATTACTACTGTTTTTGTTGTTGTTGTTGTTTTGCTTTGTGCGACCCTCTCTCTATTTTATTACTTTGCTACACGCAATTATGATCGCAATCTGGCGCGGCAAATTGTCAAAAAGTGAATAAAACAAATAAATAAATCGCACTATGATCGTCACACACACACACACACCCATACACACTCTTACTTAGGCCGTAAATGCGTCCATAAAGCACGATCGGCGGTAGACACGAATGGTTGGCGCAGGTGAAGTGGCTCTTAAGGTGATTATGCAACATTTGCGAAAGCGTTAATAGAATAATATTTCGTTTGTTTTTTTTGTTGTGTTTTTTTTTTATTTTATATAATAAAGCAATTTGTACTGAAATCGAATCTGAAGCACCGAAAGACGCTCAGACACAAGTGCGAGTGTGTAAGTATACACATACATATGTACGTGTGTTAGTATATATTTCGACTATTTTCGGAATTGATCACATGTTGAGGATGTTGAAGCGTGGCTTCGATTGTCAAATGCAGAAATATGCACTGTTTCACGAGATTGAGAAGAAGAAGAGTAGATGTAATGAATTCCTCTCGGCTTTAAGAGGTTATGTCTACATGTGAATTTCAAAAAATCGAAATTGTATTTGCTTATATTTCGAAAATACATGGTGTATTTAAAAAAACTCTCTGATTTTCTAATTTTAAGCCGAAGAACCTACCTCACTATTAGACAAAATTTTCGGAGGTGCTGTTGTTGTTGTTATTGTTGTAACTGCATAATTATGCCGAGTTGATAGTCCTTGGCCAGATAAAAATCCGGGTCTGTTCCGGTTACGTAGACCCGACTGTTGTGAGAACGGATTTGGAGGTTCTCCTTGAGATTAGCTACGGGAGCGAAGGACTCCAAAATCACCGATTATTAAATAAGCTTTAATGTATTTATTAATGTATTCTGTAAGTTTTTATAATTTTTTATCTATGAAATAAAATGCCTCGAAAAAAATCACGTAAAAACGCCTTTTTTACTTGATAGGGGATATAATCACTTAAGGTATTGTTGTTGTTTTAGTGGCAGAAAACATTACTGAATTAATTTGGAGCAATGCTGCCGTTTTGACAGTTCTTGGTCGGATAAAATCCGGGTCCGTTTCGGCTACGTAGGCCCGACTGCCGCGGGAACCGCTCTTATATACCTCCGCTTCTTCAGTGGATTGTTTTTAAAAGTATTCGTAAACTTAGTAAATTTCAAAATGTTTTCCTCTTTCAGAAAATTCTAATTCACAAATATACAGAGTTAAAAGACAATCCCTAAGCCGTAAACTACGGTAGAAATAATTACAAACTTTAACAAGTCGATACTTGAGGTTTCCACGAACAATATTCTGAGTAAGATTGATGGTGCTTTCACGGAAAGGAACGAAAGTGAATCATAAAACCATAGAACAAAGAAAAGACAGGCTACACTAATGAATTTAGACCCATTTTACTTCGAATGGGAACAAGGAATGAAAAATACCTTTGACGCATTGGAAAGACAAAGTGGTCAATTAAGGCGTTGACACCTCCAGAATTTTTCCTAACTTTTCAAATTGATCCGAGTAATAGTTTTAAAGATTCAGTTTTGAGAACTTGTGCGCTCGATGCTAGCTAGGCTAAGTGCGCTGCTTTAAACGCGTTTTTCTCGAAACTATGTTTTTGAAATCGGTACTCAACCGATCTTCATAAAATTACCCAGGTATTTGAGATGCAATTCTTAAATACTTGGACGAAGGATTTCTTTTCGATTACAACTATTTGAAGAAAATGTCGCCCAATTTTCACTGAAACTTTTATTCTTTTGTAAAATGTCAAAAATCTAATTTTAATTTTTTTTCTTTGTCCAAGTTCTAAATAAAGGTTTAAACTAAATTATAAATAAATAATAAAATATTTAATTTTTTTATGAGAAAAAAAATTGTTGAGAAAAGGCTGTTTTTTTTTTTATTATAGATTTCAACAATACCAAATTTTATTTCGCTCAGAAGAACTTTAATTTATTGGGTGGATTTTTGATCTTCAAAGACGAATTATTTAGCTATTTTCACAATCGCATATCAGCAGCTTTCCTATCATAAAACTTGTCACTTTGAAAATATGCACAGCTAATACAAAATCTGAAGAATAATATAGACTATAAACATAATATATTATTTACAAATATATAGTTGCAGCATCACATAAATCAACACATATCACTCACGCATATAAATAAATTAAATATCTAAGCAGCTTAGCGAGATCGACTTTTCTTAACTCATTTTCCTAGAAATCAAGCTATGAAATCTTGCGTCTTTTCTTACAAAATACAACTGCCCACATTAAGAGTAATACTATTGTTGATAAAATACTATTAACATATTTATATAAGTATACATATATACGGGTTTGTTAAGTTTATATGGTGATGAATGTAATTGTTTACCTTTGACAGCCTCGTAGTATCCCAAATCCAGCGTGAATGTTTTGTTTTAATCCGTGCGGGGGCAATAAAATTATTGGAGAATAGTCACTATTGTGGCTACTGGTAACTTTCTAACTGGCTATGCTTGTGCTGCAGCTGCTGCTGGTGGTTATTGGTCCGACTGTTGTTGTTGTTGTTGTTTAGCTGTGGTTGTCTCTTAATGAAAATAACCAAAAAGGTCAAGTTGAGAAGCTAACCGAAGGCAATGAGCGCTCAAAAAACATAAAATGACTTGGCTGATTGTTGTTGTTGTTTTCGTTATTGTTATTGGGGCTGATGATTTGGAGTTTTGGCTGTTTCTACTATTTTGTATTGCTTTTGTTTTGTAAATTTCGTTGTCTCCCTTTTTGCCGACGAATTCCAAAAGTAAATTCTATATTATATGTGTAAATCTGTATATATGTGAGTAGAAATGTTGTTATAACCGGCAAATAAGAGGCTGAAACTAATGCTGCGCTGTAAACGCAATAGCAATTGATCAAGAAGTTGCGCTCGTTTGCAGAGAGCGAGAGCAAGCGCGCGGTTAAACAAGCGAACGGGTTGTTAAATCAGTGAAAAGAATTTGGAACCGACCCGAAAAACGAGATTTTTTTCTTTCCAATTTTATTTCGTGCACGGCGGTTTTTGGTTTGTTTTTGCCTTCAGGTTTTTTTATAACCTTTCTACTTTTCTTGCTTTGGTCTGCCTTATGATTTTTCCGATCTTCCTCAACTCTTCTAGTTTACTATATTATTCTTGTTATGCGTTTACACTCCTCTTTGGCACTGGTTTGTTTTTTTGTTGCTTTTGGTATGAAGCTTTACGATTTTGTTGTTCTACAACTTTAGTAATGGTTGTTGTTGTATTTGTTATTGTTGTTGTTGCTGTTATTGTATTGTTGTCGTGGTGGTCGTTAAGCAGCTTACTGTGATTTTAAACAGCTTCAATACAACTTTAGCACGAGCAGTGTTTTATCTACTGACTCACAATGCATTTACTTCATCGACTAAATGTAGACGCGGCTCACTTTCACGCTTCAAACTTCACCTGTAATTCTACACAACAATAGTAATCAATTCAGAAAATAGTGCTTAATTTCACATTTGTTGTTATTATTGTTATTGTTGTTTCCAGCTTTTCTTTTCTTTTATTTTAGTATTTTATTGCACCGCTTTGCTTTCAATGCAATACAATACTACTTTGCATAGAAGTTTCAGTTAATTTCACCGCAATTCAATTTGCTTTAAATCGAAAGTTAAACTTGCAATTTGCAGTATTTTCTTATTTTCTCACACGAAAGTAGCACAACGTGAAGCAAGTTCCATAAACACGCGATCGATAGCTTAAACACGACGTCGCCTTTTGCTACTTTGCTATTTTTGCCGCTGAACAAATGCCACATAGCGAATTAGCCAGCAAGCCAGTCAACAAGTCGCGGCAGACAGCTTAGGGAATTAAGTAGTAAGCCGAAAGCGGAGTGCAAGTAAAACTCGCGAAATCGTTGGGTATACCATATACGATTTGTTAAGATTTATGAGACACTAAAATATATCTATTTATGTATATCCTAAATAGGGTCTATACAATTTTTTAAGATTTATAAAACACTAAAATATATGTACATTTATACCCTGTATGGGGTACCAAGAACTTTGTAACAAATATTCGTTTGAGTGTGTCTGCCTGTCCGTCTGTCTGTATACCATATACGCGAAATAGTCCCTTAATTTCGTGAATACAAACTGAACATTTAGAATCAAGCTCTTTTTTGGAAACCTTTTTTATTTAACAAGATATCTTCACGAAAATTCCTATGTTTTTTTTTGTTCAATCTGCACTTTTTAACAAAATATCTTCGCGAAATTTCGCATGGATTCTTATCCGATCGGTATAATCTCCAAAAAAATGAATTAGGTCGGACCACTATAGCATAAAGCTGTCACTCGGTCTGAGACCGATCGAAATCAAGTTTGAAATGGCATATTTTTTATTTTTAAAGGTTATTATAGATTTGCTGCAACTCAAGTAAATATTTTTGCTTGTTGCGATTTACAAAATCACTAAACTAGTTATTTATAAAAATAAAGATCTAAAAAATATACACGTATTTTAGTTTAGACAAAACTTCTCTATGCTACTTTACATTAATACTTTCTTGTAGTTTGGACTTAGCGTTTAGCAACACGCGTCAAATTATAAAAAACAAGCTAAAACTGTTGTTAAAGGCATAAATATTACTGCGCGTCAATCTTTGCCTTTAAGCAAGTTAAAAAAAACGAGTTGAAATTTCTCTCACATACGGCGCAATGAAATTATTTATACATATTTTGCTTTAACACAACTTTACTCGTATTTCACTTATTGGTCTGCTGTTTCCATAACTGCATGCATTCGTTTTCATATTGTTTCATTGTCGCTGACTTTTGGCGATCCACTTTTTCATAATTGAATTTATTCCGCAGCAAAAACAGCAAAGCAAGTACATAGAAGGCACAACGCGGCGGAAATGCAAGATGGCGGTAAATAAGGCGATTTTCACTCGTTCACTTGTTTCGCACTTTTGTCGCTATTTCGGTTTTGCTGTTTTGTTTTTTACCTTCACTATTTAATGTAATTTACAATTCACACTCGTTTAGTTGCACGAAAATTCAGTTTTACAACGATTATTTTAACAGAATATTACAACAAACATTTAACATTAAACGCGTAGGAACAATTGGCAAAATTTGAACAAAATTTCAACGCTGCGCTCGCATAAAACTACGTTGTTGACTTCACGACGGCAAAGAAGAGAATGTTGTCTATGGCTTTGCGACTCTACGCTGCAGCCGGTCTCTGACTTTGCTGTCTGTCACTGCTCCTGTTTCCGTTTTGTATTTATTTTTCCGATTGTGCGCTGCGTGCTGTTGCTCAAAAGCCAATATTGCTCGCTGTTGTTGTAGCTGCTAAGCTGCGCAGTTACCTTACGTTTTTTGTTGTCTCAGCGCTTCTTGCTTTGCTCAGCTGCGCTGTAGAGACATTCTTTTACACGTTGCTTTTTGTGTTTACTACACCGCGATGACAGCAACAGCAGCGGTAAAGCAGAGCGCAGAGCACCGAGCAGCGACTGCGTACACCGGCAACGCAATGACAGCGTTCACAAGAAATTCCTACACATGAAACTGCTCAGGTAATGCTGCCTTTATTTGTGTGTGTGTGTATGTGCATAAAAACTAGTTTTAGTAAAACGCTCAATTGGCGAGCAATTCAGCATTGTTTTGTAGGTCCACTTGCACTCACTCACGTGAATTTTCCAATTAGCCAACTTTTTTTCACAAACTTTTTGCTTAAAATTTTCACCTCACTTGCATTTCACCAGCGCTTTCATTTAGCTAAAATGCCAAACAGATTTTGATTTGTTAGTACAAAGCTTACAAATTTGTTTAGCTCCAACCACTATTCGCTTCCAAGTGTATGCAAATGTCGAATTGATAAACGCGCTGTCCGCGATCTACAAGATTCACGTTCGCTCCCAACGGAAAACAACTCAAAACTGAATTGAAACTGCGACGAGATTTAGCTGGAGAGCAATAATTTTTGCTAGCGTTCGGCTTTAGTGCTTTTGTTTCTCTTTGACGTCGATCTCCACGCTACACCGCGCCGCACATCGCTACACGTACGATTTGGAGCAGATGGGGGCAAAACAAAATAATGCATAAACAAAAAAGTGAATTTGAAAATAACGACAGTTTGATGTGATATTTATGTTCAAGGTGTTAGCAACGCTTTGCGAAGAGGGCGTTTTGGGCGGGGGGAAACAGCAATGAGTCTGGTGCGGTGGTTCAACGGAAGCTAATGCGAGACATTGTCCTTAATTTCCTCCTGACTGACATTGCCTCATGTTTATTAGTTTAATAGAAATATGGTTCCGAGTTGCAGGTTACGACACTCAGAAAGTGTTTTAAAAACACATTTTTACCACTTTTCCAGTTCGATGCTAGTTTCCTTAACCGGATAAAAACACTGTGACTTTGGGTGTCCGGTTATGAGGAATTTCACTGTACATATAATACACCATCGAAATGTAATTTCGAGTACTACACCAGACGGGTTGTTTCAATTTCTAAATATCTAGAGTACACAAAGTTTTTGAAATTTATTAAGATAAGCCCAAGCTGCTCCACATCCTTATGTACAAGTGTGCATATGTAAAACGTACACAGCAACATGTTGAATGCATTACTTTGTAAGTATTTATGGTGCGCCATGATCTCTTAGGTTAGATAGAACAATAACCACTACACTTTTTAAATTTTAAACAATTCTTGAATTTAATATACGATTTATTAAACTAGCTATATTTTAAGCGTATTTCCTACGACCGGATATGTCTTCTTCTTTCAAACACATTTCACAATAGCAAATTTCAGCAGAGTTGCATGACTAACGAACCCAAAATTTCACGTATTTTATAATATGAAATAATTTCCTATTAATTATTAAAAATGTTTATTACGGCATTTTATTTAACTAAATGTAAGTGCAATTAAAAACAAAGCCAAAAACTTTGAAAGCATATCTTTAAAAACTTACACAAATTATGTATTAGTACAGGGTGACAACTGTGTCAAAAAATTCGGGTTTGCAAATATTTCATTTATAATAAAAATATTTTAAACAATAAACCGTAATGAAAAGTCTGTTATGTGAAAAATTTCTATAATTACTATCTGTACTGCATAGTAAATTAGTGAAATTTTCTATATTAAATTTTTAACACACTTATAAAATTTGAACTTAATAAAAATCACATTGAGATGTCGCTGTGATTCTTATCAGCGCTCAGACTACAGTCAACTAAACTAACCGACATACAATTTATACGTGCAAATATTTTTGAGTTTATTAACAAATTTATTAAAACTAGGAATTTATCTTTTTTATAACGATCTCAATTATATTTTTTAATAACTTTACATTCACTACAGCTATAAAAATTGAATACGAAATAAAATCTCAATTTCAACACTGCTTGTTTTCTATCATTCTTGCATTACCGCAGCTTCTTCGCCGTGATTGTCAAATTCGCCGTTTCTGTGCCGAATTCGACCAACGAAATTTTCATTCATTCTTCATTCGTTCATGTGAAAGGTGTAATAATTGAATCGGGCGTGGAGGAAAAGTCTTTTTAGATTAGTTTTTTCTTTAGTGGAAGAAAAAATTACAAACCGGAACTTATGAGGAAAAGTGCACGCGGTGGAAAACTTTTAATTTACTGAGTGTGGTTGTAAACTGCAGTGGAGTTAAATATAATAAATTGTTGTGCTAATATTCGTCGCGACGAATGAAGTAGAAAATTTCACATAATTTTCTTGTGGCAGTTTTCAGTTGTCTACCTGCCGCAGCCGCTACCAATAACGGCGACAACAACAACAGTACCAATAAATACTTGAGCGGTAGTGCGAGCACCAACAACATATCCGCTCCAAACTCCATTTGATTTGTGTGTTTGTAGGGTGCTGCCGTCATCGTCGCCATCAGCACCAGTGCCGCCTCCCAAATGGCTGAGACGTGGAAAATTGCTAATTTTTAAAAGAAAATTTTTACTCAAGCATAAAACAAAGAAAAAGATCAGTGGAAAATGAAAATTTCGTGAGAAGATTAGGAGAAATAGTGAAAGCAACAAAAGGAGTACTTGAAAACGAAAAAGAGAGAAGCCGCTGTTGCTGCTGCTACTCCCCACCCCAAATAAGGTGGAAATTCGAAACAAATTTTTTAAATGCAAATTTCGAAAACAATCTAAATTCATAATCGATTATTATAATTTCTCGGTGTGTTAGTGTTTTCTATAAAGTGAGATAATTCCATTTTTGCATTTAGAAACTTGGCAAAAAAAAATTCCAAACATAGAGCAAAGATAATAAAGTAGAAGTAGATGTAATAAAGTGATTAAACTAGCGATGGATATGATAAATGAATAAAACAGGAGAAGAGAAGAACATAAAACGAAGTGGAGCGAAAAATATAAAGTGTTAGACCTAAGTGAATTACAATAGAATATAATTTAATGAAATACAAAAAGTGAATAATAATAGTAATATTAAAGACAATTAGAGAATAAAAATAAAAAAGAATTACTGCTTTAAAAGGCAGATAAGTGAACAAACGCAAAAAGGAAGGGAAATAACAGAAAATAGCAAATCAAAATGGCGCACCAACAGCAACTTGCCCCATCTGTGAACTGCTCATTGGATGATATCGATTTGAATGCATTGAAGGTTAGTAACCAGTATTTACTGGTATTTTGCTCTTACTTTATAACTTTTTTTTAATGAATTTTTATTTACATTTATTCAGTGAAAATATTTATTTTTATATATAACTGCTTGTTACTGCTATTACACATTGAACTCAATAAAATAGTGCCTTATTATATTAAACATTCATGTACCGCAATTGCAGCACCAACTAGAACTCGCTGGCTGCATTTGTGCCACTTTGACTTAGCAGTACAATGGTTTTTCGTCTGATTGCTTCGCTGGTATATGTAGGTGTGGCCGGCTGTGCCTGGTTGGCTTCTGCACTATGCTTTTACCGTCCGTCCGGCAATCTCAGTAGATTCAACATTTTGGTTTGCCGACTTCTCCTACAATTTCCTTTAGCACTTTGTTTTTATTTATTTTTATTGTTGTGTCTTTTGCTCATTCGTAATTATAATTTCCTGTTTTATACACTTTTTCGCATAATACGTACACATACATAGATACATGTGCATATAATTGCCTATGCACTTTGCGAACCGAGTGGCCAATTACTTTCTATACCTTATTTCCTTCTTTGTACTTGCATTCTCGCAATATGCACCCTTTAGTTCTTTCGTTTCGTACTTCATTCGCTCGCCTTTCAATTGGAGCCGAATTCATCAAATTGACAAATTCACTTTCAATTACGCGCACGCGATTGTATATGTAGTTGCATGATGTACATATGTATGTGTTTACATACATATATAATGCTGCCGGTCTGGCTGTAGCAACTGTCGAGCCTGTCCCCTGTTCCACCCACAGACTGTCACTGCTCTTGTTACTGGTAGTACTTTGTATTGAAACACGACTGCAATTGGCAATTAGGGTTGAAAGATGTTGTTATTGCCCGCATCCCAGTCTTAAATATCAACATTGGTTGGTGTTTTTGCTCGGAAGCTATTACATGCAATTTATTTTCGTAATTATTTCCAGTGTATGTTGTTATAGTCTTCATAATTTTATAAAAAAAACTTGCAATTATTTAATTAGTGGTAAAAGTTGACATTTGACGTAAAGGGTTAATGATCACTGACAGTTAAATCAAATATGGAGAAAAATTTAGCGGAGAATTTCATTGTTTCGCAAGTATATAATAAGAAAATAAAATATTTCTGCTATGGTTCATTTGTGTATATGGTATTTATATTAATCTCACGAAATAATAAATAAATAACCAACGTAATAAAGATGTTTTAATATAGAAAATAAACAAATCAACATTCTGCCGCTCCTGCTTTATGCACGTACCCACACCCATTTCAGCGTAGTCTCGGAAAGATTCAATCCAAAAAAGAACACACATTACCCGGCATGCTTGAACATGGCTGCCTGCTTATTTCGTTTAGCAAAAACTTTGTGATGCGTGCGACCGTGCGTGTCAGTGCTTAAAAGAAGGCGTAGAGCGGGCGGCGGAGATAGTGACAATCACATGTTTATAGACCAGCCGGCAGCTTTTTCGGCTTTATGCTATTCTTAACATCATGATTTGCTGCGTCTGCGCTGTCCGTGTGGCACTTTGTGTGGTTGCTGGAGACATTGGCTGAAATTCAAATTTAATAAAGTGTGCTTCGAAAATGAGGAAAGTTTTCTCAGTAAAGGAACACTATAAATGCAATAAGTAAACCCTTGCACTTTTGCTAATATTTAAGCTAACATACAATAATGAGCCACACAAGACTGGCAATTGTCATATTATGCCTTCTTTGCGTAGTGTGTGAAGCAACAGAGCAATGACTTCGTGTGGCAACAACCTCTATAACATACTGTCTCGCCATTGTTGGGCTTATCAAAGTTATTTTTAATACGCACGCACGCACTTACATTGGCATTTACTTTAAGTATCAACTAATTTGATTGTATACGTTCATTGTGCTGAAAATGGCGCACGCAGAGGGTATTGCGCTCCAAAGGTCATCAAACAAATGTCAACGACGTGGCGCACAAAGAAACCAAAAGAATTTCAAGAAAACTCAACGAATAACTACGCAAAAATAACGGCATGAGTACGCACAAATTTTAACACACACTTGACAATCAGCTAACGTTAGTTTAAAGTGTAATAACTTAATTTTGTTATCTTATGTAGGTACATAACCTAAAACAGCCGTGTAAGAAAAACATTTAAGTTTGCTTGAGTGAAGTTATTATATATAAAAATAAATAATAAGTGTTAGATTAAGATAGAAAATATAGATAGTAAATCATTAAGTTCTAGTAAATATATACTAATTGTTCCACAATGGCAAGCCCTCAATTCAGCTGTCACCTGTCAGCTGTGAAAATTAGACAACTATTTTTATACTTTCTTTAATGTCATTGATAACAAATGCACTTCGTAAATCACATAAATATTAAGCAAATGCATTAATTGCCGATTTTTTTTGTTATTACTTAACATCTATGTGTGAATTACACATGACCAGTTGTTTTCAAACGTGTTACCATCAATGTGTTACTACGGTTTTTATCTGTCTACAGCGTTTTCAATATTTTGGCATATATTTTTTCTAAATTATAACATAAACACGTTCGCCCACATGAGTTGTGAAAAGTGGAAGTCGTAAAAATACTAGACTACGAAAGCAACAATAAAACAGGCTAGTTGGCAAGTTTTCACACATGCTTACATATGTAATTAGATACATATATTTACATATATGCATATCTATACAATTGTATGCATTTATTGACATTTATAAGTTAGTGTGTCCAGCAAGCTGCACGTAGTGCTCCTACCGTTGCAGGGCCAACTTGCTAACCAACTCTGACCTGCCAGTCTGGACTGGTTTGGCATGTGTAAACAAATTTATTGGTTATAGTCGACTGGTTGATACGCTCGCTGCGGTAGCGTCCAACATAACAGTACTGGCAACTGTGTTTGCTTCCTTGGCTACGAAATTTAAGGCTGTTTTATTGAGTATAGTAGTTGGATCCTTTCACTGCACGAATTTGGTTTATGGCATATTAGATGTATTTTATCGCTATAATAAATTTAGGTAAGTGCTTATCTTTGTATATTTGCGTATGTTTTTTATTACGTGTGTATTACAAATAAGCATTTAAATGGAAATCGGCAACGCTCTGATTACTTTTCTCGACAAAATTTTGTTAGAATTCACTAAAGTTATTTGCAATACGTTTTATATTATTTCCTTTATCAATTAATTTTTTTATATTATTCACTATAGATGTTAAAATTCATTTACATACATATATAAGACGATTTTTTAATTGTAGAAGCCTAGCAATAAGATCTAACAATTTAGTGTAGTAAAACAAAAACACTAAACGATCTTTACTCGAGATTTTGTTGATGATATTTATTTTGTATGGTATAAGGGTGGGTAATTAGTGTTGATACGCTTTGAAAGTTCCAATAGATATAGGCATTAACGACTTGCAAACAATACGTGAAGACATCCTAAATTGTGCAGACGGTCTTTTCTCCCCAAAAATATGCACATTTGTCAGAACCGCCGATATTGGACCACTATAGCATGTAGCTCCCAAGAAAACTGACGGATTAAAACAAAATTTTGTATTGAAAGCTTCTTTACTTGACAAGTAATCTTGACGAAATTCGGCATAGATTACTATACAAGAGAACTCTAGAATCTTCGAAAATATTTTTCAAATCGGACCACTATATCATATAGCTGCCATAAAAACTGAGCTATCACAATCAAGATAAAAATATTTTTAAAACTTTATAAGCTGTAAGAAATGCTCATGTTATCAGTATTACAGCGTCGTGCAGCCGATGTTTCTTTTTATAAAATAAAATACAATATTTCCAAAGTTATTATTTATTTAAATTTCTTCTTATGAACTCTGAAAGCCACAAACTTAATATTTCCTGCTTTTTCTAAAACAATTAGTGTCCAAACGGCGAAAATGTGGCCTATTACCAGTCAGATAAACCTAACATAACCTATAAACATTTTTCAAAGTAGTATTTTTTTTAATTCTCGAAAGACATTCCAATCAAATAATGGTTTAATGCGTATTTTAATCACTCAAATACTGCATTCCGCTTGCATATGACACTTATTCATGTATATATACATGTAGATAGCTAGTTATTTACTTAGTATGTAAAAAGGTAATCAAACATACATACTTATATGGATTTTCATGCACCGGAAAGATACGGCACTTATTGCTGGGGCTTCATCGGTGCAACATACGAACTCCTCCTTCTACTTTTACAAGCTACACTATCTACGGCTTCCACGCCTTTGCACGTTTCGTTTGCTTCTTCTCAACTACTAGCTACATCCATACATAAATACACATATGGTTGTCTGTCTGTCTTATATCTACTGTTCTTGTTGTAGTTTTGGTTGCTTTCAACATTGCTATTGTCGATCTGGTTCCAGCTGTTTCATTATCGGTAAAAAGGGAAATATATCTATGTTTATGCATATACACAGACAAATACAATAACAATTTGGAAATTCATATGGCAGTTCTTGTATTTCTTCTTTTCTTGAAGATCCTAACCTTATCGCTGTTTGTTTTTATTTTTGTTTGTTTTTTTTTCCCTGTTTTGATTTTCTTCTTTTTTTATTTTCTTTTAACAATTTATGAGTTCCAGAGCGCTTTTTTGTAGAATTCGGTAGAGATCTTCGTACCTAGAAAATGCTGTCGTCGATTAGTTCTATTCAATCTATACTTTATGCTGAGCTACACATACATACATATGCACGTTGAACGTCGCTGTCGACGTGTCTAACACCTGAGAGTTTAGTGCAAATGATGAAGTAATCACCATAAATATTTCTAATTGCATCTATGTACATATGTGTTGGTGAGAGTGTGCTTCGTCGTGTAAACATACTCTGTAGGAAATTCGTTCCCTTTCAGGTGATCCATGCTGTAGAAATCACCCTGAACGACTTCGTAGGGCCCTGAAGTCGGTGCCTACTTTGGCTAATTGAATAATCTAAAACTTACCGTTCCAAACGGGGTTAGATCTCCGAAAAAGCAGTTCTTATTCATGTATAAGGGTCAGTTCCGGTAACGTAGAACCGCCTGTCATGGGAACCCTTGTGCAGCATCGTTCTAGGTACTGTAGCAGGATAGATTATATAAGCAAGGAAGACTGCACCGCGACCTAGGGTCTGTTGTGCCCTCTCCTAAGTCATAACGTCTCAACTAGCCCCAGCAAATTGAGAAATTCCAATCCCTATTTGGAAACATGGTTCCAAGAGTCTTTATCCTGTGCCTACAGACTGCCGTGCAGTTAATTAGCCGGAGTTCTGGTGTTTCAGACTCCAAATCGCAGAACCGTTCCAGGTTCCAGGTTGAACTCCTACGTATCCAGAATCGACACCGACATACCAAATATATGTCGAGCATGCAAAGAGTCCCCACATGACTTTAACCTCTTTGCATGCCCAGCTAACCCTACTCATCTGACTGCCCTCTCTCTAGGTCACATCGAAACTGCACGTTTCCTGGGCCTAGCGTTGAATGACCTCGATGACAACTTATTTTGAACCAGGATTTTAACTGTTAGAGGTTCGTGATTATGGGCTTAAGAAAGACTAAATTTGGCAATTTATTCAGAGAGTAAGAAAAAAATATAAAATCCTTCTTCCAGGCTTTATTAAATGTGTATTTGCGTGAAAAAAATATTTAAATTCTCAATTTGATAGAAAAAGTGTCTGAAATAACTTTCTCAAAAAACGACCATGTAAAAATGGTTTACTTTTCACCGAAAAATTAGCAACAATGACCAAAAAATCTTACATCTAAATAATGTTATTGTGAAGCTACGCTTAAAATTTCAAGTGAATACTTGTTAAAGTCTCCATATACCATCAGGGCCCGATTTGGAAATATTTTTTTCGAGAAAACAGCCTAATAAGTTTTAAATGCTGAAGTTGTCTGACCCAAATACACCGAATTAGACAGAAAAATAACAACTTTCACGATTCTACCAATTGAATAATATTTTACAGGATCCTAAAGTGTACTTTAAGCCAAAACAATTCGATTTTTGAGACTCCTAAACTGGCTTCCCTAGAAAATAGAGTATTGCATATAATACTACTCATCATATACAAAAAAGTGTATTCTAGTTGCGAAGATCGGTACCGCTGACTAATAAGTCCCCTCTGAAAATCGCTCTCTCCAAATGTCTCGAACGAAAATTTTTCCTTACAGGGTTTGTACCCACGAACCAATTCTGACATACTCACCCACCTCCATACATACACAAACGCGCTAATAATACACCGGTACAGCGAGGGAGTGTTGAAGCGTTCATTGTTTGTTGTTGCTTCAGCGTGCTGCATAAAGAGCATAGAACTATTAGCAGTTTGTTTGTAGAGACGTATGTTTGTATACATGTATGTATGTATGTGAGCATGTGTATATTTGTATTGAAGTGTGCTTGTATGCATATGACACATATTTTGTTTGCTTCAACCGCAAACGACAAAAGAGTACTTACCAAAAAAAAGCAAAAAAAAAAAAACGAAAACGCCAATCAAAGTCAAAAAAGAGGCAAAACACAAAATAAAAACAACGAAAGTGCAAACATACCTATGCATGTGTATGTGTGTGTGCCAGAAAAGAATGATGGAAACGTGAAACGGTGTTGGAGCTGCAGAAAACGACACACATACACATCCACAAGCTCCAACTGCTTGATTCCTTTGCGTTGGCGTACGTTGTGTAGGTGGCAACCCCACTTTCTGCACTTCACTCCACCCACATGTTTTCACAGCCAGTTACATGCATTGGCACTTATAACGGATTTTCAATTTTACTATATTTTTTCTTTTTGTTTTGGTTTTTATACCCTGAACGGCGTTTAATGAGTTTGCCACGAAGTTTGGAATACCAAGAAGCAAAAGTCGGACATGTCGATTTCGCCATGTCTGCGGGACGTGTCTGTTTGTCTATAGTATATGTACATATGTACCATATAATCGAACTAGTCCCGTAGTTTTTGAGATATCGCTCAGAAATTTTTCGCTCGTTATTTGCTCACCAAGGAACTGCTCATTTGTCATAAATTGAAGCCGTGTTTGACATTTTTTTTAGTTAAGGAGATATCTCAGTTTGAAATTTGACAGGAATTATTGTGCAATCCAAAGCTTATATTCTCCACACATATTTTTCGGATCGGTCTACTATAGCATATTACCGCCATACAAACTGATTGATCCAAATCACGCTCTTGTATGAAAAAAAGTATGAAAAAAAGACAAAGCAGCAATCTCAAAACATATCTACTATAGCTTGCCATACAAACTGAGCTATTGAAGTCAAGATAAAGATCCTTTTTTGCAACAAAAACGCACATGTGACGGGTATTACAGCTACGGTGCAGGCGACGTTAACGTTTTTCTTGGTTTGTTTTTGTATTTTCAATTTTTTTTTTTGGGATTTTTTTTTGTTTTTGTTTTTCTTTTGTTTTTGTATTCTCAATTTTTTTTATATTTTTTTTACTGGAATTTTACCTTTTCCATTTCATTCTCTTAACCTCTTCGTGCCATTTTGCTTGACTCACCAAACAAACATATGTATGTGTATACATACATACACCCATACATACATCGTGGCATTTTTCTTCCGTTTTTGGTCGGATTACATGCCATATCATTGTTTTGCATCCTTCCTTTGGCTTCTGTTGCAGGCGTTCGCTGTTCTAATTGTTTTCTTGCCTCGTGTGTGTGTATGTAGGAGTATATGTGAAACAACAAAGTACAAATATTTATGCATACATACATATTTACATTCTAGAGATCTCTCTAGCCTCAATTGCTTTGATGGGCGTTATTGTTTTTGTTGTTATGCTTTTTTTGTGATTGTTGTAATCGAAGTGTACCTGTTGAAATCTGTTGATGAAATGAGTGTGCACCAACTACAAGCAAATATAGTACACACATACATACATACATATGTAGTATGTGTGTATATGCATGTGCGCGTGTGTCTGTGAGTAGCCCAAAAATAGTGCGATTATATTGTTGTAAACATAAAATAAAACCATTACTCAATAGCATTTAGTGTTTTTCTCGAGAATTAGTATTATTTCTCCGTACTTTGCTCTTGTTCTGTTTTTTGTTGTTGTTATTATTGTGTTTTTTTTCGCTTTCTCCTGCTGTCATTGACCTGCATGCGTTTGAAGTGATTTGTAAACAAAGCGCTTAACATGTGTACTTCGTCAGGATACTTATCGTTCAATTCATTTGTGATTCCTACTTTTTCGCCGCATTATTTCAAAATATTTATTTCACCTATTATATTCGTATAAATACTTTTGTTTTTTTGTTGTTGCTTATCTATATCTTTGTTTTCCATTTCAGGATCCCGCTGGTATCTTCGAGCTTATCGAAGTCGTCGGCAATGGCACCTATGGACAAGTCTATAAGGTAAATAAAGCATACGATTTAAGTGCCTATTTTTATGAATAATTTGAAATATTCATATTTAAAGGTATTTTCTGATATACATTTTTAACACTCGTTTTGCCTCGTCACCATGTATGGACAGCTCTCTTAGCGGGCAAAACACAGCGATGTTGGGATGAATAGAATTTGTGATTTCTTTAATTCTGAACTTTCAAGAATAGGTTCTCTTTGATATCCACAAAAACTCGAATCGTTTAGGGTTACAGTCTCTATTCCTAAATTATTACAAAATCAAAAATCTCATAATGATAACAAATTCAATCCAGGAAACATTGACAATCTGCTCTGAATGATAATCTTATCCTATTATCTTGCAGAAATGTTAAAAAATAATAAATATTTAACAGGTCAGTTGAAAAGTCTGCGGCCTACCATAGTAAACCACATTTTTTTGACAAACTTCGTTTTTTTATATTCAACTTTGTTTCTTTCAAGGAACAGATTATAGCGACCCTCCAACTTTTTCAGTTCCTAATTTCGGCGTTCATTTCTTCATTCGACGAAAATTTCGTCCCAGCGTGCGTTCTTTTAAGATCTGAGAACACCAAATAGTCGCAGGGGGCTAGATCTGGAGAATGCGGTAGATGCGAGAGCAATTTGAAACCGAATTCATGGATTTTTACTATCGTTTTCACTGACTTATGACACTTACATTGCCGTCGTAAAACAGCATTTTTTTGCGACCATTTTTCGGAAATTTCGTCTTTCAAACGGTTCAAAAAGGTTATAAATAGTCGCTGTTGATGGTCCTTAAATTTTATCCATAAAAATTATTTCCCAAATACACCGACTTTTGCGTTTTTCCACGCTCTGGACCGGTTTAATCGTCTTCATTGCTATGAGCGATATTCAAAAAGCTTTTGTTTCTCTAAAAAGCTTTTTTTCACTGAAAAGCTTTTGATTCTAGATACATATGTATATGTATGTATATGCGGTATAAATTATTTCAAAAAAAAGTTTTTTTTGGCTATTCAAAAAGTTTTTTTTTAGTCTAAAAAGCTTTTGATTCTAGATAAATATATTCGTCAATCAGTATTAATTATTTCAAAATGAAATTGTTGAAACATCGATAAACAACCAATAGTTATTATAGCAATAGAGGTTGCTGTTTGCAAGCTTACGAAGCTTTAAAAAGCATTTGACTGTCTAAGGAGCTTTTGACTCTTAAAAAACAAATATTTTTCTCAAAATATATTTAAACATTACGAAAATTATATAAATTCTACTGCCTATTAATTAATAAATTCGGGCTTTAAAAGATTTTGACTATCTAAGGAGCTTACAAATAGTGGTTTCAAAAATGTATGCTGGCTACTTTCAATAAATTGTACCGAGCAAAATTTTTTGCTAATCTAAAGGCTAATTTTTAGTATGGCTCCACCTATTATTATGTTTATGTACAAGGTTAATCCCCTGGATATTACAGTAAGCTAAAGCGGTATTAACTTCACTTAAATCACTAAAATACTACGCCTCTCTTAAATACTTCCTGGTAGCGCCGCCTAGTAAATTTTATTTAATTTACCACACGCATAATTAAATGGGCAATAAAAGGCTTAAGACTGTGCGACATTTTGTCATTAAAAATTTTGGTTATTGGCGTCCTCTGCTGTCAGTGCGTAAATTGAATGTTCCTTAAACGATTTTACTACAAATATATTTACATGTCTACCAAACATAAGCTATAGATATACATATATGTATAGTATATACATACTATGTCTGTATGTATATGTATATTAATCTCACCTTGCTTCATCTCGGCTTTCTGGCTGTTGTTGAAAACTCCGAACGGGAACTTTGAGCGCGGCCTTCGCAACGTTTTGCATACATACTTATCAGCTACATACATACATACATATATACTTAGCCAAGTACATACGTAATTTTGAATGTGTGCGCAGTCGCGAACAGGTACGCACAAAAGCATTGAAGAAAATCTCGCGCTTAAACCGAAAAACACACAGGCACCATTTTTATCGCACATAATGTTCTCAATTACAAAGTGGTCATAAAACCTACGAACTATCATTATTATTCGGCCTAATGTCGGTTAGCTATATATACATATGTATATATGTATGTATATGTACATATATATTTATGCATACATATGTTTTGTAGCGCTGCCTTGTGTCATTTGCCCCTGCTCGTCTGCTGTTTCAGCATCGCCAGCTTCATTGGCCCCCTTGGCCTTATGAACTCAATTATTTTTTGATGTACGTATATACATACATATGTATATATAATTGTGTACAGATATACTATATTTATATGCTTTCATGCTTATCTATCTGGCCCGAGTTCAGCGATTTGGTTATTCCCTGCAGGGAAATCGACTGAATTCTACGTTGGCTTTTTTCAAGGGAATTTAGACTGTTTGTGACTCATTGCGGTTTGCTGTGTGTAAAAGATTTGTGAAAAAGATTTTTATTAAAAAAAATAACACCATATTTTGTTCTAAGAAGAACTAATGCGTCAATTTGGTCTCTAACCCCCCTTCCCTGGTTTCAAGAATTTGTTTTTTCGGTTAATCTTTCACTACTTCCTAAAATATCATACTGTTAACACGACAGTCGGGTCGAGGTAACCAGAAAGGACCCGGATTATTTATCCGGGCAAGGACTGTCAACTCGGCAGAAATCAGCCGCTGCAACAACAACGACAAGTTTCCTTGAGTTTTCAATTTTCCATATTTTGAAGGTTCATATTAGAGTACTTTTTTTGTAGAATCTACCGAGACCGCAAGAAAAAATAGCTAGCGTTTATCGTAATTTTTTTTTAAAGAAGTGAGAAAAATCTTCTGATCTGAATCAGTTCCCTACGTTATTTTTTTATTTTGACCTTTCTTTTAATCTTCGTTTTAACTTTATAAGAATCTATCCGTTCATTGATATGAGTTTTGACATTTTCAAGAAGATCTCCACAGCTGTCTAACTATTTCTTTCAAAAGTGCTTTTTTTTGCAGATGTATGTAATCTGATAGTGGATCCTTATCGAAACCATATCGAACTTTATTAGAGAAAACCAATAAAAAATTTGGTACCATACCTCAGGGGTGGCACACAAGATGTAAATCAGTGGTATATTGGGTTCTAAATCACTGCATTAGATCAGACATACATTTTTTGTTGAAGAACAATATTTTCAGCTCTCTTGCCTTATATAACGCTCAGGGTTTCGAGTATGAACTTGAATCATGTTTTATGTTAGGTTAGGTTAGGTTAATCTGGCAGGCCAATAAGTCACTCATAGTCCATTTTGATCCTTTGTGATACCAGATGTGGTTCCTTTAGGATGCCTGCGATTGAGGAAAATTTTAACAGGCTCTGTGGCCTCAATATCGATATGTCCTCCAATGTATTATACCGGGGGGACACCAGATGCTTACAGCGAAGTCTTGCCAATGCAGGACAAGTGCACAAGAGGTACACCATTGTTTTCCTGGTGCCCGGCTCTAGACATTTCCTGCCGTCTTGAATCATGTTTTAGGACTCATGTTTTTTTTTTCAGAGGAAAAGTTCAAGTTAAAGTCGTTAAACAGTGAAAGAAGATAGAAAGTAATAGGCCGTAATAGAGAGATTGTCACTGGCTTCAAACACGGGCTAAAATTTTGTCATAGACGTTAAAGTCGATAATCCAGTTATCAACAGTATTTCATTTTGGTGTTATACTTACATTTATGTTGCAGAGATATTAAATTTATAACCGCTTCAATATTTCTATGCATTTTTTTTAAGTTTATAAAAATTTTTCATACATTTTTAACTAAGCAGACATTTTTGGTTTAACAGCTGAGTTTGACAGCTGTCAAATTGCATGCCCAAGATTTGAAACCCACGTTTCGAGCACAATAACTCTATGAAACTCATAATACATCTCAAAATAATTAAAATCACATGCAACTGTCTACATTCGTCCTTAAACTGCACAATAATTTTGTACCAAACTTTTTCCTATTGGGTCTGTAAGCAAGTTTAAATATTTTTATATTTGTATATCTATGTACATACGTATATATGTATTTACTCTTAAGTACAAACATAAATAAAAGGCCTAATGGATTAACGTCTTTTAATTTTCGTCAAAATCCGATAGAGCTTAGCTTTTGCATTGCCTTCACCTCTTCAGCGCGCACACACACTGTTCTTATGGCTGTGGAACGTCTTGCTTGGCGAACTTAAATGTCTACAAAATGGTTTAGTAAGCTCATAATGTGTACTTGTTTATCCACTCGAGCGTATATTGGTTGCGGCATTTTCAGTCGATCGGTTATTGGTCTCTGCTTTTGCTGTATCTGCCACTTTTAATGGACTATGCGAAATTCGCACCTTTATTTCAGCGTGTAAAAAAATTAAATAATGTAGAATTCAAAATTCTGTTTTATTGACTTTTAAAATATGTGCCTATAAACTTTTAGGGGCTTTTAGGTAATTGCAAGATATATTCTCTTTACGAAAATTCGTTGATACAAGTACTTCTTGGTGGTTTACCAAAAAATATCGAATAAAATTGCAGACCATAATAATAGTATAACTATAGCTTTCAACGTTCATGTGTGGTGCACTAAGCTCCAATCCAAACATGGCACTTAACACCTTCTTGCACATATTGGCATGGACATCGTCGGAAGGTGTATGGCTCCGAAAGTTGCTATCAGACTCAGAGAATCTGGATTCCTAAAATTCACGTGTCTAAACACTCGAAAATCGTCACTCACTTTGACTTCATATCAGATCACTTAGATCATGGAGTCGCCAAACTGAAACTGGCAGCGTTTTCTCTGCCCATTTACCGGCGAGGAAGCACAACTCCCTTTGGAGGAGAGGGCAGTGTGCTTCTTTACGGATGGGTTAAAGCTTGCGGGGAAGGTTGGTGTAGGAGTTTACTGTTAAAAGCTCTCTATCAACTCCAGCTTCAGACTTCCTGACCATTGTAATGGATTTACTACTGCGGAGTGTAACCTCCTTCAGTGAAGTGACCATCCACTCAGATAGTAGAGCGGCAATACTAGCCTTGAACTCATTAGCAGTGCGTTCGGGGCTGGTCACGGAGGTCCTAACCTCGCTATCAATAGCAACGAGTGTCTTTGTGGTAAGACTGGTATGGGTGCTAAGACTTGGGCGGAAGCGGAAGCGCAAGAAACTGTAAAGCTGATGAGCAAGATATCGGTAGAATGGGTGTGGGTCGGTGCTCCCGTATCTTCTTGTGTTCTACTACTCAGTAGCTGGGCTTCGCAGAAGCTTAGTCAGCGCTGGGCCACCATCGGTACATCCGCTGTCGCAAAAGCTTTTAGGCCGAAAATCGATCGCAAGAGATCTAGTGATTGCTTTGCCCTCAGTAAGGTTAGCCCCTTCCTAGTTGGGGAGCTTTTAAAAGGTTATTGCCCTATTGGCGTCCATGTAATAAGGCTAGAAATTCTATCAGACGCCATCTGCAGAAGTTGTATGGAAGAAGAAGAGGTGGAAACAACTCAACACTTTCTCTTTGACTGTCCCGCGTTTAGGAGTTCAATACTTAAACACTTGGGAGCGCATACCTTGAGAAATCCTCCACCGAACTGTGCAAATTTATATTGGCTACTAAGCATTTTGCTAATTTATAAGTTCGAGACAGAAGTTCTTCTTTTCTATGACTTCAAAAGGGACTATATATAACAGTCCACGTGCGATTTTTGAGCAGCCATCTAACCCAGCCTTACGCTTGCTACCTGATTAACTATATGAAAATGCTAGAATAAAAATTATACTATTGGTAAGAGATTCCTGACGCATGGTAGAGAGCTTTTCGAAATAAATTCCAAACTAATAGCGTAAGAAAAGACCAAATTCAGTTTATTCCACTATCTACCTGGTGTACTACAAATACATATGTATGTAGGCAATTTTTTATGGAAATCATGTTAAAATGTTACAACTGGAAAAAATAAAATAACAAAAACTTAGTCGGCCAAGTGTCGGAGCCACAAAACACCGTTGTAGTGAGATTAAAATGTTTTCTTTTTGTAGTATTTGTTTGTGTGCCGCGTGTCTTAAGTAGTTCATTATACTGTTGACTGAAAGCTCCTGCACATACCGACATACTTGGGCGCTCAGTGCTTGCGCACTTCTGTGGAAACCCACACAAAAATTAGCATGAGTTATTTAGGCGAAAAAACAAACCACACACACGCACATACAAGCAGCTCCAAGCATACAATCCAACATAACGCCGAGTACTTTACGCCTTCGCCCCGTAACGACGACCCCGTTCGCCGGTGTGTAGGTAAAGACAGCTACAGCTGACTAGCGCGATTGCTTACCCAGGCAGCGCCCAGCTGCTTGCTGTCGTCACCGCAGCCAGCAACTTCCAAAGACGAATTGGCGTGTACGCGTTCAACTGATGGTGTGACAATTGCGGTGTTCGGTGTTTGGTGTTCGGTGATGTGCGGAACAGTGACGCAGCTTCATATATCTCTTCGAAGAAATTTTACAGAAATTGGCTTTTATGAGTAAAAGAGTAGAGAAAAAATCTAACCTCAAAATCGAACCTAAATCTGTATATTAATAATTTATATAAATATCTATATATTATAAGATCGAAAGACAAAGGGACTCGATTTATCGATATTTTTTGGTGTTTCTGCCATGTTCATTCACCTCAAACCCCAAAAGGTCTATAAAAGGCTTAAATCGGCTTAAACTCGTTTTTACAAACTCGAGTTTATTGATTCGTTTTTATTCTAACATTAAATATTGCTCCTAAACAGATATTTAACATCAAAAACAATAATTTAACTCGTGTTAAACCCCTTTTTTGTGTTTATGGAATTACTATGTCTGAAAAGTGTTATACCACTTCATAACTAAGTGGCAGACTTCACCAGTTTATAAATTATAAGATTTCGGAAAACCCTTTTTTCGTTGTTGTTGTTGTTGTAACGAGTAGCTAATCCCCGTTAGGATGGTAAGGATTAGATAAATTATCATCGAGGTCATCCAACAGTAGGCCCAGGAAACGTGCTGTTTCGAGGGGGTCAGACCATAGTGAGAAGGATGTCATATGTGTAGAGTTAAGAGGGCATGCAAAGTGTGGTTAGTGTCATGCAGGGACTCATTGCACGCTGGACAAATATGTCTTTGATACATCAGAGTCGATTCTGGATAGCTGCGCAAGGGTCACTCTCACTTCTCGCGGCAACTCGAGCTCTTCGACTGCAATGGGGGGTGGTTTGACTCTCAAGTACGCCATGCACTGAAGCACATATCCGAAGTTTCTTGTGTCCGAAGTCTGGTCTGCGTGTTTATGTCGTCGACGTAGTTGAGGAAGGACCTTTTGATGATCCTAGGAGGCTGTTTCGATCCAAGCAGATGACTGCAGGTATGATTTCTGCGAAAGCATCCCAGCAAGCAAAAACTGTTTGGAAAGGAGTTCATTATGCTCCTTAACTGGGAGCATACGGGCCTCACTGTGCAAGTGTTTGATGGGAGACGTCAAGAGGAATCCTGTCGTAGTCCGGAGTGCAGTGTTCTGACATGTCTGTTATTTCCTCGTCTGCGTTTCACTGCATCCAGGCGACCATATTGGTGCGGCGTAGTTAAGGACCGACCGACTGATTGCCTTATATGTATGAATGTTGAAAACAACGTTTCTTTGTCTTTTCCCCATGTGCTGCCGGCTAGCGAAAAGAGGATTTTGTTGCGGCTCTGTACTTTGGCAATAATCGCGGTCGTATGGGGAGTGAAGGAGCATAGACTATCGAAAGTTACACCTAAAATCTTAGGGTTATTGACAAGACGAAATTTGCTGTACCAAAAAACTGCTGTAACTCCTGTTAAACATCATTTTTAGTTGCTATAAATACATTCACTATTGAAATATTGTAAATGAGATGAGAGTTTCTTAAATACCATAATAAGAGTACTTGATCCAATACTTTAAATTCGGGTTTATCAAGCAAATTTACTTCATTTTGCACCAAAATCCCACTGTATGCTTCACCAAAACAAATTCATCGCCTCAGTGGTTGGCTGGTTGTTGACTGGAATCGAGCACGCCATGCGCTAAGTTTACAAGTCATATTTAACTACCAAACACAAGTATGTTTGTATGTAATGAATGCGGTGTGTTGCACTTGATTGGGATTTGTAAGAAACCACAAAATGCGCATGCGCATTCGCGGTCGGCACACTTACACATACAAACACAGGCTTAAATAGCAATTTATATGTAGATCAAATGCTTCGCTTCATACATACATACAATGAAGATCCCAAGCAGTAACTGGTTTTCTTTCTTATCATAGTAAAACAGCGAAACAGCCATAATATACTTGCAATAACAGCATTAAACTGCGCCACAATGAAGTAGACAAAGCAGAAACTTAACAAAATGAAAGATAACAATTAACGAATCAACTTTTCTGTAGAACTCAAAAGAAAACCCCCCAAAACAAAGGAGTGTGCGTCGCCAAGTGAAGGTCGGCCGACTATATACGAGTATATATGTGGTATATGTGGTATAATTTTTAATAACTTGCTTATTCATGCATTTACGCTGGAAATTGGCAACGCAATGTGGTCGCTGCTCCGGCAAGCTGGCGTTAACATTCACTCGGCTAAGCCGTCCGAAAGCGTATCATCGCATTTGTTACGCGGCGAATTTACCGCCAGTCGCCATGCAACTCTACCGCCTAGTACTGAGTAGATGTGTTGGTTTGAGTTTGTGCGAAGTGTCGCTAACGCTTTGCCGTCTGGCCGTCATGGTCAATGATGATTCAGGAATATGCACACAACAAATTACCACCAAAGTCTTTGACTTTCTTCGTGAATGAAAAACGCAATCAATGTGATATTTATTTATTCACATATGTACATATATATGTGTGCTTGTGTGCATGTGTTTATAATGAGCGCGCAAAAAAGTTTTTTCTCTCTCTCGTTCGCTTTTATTGCTTATGTGTGGCTTGTGTCTCGGATCGTAATTTTTTTCTCTAAATTTCTATAAAAGTTATAATATTTTTATACCCCGCATAAGATATACTGTCCCACAGTTTCTGAGATATCGATCTCAAATTTTGTACATGTTCTTTTCTCCCCAAGAAGCTGCTTAGTTCCCGGAACTACCGATATCGTACTGCCATAAGATTGACAGATGTAAATTGTACGTCCAAAATCAAGATAAAGATATTGTTATACCCTTCTATGCTATAAGAAATGCATCTGCTTAGGGTACTGAAGCTTCGGTGCAGCCGAATTTTACATCTTTTAAGAAAGAAGTTGCCCACTACTGGTTGTAATGCTTGGAAAATTCCTTTATATACTATTATTGGTTACAAATATTGTCAGGAAATCAAAACAGATATATAAATTGCTCCATATGAGTCCGAGCAAACTAGATTACCTAGATATTTCATGAAAAATACTTTCGAAAAACTCACCTTTCTTCTGTATGACGATAAAGAAAATAATGGCATTCTGAGGAAAGGTTCAGAACGAGATTTTTTAATGAGATTGTGAACCGATTTTTTCAGATATTATATTCCTCTTTTAAAGGGTGAAGTAGTTAAATATATCCTGTGCAAACATTCTTTACCTCTAGTACATCCTTAGTAATTTAACCGTTTGTACTGAAATTTCCAACTTCCTGAAAACAAAAAATATATCGTGTAAGGGTTCTAATAAGATAATTGATATTCAAAAAGCTGAAATCTAAAAAATTATACATAATTGGCAAAATAGGAAATTCATATTTAAATGCTACAGATTACAAATGAATTTTAACTTTAATAACTAAACGTTTAAATATAACCTCAAAATGCAGACCGCTCCAAATCAATCCGTTGAGATGAGATATGCGAGACTCCTTACTTTTTTAAAGAAGAACCACAGATACTTCAAATTTAATGGGAAATGTTTATTAGCATTGGAAAGAACATTCTTTGGCATTTGTTTTTTGAAGATTATCTCTTTCAAATGTTCAAATGCTCAAATGGTCCATCTGATGAGTCCAATTTTCGATGACTCGTTCGAGCATTTTGACTGGTAGCAGGTGAATGACGCGCGTGATGTTTTGCTCCAAGGTCTGAATCAAAGCGGGATTGTCCGCATAGACTTTACCCTTTACATTCATCTTTATATCACAAGACCTTGGTGGCCAATCAATCGGTCCAAAACGTAAAATTATCTGCTCACTGATTTATTCGCTCAATAAATCCATTGATTGATGCGATGTGTCGGTAGTGGCGCCATCTCGTTGAAACCTCAAGTCGCCAAATCTTCAATATCATACACCAAATAGTCAATATCATGCGCCAAATAGTCGGTTATCTTGGGGCGATTACGGTCGCTATTGACAGTTACGATCTCACCGGCATCATTTTTGAAGAATCCAAGAATCAATGATTCGATGATTCCATCGACACACAAACCACATCAAACCGTTGTTTTTTCTGGATGAAATGGCAGCTCTTGAATCTCTTCAGGTTGCTCTTTGTCCCAAAGCAGCAATTTTGCCCATTGAACCAGATGTAAAAGATTGAACCCTTATCGCTGAACAAAATTTGTTTCGAAAACGTCAGATCTTCTCTCTCACACGGCGGTTAAAACAATTTTTTTGGACAAAATACATTAACTTATCTGAAGAGCGTGCATAGCTTTCGTTCGCAATCGGCATTGAAAAACTTGTATGCCATTATAAACCGTTAGTAAATTAAAAAGTATAAAAATAAAAACAAAATATTACAAATTTAATATAATAAAAATAAAACAATAAATATAATATGTTTTTATTGGCAAAAAAATGTGTAATACTAAAAAAATATTTAAAAAAATTTTTATTATTTATTTAATTTTAAAATTTTTGTAATTAAACATTGTTCAAAAATTATATTCCTTATTTCATATATATTTTAAAATTAAAGTAATTATTATTAAAATAAAAATAAAAGGGAAAATATATTTAATATACATTAAAATATAATTAAATAGAAATTAAGAAAACAATATACATATTTTTATTGATAAAAGATTAACAAGCAACAAGGTAATGAGAAAAAAAAATATTTAAAAATTTTGTTTAATTTTTATTAATTTATGTCGTTCTTTTTGGAAATTTTTATTCTAATTTTTTTTTTATTACTTTATTTATGATTATGTTTTTTTATTAATTAGAATTTTTAATTTTTTTTTTAATTTTGAGTTTTTTTATTTTGACGTTTCTAAGTATTTTTTTAGAATAATTAATATAATAAATTAATACATTTTTGTGCTAAAAATTGTGTCAAAAATCAGCTTCTCGTATTGTAAATTTTATACAGTTTGATTTTAAAAATATTTTTAATTAAAAATATTTTTCCACTTAATTAAGCAATTTTCTTTTTCAAAGCGATTTTAAAAAAAATTTAGAAAAATATAAACTAATTTTTCAATGTTATTTTTTTATCATTAACAATTTAATAAACATTGCTCATTAGACGAAACGACGACGGTTAACGCCACAAACAGGTTTCAATAACTCACAAACGCCTTTTTCCTTAAGTTTGTTTTGCTTGTTGTTGCAAGTGATGCCGCATATGTGTGTGCGTGCAATGTAGCAATTGAGTGTTGTCAACAGCAACTGCAACGACAGCAACGTCCTATCATCGTCATCCTCGCTTTCCAGGAATTTTAATTCATTTTTCTCATTAAATGCTTAACAGTTTACTTTTCTTTTTTTTTGCCTGAATGCAACTAAGCAACGATTGAGCAGTTATTCCAGCTCGGCAACTATTTTACATGTGTGTTTTTATGTGTGTGTGCCTCTTGACCATTTATCGTTGGCCACATCAATTTGGCGCTGCTAAATTTGCTGCTGTTGTCGCTGACGCATGGCAAGGCGCACAGCTGCTGTGGCAAATGCAAGCATACACACACACATGTGAGTGGCGAATTTTCGCATAGCGAGCGGTGTAATGGCGTGTAGGGGCGACATGATAATTGCCAGCGGCTACTGATAACCTGTACACACACACACACCTATAGTCGCATACATACATACATTCGCATACACATAGCTACTCGCCAAGTTACTGTTGGCAAGTGGGAAGGACCAGTTTTATAATGGGGTCACAAATACTGTATTTAACTGCTATGATTGTGTTCCTATATACAAACATATGTATGTATTAGTGTTTGTATGTGGGCTTACTAGACACACACATACTATGGATACATTGCCGCATATTCGTTATGGGTCTTGAGGCAACCTGGCGTATGAGAGTGAAAGACAACGTTGCATTACTTTCTGATTACTCGTTCATATTTGCCTTTTTCAATTTAGACTTGCTAATCACATTTTTATAACTATTTATTACAACAACAAAACCACACAAATAACCAAACAAACCAGTTGCACGCATACTCATACTCAGTGGAAGGCACTAATTGCTTGTGAAACTGTTGCAAGTCAAAAAACAAGTGTAATTGATTGCTTTCTAATTGGGTTATCAGCACTTCTGATAAAATATGATATGGACACACACAATTAGCCGCATCCTGACGGTCAGTTGGTGTAAATGTGGTGAAACTTTACTTGCCTCGTGTTGGCGGGTGAGTAATCCTGCGTGGCGAAACTTTGAAGCCAGAATTTATTTGTCTGCTATTTTATGCGCTGCAACATGTCCACACCCAGTTATGAGGATTAACTCACGTGAATCATGTTAAAGGCATGAATATTCATTGTAGTAATTTAAATACATACATACATATGTACATATATAAATATATATTTTTCTTACCATCATTTCGAAAAGCTGGTAGAGGACGTTGGTCCTTTGTAAGTGCTTATGTTTGCTTGTGCCACACAGCTGTGCAAAATTACTTTTTCAAATAAGAATGGGAAGGGAATGGAAATCTTCCTATTCCTCTGCTTCCCCCGGCGGGTACTACGTCGAATATTTTCCGTGTTGGAGCTTTTTCATCGATTCGGACGACATGACCTAGCCATCGTTGCCGTTGTCTCTTAATTCGCTGAACTGTCAATGCCGTCCTATAACTCATACATCTCTTCATTCCATCGAATGCGATATTCGCCGTTGCCAATGCGCAAAGGACCATAAATCTTCCGCAGAACCTTTCTCTTGAAAACTCGTAACTTCGACTTATCAGATGTTGTCATCACCCATGCCTCTGCACCATATAGTAGGGCGGGAATGATGAATGACTATATATCTTTGTTCGTGGAGAGAGGATTTTACTTCTCAAATATATTAAGTTGACTGAATATTCTTATAGTTTTAAAGAAAACCACATTATTTGTATAAAATTCGATTTCGTTATTCAACATAGTCGATTAAATCTCGATCGATTTAGAGATCTTCAACCTTTCAATGTAATAAGTTTTAAGATCGGCCTTTTGCTTCAACGTAGACCTGAATCTTGGCAATTTATTTTCGGTGAACATTTTCTAAAAGTCTGATTTTTGATATTCTGTTCTGATGTGAACCGCAATCCAGTGAGGGGAAGATCGACCAGAACAAATAGGACTCAGAAGGGCCAAGGTCTGGGCTATAAAGCTGGTGAGGCATACTTTAATTTTAATAATTTTTTTAATCGATGTTTTTCAAATAATTGCATTGAGGTCGTACGTTGTCACGATGAACAAGGCAATAGCCTCGTGTCTTTTTTTGGGCTTTTTTTTCCAGAAACCGCTTACTTTAATTTGATGCGTTGTTGCCGGCTTTAGAAGCTTGCACGCCGCATTTGATCCCACCAAATAAAGAGCATTACCTTAGCGTTAAGGATATTCGGCTTTGTCGTTGATTTGACAGGTTGACCAGCTTTCACGTATGATTTTTTGCGTTTAGGGTAATCGTATTGTGTAATTTTTTTCATCACCAGTAACAAAACGACTTCTTTTTGTGACATTCAAGCAGTATTTCTAACATGTAAAATCTTTTTTTTTCACGTCTATGGCCTTCCTTTTGTATGCCACCCGATTTCCTTGCTTTTGAATATATCCACCTGCTTTTAAACATTTTGAAATGTTGCTTGAATGGCTCCCAAGGATTTTGCAAGTAATACTTCCGGTCCCTGATACTCAAACTTTTTGACGGCCCGGAACGTGCGTTTTTGAATTTAAATTTGGTCACAATCGTACTTTAAAAAAAAGTCAGCTTTATCGGGACGAGTTGAACAAGAACGCGTTTCACACCCAAAATATCCACCAAAATCATTCGAGCGGATCTCTATCAGTTGCCTGACAATTTTAAGCACCATATCCTTTTTTAATATTTTCATCAGTTGAAGAGCTCGAACGTCCTCCAGAACGAGGCATGTGTTCAACGATCTTTCGACCATCTTTGAAGGCTTTGTACTACTTGTAGGCTTGTGTTTTTATCAAAACATTCGCAACGATTCGGCATATGAAATGTGGTTGGAAATACAAAACTTGAGACAAATTCTTTGTTCGATATCTTTATTCATTTTAAAAACCGCAGCGCACTACTGAGGTGTACCGACTTAAGCAGCTGCTGTAAACAAACTGGTCGACAGATCGCGCTCATACTATTTGGCATAAAATTAAAGACAGTCCTACCAACTTAGCCCCATACATGTTTTTCAAATATCATTTACCCGAGAATTTGAATTACACTTTCTGGGTGCTTTTTGTCCCAATGTACAAATAGTATTATGTTATAGTAAATTAGAGAAAATTGTTCGAAATTTAATACTCTGAAATCACGACTTTTTTGGAGCGTTGGAAAGTACTGAATAGAACAAACTATACCAGTTGGTCAAACAGGTTTTTGAGGGAGGTACTCTTCTTTTCGAAATATAAAACATTTTCCTAACATCTTTATTACGAAACTTACGTTTTCTATAAGCAACTATACTTTATTTTATATGGAGTCTTAAATTTGGAAATTAATAAAAAAAATTGTATTTGCGGTTTTGAGGGAAATTTTTCATATGAGTCATTCCCAATCGTGTTAAATGAAGCAATTGCAAACTCTCTGCTTTTCAATTCAAGTCAATAGTTTTGTTGTTGTTTTTACATGTGAATTTCTGGACCAGGGAGCAACGCGCAACGATAGCGAGCAGAGATATGAGGACTCGAAGGCTGTATGTGTATGTACTTCTTAATAATCTTAATAGAAAAAATTATGGTGGAGCAAGGAAAATGGAAATTTCTATTTCATTAAGAGTATATGAAGTCAGTATTAAGTATTTTTAACGAATACTAAGTACATATCTCAGTCCTATTTTTACCGCAACACTCCGAAATTTCCACTCTCAGTCTATTTTTATTTATCCAGATAACGGCTCCTGCGCAAACTATTGACATAAAAAAGTCAGAAAACACTTAAAACAAAAAAAAAATATTTTAACATTCACATACTATCGGGTGATTTTTTAAGAGCTTGATAACTTTTTTTTTAAAAAAAACGCATAAAATTTGCAAAATCTCATCGGTTCTTTATTTGAAACGTTAGATTGGTTCATGACATTTACTTTTTGAAGATAATTTCATTTAAATGTTGACTCATGTGGTTTCAACAAGATGGCGCTACATGCCACACAGCTCGCCGATTCTATGGCCATTTTGAGGGAAAACTTCGGAGAACAATTCATCTCCCAAGAAATGGACCCGTAAGTTGGCCACCAAGATCATGCGATTTAACGCCTTTAGACTATTTTTGTGGGGCTACGTCAAGTCTAAAGTCTACAGAAATAAGCCAGCAACTATTCCAGCTTTGAAGACAACATTTCCGAAGAAATTCGGGCTATTCCGGCCGAAATGCTCGAAAAAGTTGCCCAAAATTGGACTTTCCGAATGGACCACCTAAGACGCAGCCGCGGTCAACATTTAAAATGAAATTATCTTCAAAAAGTAAATGTCATGAACCAATCTAACGTTTCAAATAAAGAACCGATGAGATTTTGCAAATTTTATGCGTTTTTTTTTAAAAAAAGTTATCAAGCTCTTAAAAAATCACCCGATACTTTCACTGAACACCATCTGATTCACTACACGAATTCGTCATGCGGTTAATTAAATGTTTTTCCCATTTATTTGTATTTGAATTTCATACCGGCTACTGATAAACAAAAATTAATTATATTAATTTACGCTTAAAATATACTTTTATCAGCTGCAGCTATTTTACACAAAAACCGATAACAACCGAATAAATAAACTATGGATACATACAGGTCAAACACATACCGCAATTATGATGGGACGGTTCTTGAAATGCTTGATCGAAACGAAGGTTCACCGTGGATACTTGAAAGACAATACTGTTTGTTTACCTGTGACTTTATTTCCGTAACTTCTGTGTGCGCTAACACGACAATACGCAAATACACGAGTGTATGAACGAACTCATCTATGACATCATTGTGCAACTGAACGCACTCGAAAGCGACCGAATCGAACACACTTCATTTTACACACATCCGATACAGATAAGCCGTTGAGTATAGTGTCTGTTGGTTGGTTGTTGTTGTGGTGAGTACCTCAATGCCGCTTGTGGTGGTGCTGACAAACAGTGGAGCAGATTTTTCGGCCTGCCAACTACACGATTGTGACGGCTCATTGCGGGCTAACACAATTGGAAATTTATACAAAACTCTTGTGTGTGCGGCGCTCTCGTACATATTGTGAATTTATTTTTAAATATTTAACTGCCTGACTGACGGAGAAAAAAACAAAAAATAAAGCTACAGAAAACCTTCAGAAGTGTATCGACACACTCCTCCTCCAGCTAACTCCAGCGACGATGACAACACCAACAGCGCTACCATAGACGCTGTCGTAGTTGTCGTTGACGTCGTCGACCGTCCGCTTGCCGTTAATAATCAATCAGCTGCTCGTCGGTGCAATGTTTGTTTTACTACTTATTTGCGGAAAAAATGATAAATTATGTACCAACTTGAAATGCTTATTTGCCAAAACAATAAAAATCTAAATGAACTCGTTTATTGTGGTCATACATATTAATGGCTTCGTTTGAACTCGAGTATCCACTGTTTGCGCACAAATGCCATGTAAATGCTCAAGACTAGGTTAGTCACATAATTCAAGTATGTACTTATGTTTGTATGTGTGTAAATAAATTTTTTTCGCATATTTGTCGGCTGACAAAGCGTCAATTTCTTTCCTGTTAGCTTATCTCTTTCGAACTTTTATATCACAAGACGAACTAAACTTACTGATTATTTATTGTTCAGCGATAGAAGTGCGCAAATTAATACAGAATCATTTGGAGTGAATAAAAAAATCAACTATTACTATGTACATATGTACATAGTTCTTTTGTGAGAACCTTGAAGAGTGGTGAAACGAACAAGCAACTGATATAATTCGAATAAATAACATAAAGCTGCGTAAACTACATAAAGTGGTTTAAAGCACATGGGCTGATATAAATCACATAAACTGGCATAACAAATACAAACTGGTATAAATTATATAAACTAGTATTGCGTACATAAACTGGTATAATTAATATAAATTTTTACAATTTATATTAATTTTTGTAAACTACACAAAATAGTATAATTACATAAACTGGTATAAATAAATAAACCGTAATAAACAAATTAGCAAAGGATTGTACCACTTTAAAAATTTGTCGAGTATAAATCACATAAAGTTAATCACATAGGCTGATATAAATCACATTAACTGGTAAACATTTACAAACTGGTATAAATTATCTAAACTGGTACTGCGTACAGAAACTGGTAAATTTAATATAACTTGTTAAAATTTATATTAATTGTTATAAATCATAGAAAATAGTATAGTCGTATAAACTGGTATAAATAAATAAACTGGAATAAACAAATTAGCAAAAGATTATACCACTTTAAAAAGTTATCATGTTTAAATCACTTAAAGTTAAGCACATAAACTGGTATAATGTATGCAAACTGGTATAATTTTAATAAATTGCTTTAGTTTTTATAATATTTTATATTTCACATAAATTGGTGTAAATTACATCAATTGGTATAGATAACAAAAACTAGTATAATAAAATTAGCAAATGATTATACCACTTTAAAGTGGTAGCCATATTATAATCTTGCATTGATTTTAACTCAATAAGTTTGTTGTTGTGAATCTTTTGCCAGGAGCCTAATGAGAAGAAAATGCCGACTATAGCGTACTCACAGTTTAAAAGCTCCACTCAGTAAATTAGAAATTATGTTTTTTCAAAAGCTATTTAAAATTCATATATTGGTAACATTTACAAATTTTGTTTTATCATCTCTAGCGTAGGCATTTCGTTATTAATCACAGATGCTGAAGATTTTTAATTCAGTCTTCGTCGAGCTTCCTACTTGAAATTTATTACAGCTGTTGAAAATAAACCTAATAAATGCTTTACTGTTCAAGAAGGCTACTGCTTTTAAGAATATGCTTCCGGTTCTGTGTTCCTGTGGTCCGAACTCTGTTGGCAAAGGCTGACTATTGCCCATCGCAGTATAAAAAAACCAATAAATATACCACGATCGTTATCAGGGATTTTCAAAGAAGACCCAAAAATTCACTTTACTGTCCGAAAACTTCAATTCGTTAAAGAGGCCTATTTTGGCTTATGTTGAGGGGGCTTAGCGTGGAAAATACTTGGCCGATTCGTCCCTCACAGTATAAAAATCCTATCAATAAATACTTTTACAATTATAGCCATTTCCGCGAACCATTGATAAATCTAATACCAATATCTTTGATTGGAATTTTTATGGTTTACTTATCATTCCATAATTTGTTCAGGCACACACAGCGAAATTGCAGGAAGCTGGCTGACGAGCTTTTTAGAACAGATGCTTTAGTTTCACTAGCTGCAGAATGGAAACGGGTCGGGTCGGGTAGGAGCTCAACTGGCTAATTGCGGGTTACTATTGGCTGGTTGGGCCTCGTGCGAGCTCGGCAAGCGCGGGTCAGATATAAACAACTGTGCAAACGTAGTGTTGTTATAGCTCACGCTAAATCGTAACTTATGTTTTATAAGGGATCTAGTGAGCTCCAAGCCCTCAGCAAAGTTCGTCTTGCAATAGTTAACGGAATTTTAACTAAACCTGCCCGATCGGGATTTATACTCGAAGATTGAAAATTTTACGGATGCCAACTGCATAATCTGCTTGGAAGAGGGTGAGAGGTAAAATAGAGAAAATAGAAATAAAGTTCCTAAGCAGATTTGCGGAAAGTTCAAGGTCGATAGTTCGATGGTTTTGGTCAATAGTCCTCACTCGAAGAGGCGCCGTAATTTCAAATGTTTCATCTCCACGGTTCTTGTTATTTTTCATGCCAATCATTGGAACCCTAGCCATATTTCAAGTAAATATATATACAGTTACAGGATCCATATATGTACATAACATATCCACATAAAAATATACATATGTATATCCATTTGTATATGTATGTATGCTATTTTTATTGAACCTACTATACAAATCACGTGGTCATACAGCGCGACAGACTCATTGATTAGAGTTTCATACGTTTACTCAGGTGTGAAGTAAATATAATATGTTTATGTCTTCCTTTCGCCTCACCATATACTGCAAATAATATAAACACAAATACAAACACACGTAAGTGCACATGTACGTATTAGTTGACTGGCGGAACGCGTAAAAGGTAAATTAACATTCATTGCGCGATTGTCAGAAATTAAAATCGGCGAGTTGATTTAATAGTTTCCATGGTTTTGTACGAAACTTAACGCTCAAGTGTAATTTGGCGGTGTATTGTTGTGATGTGAGTTAGTTTACTTTTATTTCTTTACTTATTTACTATTGATGTTTTTGTTGTTGTTATTTTTGTTTTGCTTCGCATTGCCAATGTCAAAACCATTTTGGCCGCAACCGTCGCGTAAATTAGTTGAAGCAACACACGCTTTTGAAAATCGCACGCACAATCGCTTTCGGCTTGCACCAGATACGTACACACACACACACATTCACACAGCGATAGATATTTGTGCATATACCATACACGATCAGCGCATTAGCCGTTGACATACTCGCGCACAGCAATTATTACGCAAATTATACAAAAATAAATGGCGAAAACAATTTATAAAGTGTCATTGACATGTGTGTACCCCTTGCAAGCACACACACACACACACACCAGTCGTATAATACTTACTCATATTGTGCCTGCACTTAGTTTTTGCTTTTGTTGTTGCTTTGATATTTTTATACATGACTATCAGCTTAAAAGCCTTAAAAGTCGCACACACACATGTACACACACATAGACGCTAAAGTGAAAATTGACAAATACACGCTCTATCGCACACATACATACATATTCACACAATTTTCTATATGTATTTATGTATGTTCGTATATAAATAGGCAAACAATTTCATTTGTCGCCGCCATCCATATCTGTAAGATATTCGTAAATACAGACTTAAACTAAAACTCTTTGCTGCCACTTCTTGTTCGCCTCCATTCAATCATTCCTGTGTTTATGTATAACTTATGTGTGTGTATGTTTGTATGTATGAATAGGCATATTTTCAATTCAATGCATTTATCAAATGGCATAACTACATGCATACAAACATACTTAAATACATACATTTGTAGACCCGCCTAGCTGCGAGATTTTGGTGCGCAATCATTGTGCGCTAGCTGTCGGTATAGAGGCAAGCACGTATACGGCCACTGAAATAGTTACGCTTGTTTATTGTGTATAAGAAAATGGTTTATTTTTCAGTTTTTGGCTAAGGAAGTGATTTTTGTTTGTGTGAAATGTTGAATATTATTACCTTTTTGTCCATATTTTCAGAAAATAGATATTTTCCTAGTTAATTCTTAAATTTTTTTTATAAAAAAGCTCTTTACTTTAGGGGTCGCATAGGTTTCCTCGAGTAAAAAACAGTCTTTTTTCAAAATTTTTTTGTCATATTTTACTAAATTTTTTTTTTTGTTACAAATGTATGTACACTATTAACAAATAAATTCGGAAATTTATGGAAAAAAATTTTTAACTTGGTCATTGCGACGTCATTTCCGGTGACCCCTCGGAAAAAAGATGAGGCCGCGTTGGCAGGATAGCTTCTTCTAGGATCATCTAAAGTGAAAAAATACGTGTTTTAGTTAAGACCTTAACTTAGAACTTAGCTAAAGAAAAAAAATAACTGAAAATTTAATTTTTGTCAGATATTACTACAAAAAACTGAAAACTACAGTGAAAATTTCGCGATATTTTTCAAATAGTCGTAATAAAAAATACCTTCTACCAAGTTCTTAAGAGTCTTTAAGAATTGTAGCACAAAGACCTGTGTAAAATTTCATGAAGATCGGTTGAGTAGGTTCTCGAGAGCCTAGCTAGCCTCGAGCGCACAAGTTCTCAAGGCTTTATCTCCGAAACTATTGCTCGGATCAACTTGAAGGAATTTAGGACAATATTCTAGAGGTGTTGTAGAATGCAATAAGACAATAAAAAATTTGATTTTTTGAAACTTTATACCTCAATATAAGATTGACCCTTAAGCCGCTGCAATTATTTCAATAACCACTGGTTTATCGCTGCATATATTACTGCGGAATGCACATTTCTTACGACTGTTCGCTTCGCGCGATCAATGTACGCTGTGATGCTTTGATTGTTTAAAGGAATTATCGCAAATACTTTAGCACTGGAACGCCACGCTGTATGGTGACGTCGGTGTGTATGTGTGTGTGTGCAGACTTTAGCGATAATAAGTTGTTATTGCTGTGTAAATATGCAATTTAAAACATTTCTTTTAAATAAATTGCAAATCAGCGATTCGCAACATGAATTTTTATTTCACAATTATTTGAAAACGACGCGATTGTTAGTAAAGTAATTATTATATTTGATTAAAGCAATAGTTGGTATTGTCAGACTTTCATTGAGATTTGGAAGTCAGAAACGCAATAAACCTTTTAAGACTACATTATCCCCTATTTCTGGCCTTTATACTAGTCACTGGACATCAATTTACAAAGAGTGTCCAGCTGCCAATTCGAGGGAGTATTTTTTCTGCTCAAAAGGCTGTGTAGTTTACATGGGTTTCCTCCAGCAAAATAGTACATGTTATACATGGGTTTCAGCGGGTAAAAAAGGGCCTTTCTTCAACAATTTTGTTCTCATGTAGAAAATGAAATATTTTATTAAAAAAGTGCGCCCTCGTTGGCGGAATAAATCCTTACAGGATCATCTAAAGTGAAAAAACGTGTTTTAGTTAAAACCTTAACTTAGAACTTGGACGAAGGAAAAAAATTGGAAATTGAAAAATGAAAATTTTAGTAAAAATTTGGCGAAATTTTTTTTTTCAAATAGTCTTAATCGAAAAAAATCTAAGTCTTGAAGAATTCTAACTCAAAAACCCTTTAGTACTTCTCAAGAAATCTTGCCAACCGACTTCAAGTGAGGAAGTTAGTCAACTATCCTCGAGCGCACAATTTATCAAGGTTGGATCTCCGAAATCATTACTCGGATCAACTTGAAAATTTCTAACAAGAGGTTTTGTAGAATTTAATAAGACAATAAAAAATTCAATTTTTTGAAACCCGTAAACGTATGTAACCCCTTAAATAAAATGCTTCTTCATAAAGGATGCACAAAACAAAATTGTTTATACCCTGAACAGGGTATATTAAGTTTGTCACGAAATTTGTAACACCCAGAAGGAAGCGTCGGAGACCCTATAAAGTATATACATATATTCGTATAAATGATCAGTATGTTGAGCTGAGTCGATTTAGCCATGACCGTCTGTCTGTCTGTATATACACGAACTAGTCCCTCAGTTTTTAAGATATCGTTTTGAAATTTTGCAAACGTCATTTTCTCTTCAATAAGCTGCTCATTTGTCGGAACTGCCGATATCGGACCACTATAACATATAGCTGCCATATAAACTGAACGATCGGGATAAAGTTCTTATATAGAAAACTTTTGCATTTTACAAGGTATGTATATTCACGAAATTTTGTATAGATTATTTTCTAAGGCAACAATGTAATCTCCGAAAAAATTGTTCAGATTGGATTACTATAGCATATAGCTTCCATACAAACTGGACACATAGTTACTAAAAGAAATGCACCTGTGAAGGGTAGATTAGCTTCGCTGCGGCCGAAGTTAACGTTTTTTCTTGTTCTGACTTGCAATTGTGCTAATTTTGTTTTATGCGTAAATATTGCACAATACTGTATGTATATATTATCTACATATGCCATATCAGCTATCATGGATATTCCAATTAAACTTGATTGCTTTACTAACTACTTGTGAAATTAGTTACTGAGCTTTTGTTTAGAATTATTGAAAAAATATTTCGTCTAATCTCAAGAAACTGATAAATAAATAACGTCACTGACACTACTCGAAGGAGCTGAAGAATTGAAGAATTCAAATGTGGAATGAATTATTTTTGTCTCGCCACTTAAACAAATGTCATAAAGACACAAACAAACGTCATTCAGGTGTTGTTTTTCAGATGATTTTTTGTTATTATTTTTTTTTTTGTTTTAGTTGTTACGTTATTTTTGCGTTTCCGCTTGTGTGTCTCCACACTAGCTGGAATTTGGTTGCGCCAAAGCTTTAAAATATTTTTTATTTAATTAGCTTTTTTGCATTTGAACACAAATATCCGGCATGCATGTCTGTATGTATGTATGTATGTATGCTTGAAATGTTAAGCTTCACGTTATCTAACGAAATTGTAGTTGTACGACAGCAGCGTTAAACCGCAGATTCTTCGGAATGTGAATCATCAGCAAAACTGAGTTTTCGTAATTTTTTCCATTCGCCGCTTTAATTGATCATTTTCAGTCATTCTTCTTTATTGGTTATCCTCCAAAGTTCTTCATTTACCAAATATTCAACACTGCGGAATGCGAACGCGCATACTCAACATACATACTTACATAAATACATATGTACATATATGCATTATGTAAATATGTTGATATGACTGTAGATATGTATGTGTGTTTTTAAATATGCGCCTATTAGTAGATTTCTTTTACATTTGTATATGAGCAGGCTCATATAAAAGTGCGATCACGCGCTTACATATGTAGATACATATCTATATATATATATGTATGTATATAGTAAGTACATTTTTGTAACTTTTCGTTGTTGCATGTTTACATTAGCTTTATTTGTAATGCTATTAATTTTTGGATAGAAAAGAACTGTATACGTTGACCTATTTCGGCTGGCCGCCCACAGATAATGCAACACTTTGTTGCTTTATTGTAATGTTTTCTATTCATTTTACGGTAAATGTAGCTGCGAACATAAAATATAAAAAAATATATGTATATAACAAATTTCCCATAAAGTATACAAGTTTGAAACATTTTGAAAACTAAAATTTTCAAAAATCCATTTTTTAACCACAATTTATTGCAGCTTTATCATAACATTCATAATATTTTGGTACTGTGAGATAAATACATACATATGTATGTATGTACTTACATATTATGTGAAAATGTTTAGGTGCATTTTTTAATATTTGCCTTTAAGACTTTTAAAATCCACTGAGTCCTTACAGAGGTCGTTGTGTTCTTCCAATTTTTGTAGATTCTTGGGAAATTTGGAGGTTTTACGATTATTGCGGAAAGCGAAAGTTCGAAACCTTAATTTTTTTACACTGAGAAAAAATTAGCAAACTCTCTCTCCATCTAGTTCTATGTGGAATCAAAAAAAAAAAAAAACAGCAAAACTGGTGAATATTTTCATACCCTAAACAGACTTCACGAGTTTGCCACGAGGTTTGTAACACCCAGAAAGAAACGGCGGACACTAAATATTATATACACCCTTTACGCCATATCCGTATGTTTGGAATAGTTCGCGTGTCCCTCAGTTTTTGAGATATCGGTCTGAAATTTTGCCCTTTTCTCCCTAAGAAGCTGCTCATTTTTCTTGCCGATAGCGGACCATTATAACGTATGGCTGTTATACAAACTCAACGATCGCTTGTATGAAACACTCTTTCATTTGACGAGATATCTTCCCGAAATTTGGCGTGGGGAATTGCGTAAGGTAGTGATGCAATCACCGAAGCAATTGTTCGGATCGGGTGATTCATCAAGTTCACACAAGTCACAGTCAAGTTTTTGTAAGGAAACTTTTCTATTTGTGAAGGGTATTAAAGCTTCGATGCAACCGAAATTATTTTTTTTTCTATTTTTTTTTATTAAAGATATGTATATTATTTAAGGAGAACAGACTTTTATCAACGTTTTTTTTAATATAAAAAATTAAATATTTTATTATAATTACATATAATTTCTTTGTTAATAGTGCAGTTTGTAACCAAAAAAAAATTATAATAAAATATTTAATTTTTTTTTTGGTTACAAACTACACTATTAACAAAGAAATTTTGAAACTTTGGAATAAAATAATTCAAACTCGGATCGACGCCAATTGGTAGGATAACCTCTTACAGGATCATCTAAAGTAAAAACAAGTACGTGTTATAGTTAAAACCTTAGCTTAGAACTTGGACGAGGGGAATCAACTGAAAATTAGATTTTTTCGGCCATTTTTACAAAAAAATTAAAATTTCAGTGAAAATTTCGGGACATTTTTTTTCAAATAGCTGTAAAAGATTGGTGGAGCAGTTCTCGAGAAATCTTGCCAACCGACTTCAAAAACACATTTTTGAGAAAAAACGTGCTTAAAGACGGGACAGATCAACTTAAAAATTTAGAACAATATTCTAGAGGTGTTGTAGAATTTTATAAGGTGATAAAAAATTTTTTGAAAACCGTTAACCCATGTAACCCCTTAAAAAGTCCAATCTCAATCTCAAACAGGGTATCATGGCAATTGTTTCCTTCAGAACATTTCTACTTTATTTCGACGACATACGATATTTTAAAGGCCAGACTTCTAACGCGACTATATATAAACATACATTAAAAGCCAATCTCGGAGATGCGTTTTGGGAGGCGCTCTCCAAAAAAGTAACTGGACCATATTGTCGTTATCTTTATTTCTATAATCCTTGGTTACTCTTATACGAAGTTATCTGTCTTGAGTTAGAATTCGACTTGAGTTGGACTATTTTTGAAGAAGTATGATGCTGCTTTAAGGTCAGCTGTTTGTCATACTCTGAATAACACTCATGTAAATAACTAAAATGTTCGAAAATGTTATGTCATGGAAATAACTAAAATGTTCGAGAATGTTGTGCCGTAAAATATAAAATGCCATTAAAACAGTTATCAGCGTCGTATTTTCGAAATTTCGAATATTTTAATCAGTAATATTAAAAAGTATGATTTTTCAAATTGAAGCTTAAGCTTAAATTATTTAATTTGACAGTTTTTCGTGTTTTATCAGTGACCCCCAACATTTTTTTGTAGCCATAAAAAGTTCTCTTGCAAAAAATCAAGCACCATCCCTTATACATATATAGTACATAAATTAATAATGCTTCAACCAAACCAGAACCATCCTATACATTCTTCTCTTTTCAATACCAAATAAATCGCCAGTACCCTTGCAATTTCTTCCTTATATGATTTATCATGAAAGAAAAAGTTACACAAAAAATCTTTCGAAGCCACTTGGCTTGGCCGCTTTGCTCATGAAATATTTATGGATACGTCAAACAATCGGTTTTTTTTCTCCACTTTCTTCTCTGCTTTGTGGGCAATGATTAGCGTGAATTGGGTGTGAGTGAGTCAGTCGGTGGCGGTAGCAGGGTTGTTAGTGATCGGCGCTAAGTGGCATACACACAACACACATATTTGCATATACATATGTACATACATAAATATGTATGACTATGTTTATGTGTTTCTATGTGTACATATGTATGTATGTATGTATGTGTGTCCATATGCATTCATTTGCGGCGACTTAAATTCATTTGAAGCATTTGATAAGCGAAGCATTTGAAAAAATATCACAATTCGTACGATAATTTCATTTCATTTGAATGTGTTAGTGCGAGTGACAGACACGCGACAGTGCGACAAATGGACGACGCGTACGGACGGACTAAGCGGCATATGCTTATTTATAAATGATATGCATATAGCGACAGATTCGCGGGAAGTTATTTGCATATGGGTTACGCGCTTATTTATTGCCTTGGTTCAGTGATTTGCTTTATTGCTTTTGTTGTAGCGGGCGTTTATACTAGGTTTAACGTTTATTTTTTCATTTTTTCGTTATGTGATATTTGCTTATTATGCATTTGTTTATCGCTTTCGATTTGCTGTGATTTTGTGGCGCTTCTCGGTAACATTATTTTTAGTATTTTATTTTCCGAGTTTTTTTAATAAAGTATTTTGTCTCCTCTCACAAAGCGTTTTATTGGAATTTTATGTGTAATTTTGGTGTTTCATTAGGGAGAAAGTATTACAAAGATTATGTGCGACTTTAATTTGAGCGCCATATTAAGGCAGTGGGTGACGATCTGCGGAGTTTTTGGTTCAATTTTTATACCCTTGCAACCTATTTCCATAGGTTATAATAGTTTTACTCAACTAAAAATTGCTTGTAATACCTAAAATGTATCGACATTTTATAGAGTTGTAGGTGCATGTTTAAAAATTGTCAGGATGACGACACGAATTGAAATCCAGATGAATAGCTGGATGTCCTTCCGTCCGTCCGTCGTTGCAAGCGATAAGTTTAGTAAACATTGAGATATATTGATAAAACCTGGCGAAACTTGTCTTATTTTAATTATTAGTCCACACCACTTTTTTTATATTTAAATAAAAAAAAAACCGGCTACATATCTTCCTTGGCACCCTGAGGAAGTTGATTTGGCAAAATCGGACCAATACCGCACCCACAAAATGCCGTTAAGTGAAAAAGTAAAAACTGATATAACCGAGTAAAAAATTAGACTGGGAAACTATAATTTTTTTACAAATGATCACAGCGAGAGTACCGTTCCCTCAACAGTCTGCTCTACGTAACCGGAACTGACCTGGATTTTTATCCGTCCAAGGACTGTCAAATCGGCAGAGTTCTGCCGCTACAACAACAACAAAAGAGGACCATATATGGTTTTAACCAGTTTTAGAAAGTGAACGCGGGAAATTCCATTTCATTATTTTACTTCTCAGTACTAGGTCCGGCACTCGAAGTGCAACCGATTAAAAAGGCTACGAATTCGGTTTTTTTTTTACTTCAAAGTGTAAAAATCTGTGAAAATAATCAAAAATTCACAATCAATTCAGTTTTGCTCGATATAAGCAACACTTACCTTTACTATGGCCTTGAGACAGTCAAAAAACCGTTCGCAAGTTGTCCGAATGTGGCTTGCTATTATTTTAGGTCACTCACGGACAATGGCTTGCTTTAGCCTCACGATGCTAATGTATTTTTTACTTCGGACCATGTTCTCCAAAATGACCAGGAGAGAATAATCCATTGGATTCGCGAGTGGTGAATTCGAGCGCCATTGTTTGGGCGAAATGAAATTAGCCATTATTGGTTCGCTCACGCTTTTGGATCGCTAATCCCTTTTTGACATTCACATTTGCCATCGATTTTTTCAGTCCTCGAAACACTTTTCCTATGCACTTTTTGTGTTGGCCTGCGGGTTCGACTGAAAACGGGCTCCACGAAGCGGCATCGTGGCTCGATTAAATAGGACATTATCATTGTGTAAAATCCATGAATTGTTCTTTCACAATTTCGGCCGTTTTCGACGGACGTTCTCACGCAAACGCCTCAATAAGGCCAAATAAAACTCCTTATTGACCATCTGTCACTCCGTACCAAATTCATCATCCACCAAAATACGAATATCGAAAAAAGAATGAGGATTTCCTAGATTTGTTAGCGGCTTTAGCATTGTTTTTTTTTTTTTTTGTTTTCGGCTCGTTTCTTTCCTTCATTTCGATGATTGTTGATTTGTTTGCATATCAAACTCATAAACCCATGTCTCATCGGCAGTTATAATGCTCCCCATAAATGTGGGAAAGATCAAGTACATATATTCAAAGAGACCTATTTACTATATTCGTCTCGAAAAAAACTCAGCTTTCATACTCAAAATATCCACCAAAATCATTCGTACCGACTAGCTCTCTTGCCATCTCCCTAACACTTGCCTGATCAAGCACCGTATCTTTCACTTTTTTAATATTTAAATTAGTTGAAGGGGGCAAAGATCATCCAGAATGAGTCATGTCTTCAACGATTTCTCGACCGTCTTTGAAGGCTTTGCAGCACTCGTAGGCTTGTTCTTTTGATAATCTGAATCACCGGGAACTTTTTCCAATATTCAAAACGATTTCGGACACCAAATTTGGTTAGAAATACAAAATTTGAGACAAATTCTTTGTTCGATATTTTTATCCATTGTAAAAATCGCAAAGCCAATACTGAGGTGTACCGACATAAGCAGATGCTGGAAACAAACCGGACAGTTCTATCAACATACATTTTTTTGTAATTTGTATCATTTATATGGAGAATTTAATTACAATTTCCGCCTTTGATTTTTCCAAATTGAGATGGTATAAAATGTTCAGTTTCACCCGAACTTAGCTCTTCCATAGTTGTGTTCATATTTTCAATTTATGTAATACTGCGGGCCTCAATTAAACGTTTATAATTAACATTAATTCTTGATTTTATTCAAAATTCAAGCAAAAAACCACAATGGGAATTTCAATTTCGAACGACAAGGGTTGGGTTGGGTGTGGTTTTTAGCCACATACCTCTTTTGTAGCACTTTTTTCACTTCAATAAGTCAAACTTTTAAAATATTAGAGTTCAATTTTAATGCATGTAATTTATTACATAGTTCCCTTCTACTACACATACATAAGTGTGTACTTGTATGGTATACTCTATTATTTCCTACTCACTTACCACATTTCGTCTGCATTCAAGACCAAGACGTTCCCATATAAAAGCTCCGGGGGTCATTATTATAAATGAGTTAAATTTACACGCAATTTCAAGTCCGAATTGATGCTCATATGTATGTGTGTATCTGTGTGTGCGTGTCTTTGTCCGCAACTTAACTTTTTTATGATCCATTGACCCGCTGTGACATTAAGCTGCTGCTGTCCCGTTTGTCGTCTGTCATCTGTGTCTATGCATTGCATGTCTAGTGCCGCAAATTGGAAAGTGCAACAGTTGTTGATGTGCAAGTTGCCACTGCCATTGTCATGGCGCATTCGTACTTTTACTCTTTCGACTGAATTGATGTGAACATCTTGTGATTTACATATGTATTTCTCTTTATACATACATACAGTTATTAAATTGATAAAAATGTGTATTTCTTCCGGAGTAGATCCTGAAGATAATTTAGTAAGTCTCGTCTTAATTAGTCAAAAATTTTGAGTAAAATGTATCAATTTTTTTATGAGTTGACATATTTATGCTATAAAGTGGTGACTAATTCCGGCTGCAGCATTATTTGGTGACATTTTGAGAAGATAAAACTCCATTTGAAAAATGCTGTTAGTTAACAAGTAAGGCGTAGTGGTTGGGTGTAAGCGAACATTTTATACTCTTGAAACTTGCAAAGATCGAAGACCGGGAAATCGCTTCAGGTGCTGACAAAACTTTATATTTAGTATTGACATGATTTCATCCCTGCGTTTCATAAAGTACCTCATTTGGAGTAAAGTCAGCCGGTTGTTCGAAAATTCTGATTATTCATATGGGGAGTAGGTCAAGTTTCCGCACAATTCTATTTATTTTAGGCACAAAGATACACTGTTATGAGTAAAACACGCTCTATTTTCGTTTTTCATCATGGAGGCTGAATTTAATGACCGTTGTGCTAATGATACCTTCTTTGCCCACACTGATGTGGCGCAAATTAGCGATATGATGAAGAACTTAGCTTTGGTGCGGATTGTGGCTAGACGTTCATCCACCGGGCTGAATTCCAAGGCTCGGCGACTGAGTCTCTCTCCCACCACGAATCCCACACCGAATTTGTGCTCCTATATATAGCCACTGTAGTAAATGTCACTAGGACCTACTCGCCTCAGTCTTTGTCCCGTCCATCACATTTCTTGGACGGCGTTAATGTCATCCTTCACTCTAACGAGGACAGTAACGAGGAGCACCAGTTGGGCAGCGGCATGTTTCCACTTAAGGGAACGGACATTCCAGGTGCATGCCCTTAAATCGTAATCCTGAGCATGTTTTGTTACGTGGCGGGTCCCTAACCCAGCGCACGACCCTGGGGAGGGGATGTTTCGCCTTCTCACTTTAGCTCTCCTTCAAATGGATGTTTTTTGGCTACCCAGAGGATATCTAGAGTCCGACGGACTTCATCATTGTGTCATATTCATCTATAAGGGTCTATAAAAGTTCTTTCTTTACTTTTCTCCAAAATCACTCTGAACCTACAACTGTTTCACTTAAAGCCAATAATTCTTGGCTACAATTGAATTCAGCACTAATTGGAGGCACGTGTCGTCAATTTAAAGTAAATCCAAAACTCTTAAATACCTATGAATGTGGTTGTAATCCCTTTCGTCTTGGTTTTGAAGTAAGAACACAAGCAAATATTTAATGCTCGACCCACATAAAAGGAGGGTATGTAGTCAAAGTTTGACCTCCAGTATGGAATTATGCAGCGATAGCGGTCGCGTCGTCAAATAATTTCAGAATTTTATATACTTTAGGTTTATATTGCATCTACACATACTTATTTTACATACCTAAATACAATATATATGTATGCATATTTATCAAATTACCTTAACCGATAATTAGCTGAGGTGTCTATGTAATTATTGGCGCGGTTTGCTCATAGTTTTCATTTTAATTCGTTATTTTTATACCCAAACCCAATAAATTGAGATTATTTACGAAGTTAAAAGATAGTGAGTTCATAGAAATCTGGTTAAAAAAGAAGTTGTTCATCCATTCTCGTCTGTTACTGAAGATTACAACAAAGAGTGAATGTGATTTTGTTCGAAAATCGGTCGTGTTAAGTTTAGAAAGGTATTAGAGTAGTTTGACTTCTCTTATTGATCGACTCAACATATTTTGGTGGTTAGACATGGAGCGCGCAGTCGTATCACAAGATCAATGAAACTAAGGTATAAGTGCGATTTAAATTCAAATTTAATGACATCCGTGGTGAAATAATTTGTAGATTTTGACATAATAAAAGTCGCCACTAAAAAAATGCCACTTGATCAAATTTGACCCGGACTAAGTAAAGGACTAAATTTTCACATCCTTATCCATCCAAACGCTTGATCAAATTTTCCATAGACTTTTAATAAATTTTCGGCTGGGCTGATTCTTTAGTGGCTCCTACGAAATTTAGATTTTCGGTTTCGTTTAATTTTTCCATTAGAAACATCGAGCCACCAATAATGATGCGTTTGATGAATGTAAGATCCTCAGTTACGTTCTCAACCATCATCTACTCGACGTCGCTTTCGAAAAAGATTCAAAGATTCATTCTTTTAGATGTCTATATGTCGACTATTTTCAAGCTCTGATTCTCTTCTTTTAACGTTTTTGGTATTATCGTCATTAATAAAGATGGAAAGAGGACTCACATGAGGCAAGTTTTCGATGACTTCCCGACCTTTACTGTTCGTGAAAAGATAGACCTCCCAAAACACTTCTGCAATTTTTTCAACGATACCCCTAGCCTTGGTTCTATGGGAAGCACAAAATTTCAAGCAAACTTGTAGTTCCATTTTGTTTTTTTTTTCATGGTAAAAATCGCCAATCCAACTTCATACGAACAATAACATAATTTTGTTCGAGAATATTTTTTTTTTTTGATTCAGTTTGCTTGAGCAGTTTAAATAGACCAGTCCGGGTCAAATTTGATTAGATGATTAAGTTTGCTTGCGCAGTTTAAATGGGCCAGTCCGGGTCAAATTTGATTAGATGATTTAGTTTGCTTGCGCAGTTTAAATGGGCCAGTCCGGGTCAAATTTGATTAGATTGTATAATCAGAAGACAAACGTAATATGCATGCATATAACGTTGGGTTCCGTCTATTCGGTGCTACCCTACCCATTTTGTTTTTTTTACAATTATTTTTTTTATTTATATTTACGATTCTCTAGTTGCACCTGCAATTCGGCTTATGCAACTCGGAATATTTTTTCGCTGATTACAAAAGACGCACTGCTGCTTGGCTACCTTGTGACTTTGCCACTGTTTCAGCCATTGTCAGCATTATTTTTGTTTTTGTACATCTGAGACGTCAGCGCACATTGTACACTGCACTACAAAACCAACAACAATAATTGTTAAAGAAAAATGTATAATTGACTGATTATGCATTTCCATTGTTTTCACTGAAATTAAGCAGCGGCGGTGACGGCGACGGCAAAGTTATTGTAAAACCACAAAAACCGACGACAAATCAGACAATCCCAGCCGCGAACGCGCTAAGCACATACCAATGGAGTTAATTTTAACTTCAAACACAAGCACACACACACACTCACACAAGTGTGTAGCTAGCCAACCATCGCTTCTGAGCACATTCGTGTCTTTTTTCTTGCTTTTTTTACCGTAAACTTAACAAATACTTAAACAAATTAAGTGCGGAGCGCGCAGGCGATCTTTGCATTTTACACATACTAGAATGAAATTATGAAAAAATGTAGTTAATTTAATAATTTTTCCCCGCTTTATCTGTACATATTTCCTTCCACCACCTGCCGCCGCTTAGCGCTCCAAATTGCAGAGTTTGCGTTCGCTGATGGCCCATCATTGCACATAGTAATTGCTTTGCTTTAGTGCAAGCAAGCGCACTAATACACCCATGCATACTCGTACTTGGGTATATTTGCACATTTTGTGTAGTTTAATTAAGAAAGTGCAACAGTTTGCATACTTTCTGCACAAAGTAACGTTTTTGTAAATTTTTCGAAGCGTCAGCTCGATTCGCCGCTTCATTTCGCTTATGGACACGACACACCATCTGTTTCACTGCCTCTTCATAATTTGTGTTTTTTTTCATAAATTTCTTTCATGCTTTCTGCATTTTTTTCTTTTGTTTTTTGCTTTTGTTGATTTCACCTTAAACCGGTTTTTCGATTCTCAGCGTATTTTAGGTGCCAAAGGTAATTTATTCGAAACCGTTTTGTGATTCATACGGCTGCGGGAATTACTACAGCATGTCATTAGCTGAAACAAGACAAGTAATGCGGAAATTTTGTAATCGATTTGAATTTCAAGAATTCGTAATTATCATTGCCCTTGTGGGATCATCAGTATTTTGCAGAATAATGTCACATTGTGGTTTATTGTGCAACAGTTATAATTGTAAATGTCTAAAAATAAGTTGTTTTTCAACGGCATTCGCTGAAACTATCACTATTGACACGCTAAACTAACAAATTACTTGTAAAGCAACAGCACAAACTCAACATGCAATGCATTTTACGGGTTTAAAGGGTTATACTTATGCATGATTATATATGCACTATGATAAAAAAATATGGTGAAATTGTCATATAAAATTCCCAGACATCAGAAAGACCGATAATTTTCTTTTTCTAGATTGGCAGGGCTATCTACATATTATATTTGACAAGCTGTTGTTTGATGTTTTATTCACCTCAGAGTTACACCTGTTTTTGTAAACAACTGAAAGTGAATCGATTTTTACAATGGTTCATTTTGTTAGCAGAAAACTTCCATCACCTTTGATTTGCGGAACGAGTATTCTTGTGCGAACACGTCGAAAATGTTGCCGAAAGGATCAAACTATGACACAGAACAAAACAATTACAAGTAGTACAACGAGTTCAAAGCTGATCCTCGTTTTAGACGACTATCAACTTCTACCGACGAAGGCCACGTACAAAAAATCTAACTTTTAGTGTTTGAAAATCGTCGATTGACAATTAAAGACCTCGCGGTGTTTCAAACGCGTAAAGTTTTCTTTGGTGCCAAGGTAACAATAATGCACTATGTCATAATGCATTACGGTAGTGCTTCCCGACTTTTTTTTTTTGTTGTCAAAAGCTTCATTCATATCGTTCCATAACCACCGTGTTCGTCAGACTTGGCTCCGTGCGACTTATGGATTTTCAGCAAACTCAAAAATCCAATACCGTAACGTCGTTTTGACACAATAAAGAAAATGAAAATCGAATTGAAGAAGGCTATACCAGAAAAGGACTATCCCGAGGACTATAAAAGGCATTGGCAAAAGTACATTTTATCGGACGGGTTTTACTTACAAAGAAAAGAAATTGATTTGAAAGATAAATAATGAATTTACGTTTTAAAAACGAATTCACATTATTCAAAATTGGATTCCCTTGATCCTGAAACTGTATAAGAAATTCTTATTCTGTTTTCTCTTATGTTGTGAATGAGTTCCAGATTAATGAAATTGATTTTTATGCTCTTGCAACATATTACGATGACTATCTGTCTATCCGTCCGCCCGTCCATCCGTGCAAGTTGTAACTTGAGTAAAAATTGGAATATCTTGATAAAACTTGGTACGCGCGCTCTTTGGCGAAAAGGACAAAACGCAATTAACGGAAATCATCGAAAGAGGAATTGCCTACTCAATCCGAAGTAGCACCTATTGGCAAGAGTTATTCTGCCTTGGATTTCTAAGACTTCGAAGTTATGACTGTAAATAGTGAGGTGGGATGATGACTATAAATAGTGAGGTGAAGTGGCGAATGCGACGACTGTTTGTTTGATGAGGAGATATTTCGTCTTGTCCTCGTTCACTACCAGATCTATTTGTTTCTCTTCTTTATCCAACCTGGAGAAAGTTGAACTAACGCAAACTACGGCAAAGTGCCATAACTAAGAACCAAAAATTTTTGATAAAATGTGTGTGGACCCATCCGCTAATAAGTTTAATGTACATAACTCCTAAACCACTAAAACTGCAAAAACCAAAATCGCCTAGCGCAAATGTTATAAGAACTCTTACCGACAGTGTTAAAATGGATGATAACTCCGCTCACTCCCCTTATAACGGTACAGTTAAATACAGCTAAAATCAAAAACTAAATACGACGGAAGTATTAAATTTTACGCCGAGATGGGATGAGAGAGCTTTAATGGAGCGGGGGTTAAAATTAGACGACGGCCGTGACACCGCCAACTTTTGGGTGACATACTATGTATATCTCGCCGCTCTAGACCCGCCTGACCGATTTTGCCCAAATTTGGTACGTGACATTCCTCGACACCGTTATGGTACAGTGTGGAAATGGGCGAAATTAGACTTCGATCACGCCTTTTTACCATATAACACAATTTTAAATAACATATGATTATTTTACTTTCCAGTATACAAATCGAGAATCAATTATTATATCAGAATAAAACTTTGAACGAATACCTTACGACTAAAAATTGCCCAAATGGTGTCAAAACTACCCAAGCCCGTAGGTACTTAATATGTGGACCAAGTGCTTATAGCTGAGTTTTTACCGAAAATATCCGTCGATGTGTGAGATATATAATTGAAATTCAGAGAGAATCCTTTCCTGAGTGGGATGGTATATTTTCAGTCGTTGTAAAAAAAATTGTACAATATCTATTATCAATATGGATCAGACTTTTTCGAACGTTTTCTAATTCGTTTATAATCAAAATATTTTGGCTTATGGTTAACCAAAAATTATTAAACAAAATAATTTTATTGCATTTTAGAATTGTTTATAATTGTTTGGAGTTGTTTGGTTATAAATTAGAAGAATTTATAATTCATTAAAAAAAAAACAAATTAATGATAAATAAGTAAATGGATTATTTACTATTATATTGAATTATGCATGATTAATTTTTGTTTTTGCGAACCTAATTGTTTAGATTTTAATAAAAAGAGGTTATTTTTTCGAAGTATGCGTCATCTAAAATTAAAAGTATTAAAAAGAAATATTTAAAGAATACTTATGTACATACATATATACTTACATACCATGTGTGTAAATACAAATTGATAATAAATCGCGTGAAATGAGTACGCTTGGAAAAAAGAAAAGAAATAAAATAATTCTTGCGATTTCTTATTAATTAATTATTTATTCTACTTACGGTTACTAAGAAAGCATAAACAATAAAAAATTCAATTATAATTTTTAATTTATACCACAAAGCCGTTGGCTACCACATTTGCTTATTAATTGAAAAATACACCTTAAAGTTGCTGCACTAATCTGCCGTATGAATGTTTGTACATATGTATGTATGTATGTATGTACACACTTTTGTATGTTTATATTAGTACATGCTTATACACATAACTGCATATGGAAATTTGTTTAAATGTTCCACAGCTTGATTTCCTAATTGCCAAAACAAGTACGCACTTTCATTAGTGGGCGTTTACTGTTATACGAGCAACACACACACACACCCATATACGTATTACCACTTATAACGGTACAAGATTATTTAAAGAGACATTTGAAGGTCTGGTCTCATTTGGTCTGTTATTTCATATTCGCATTAACTGTTTTGTGAAATATATTCATATTTGTATTTTACTTAAATACATACATACTTATAATTTCTTTGTCTCATGTGTCACTTGTCATTGCGGGGCGAGCGAGCAATGGTGATTGAGCAATTGATGCCTTGTTTATACGCTTGCTTTACGCACTTTCTCTACGCGCAAACACATGACTTCACACAAACACATACGTACATGCATACGCACATGTGATTCAGCCGCTGCATGAGTCAGTGCCGCACTCGCCGGATTTATATGGCACTTGTTTGAGATTATTTGCAAAAAAAACATCACTTTCTGAGAGAGCGAAAAGAAAACAATTTTCGATTGTAGCATAAATTTCGTTCTGTTATGGCTGTGCAATAAAGCGATAGAATGAGAGTGTGTGTATACAATGCCAACAATTGCAATAATGTCTTAGCAAAGCAATTAAAAAGTAACAGTAAAATAAATAAATACTATATGGGATTCATTTTTTATGAAGACATATGTACATACATACATACATAATATATTTTTATAAAACAAATTTGCGCTCTTAGAAATTTTATTGCTTAATTGTCTTTAAGCAATTGCGCCTTCAATAGATTTACCCGATATTTTATGTGCATGCAGATGCATATCTTTTCGCGACTACAATTTCGTTGTCTCTTCATATATTATATTTATATGATATATTAATGTGTTCTCCGTCTTCCCTTGTTACTGCCAAGTGATTGTCATTTTGGTTGTTTGTGGATTGAAGTATGATTTCTAATCAAAATAGCTAGTTGTTTTTGGAGACATTGAACAATGTTTATGTTCTTTATGATGGGAACAGAGATGGAAGGTGTAGCCTCAGCTCAAGGATTAATGACAGCCGACAGCCCTTGCATCTAAACTAAACTTATGTCGGTTACCTTCGAGCTCGTGCTGCTATCAACTATCTCTCTCCGGTATCCAGGAGATGCGGACTCTTTTTGTTCCTTATATTTTTGTTTATTTGGTTCATATTTTGATCCCACGAGTGTAGAGAATGTAGATCCGCTTGCACCTAGCCTCGCTACATAAGTAAGGCTATCATATTACGGAGGACGGTAGGTATCCGTAAGACTGTTTGAAACTAGGCTCTTTGAGGGCCCCCAATCCCGTTCACACGGCAGTCGGGGTTACGCAGCCGGAACGGACCAGGGTTTTAATCCGGCCAAAAACTGTCAACTCGGCAGATTTCTGCTGCTACAGTAACAACAACAACAGGACCCCTAATCATGCTGATCCTCGGCCTGTATAGCATGACGACTTGATCCAGCCATTTTTTGTACCCCAATTATAGTAAGACTCCTTATTTGAATGCTGTACTATTGAGGATCAATCAAACTAAGAAGTCAGACCTTAACTAGATACCTTCCACTTCAAAACTGTCATCAGTCCGTTCCCGATGTCATCGTGATACTGTGCTATCTATTACCAGTCGGCACCGTTGGGACGAGTTAAGGGCGGATTTTTGTCGACCTGTGTACAAATTTTACGTGCTAGACGAAGACTCTGCCACTTCAAATGGTTCTGCAATATATCAAATTAGGTAGAGATTTTTTTCACTATTCTACTAATGTTTTAGATCCGTAAAATTGTGTGTTTAAGGCAAAAACAAAAATATAAAAATCCTAAAATGGCCTAACCTATAATGTGTCCGAAATTTAAGCGATATCAAAGAACAAATAAAAAAACATTATAAATTTTCATAAATATACATAGTTAGTCACAATATTCTCCTTATGACCTAACTATGAAATCGTTTAAAATGACCATCAATACAGAAATGGGGACAACGAGGCTGAGAAAGTAGCGAACAGAAAGGTTTTAATATTCATATGTGCTTCCCCCGGCGGGTACTACGTCAAATATTTTCAGAGCTGGAGTGCTTGCACACATACGGACGACATGACCTAGCCAGCACAGCCGCGTCTTACTTAGCTGAACTATGTCTATGTCGTCGTATAACTCGTATAGCTCATCGTACCATCAAAGGATGGCGTCACGTGTAGTAGTTCACGCAAGTGAGGGAAGCTCTCTGATCGTTATTCACTTGAGAGTAGTCAGAAATGATTCTTTTACATGATTCCGGTTTTAGACGAAGTATCCTCTGGGTAGCCAAAGAACATCCGTTTGAAGACTAAAGTAAGAAGGTGAACCATGCCTCACCAGTGTTGTGCGTTCGATTTGGGGCCCGCCACATAGAAAACATCTTCAATGAAAAGGAAACAACATCCTCGGTTGCATATACCTACATCGGATAAATCAGTCCTACGGTATGGGATCTATAATTGAGGATGATCAGAATTTATATCCCGTCGAGAACTTTCACTTAGCAATACTACTTGAGGAAATGTTTTATGCTGTTACAAAAACAAGGTGTCGACTAATTATGCTTTAGCTGGGAAAGTTTGCTAAAGTAAAGTTTTGGACACATTAACGGGCTTAATGGCTTTGGGGTTGTTCGATTGAGCCATCAGTTTCAATTATGATTACTTTTTAGTCGGATCGTGGTAATAATTTTTTTTCTTTTAGAGATTAAAAAAAATGTCACACCATTCTAATGTAAGTTAATTATTGGATCAGGCTGGAAAGCTTTTAAAACTATTGGATGCATTTCCTCATACAGCATAGTTATATTAATGTAAACAATTAGGTATTTCAGATATATTTATTAATTTAATTATTACGATTTTATTTAATTTGTTTTGTTCGACTATTTGCCGTGAGATAGCGTTGATGGCATTGCCGTTTTTGACGCTAATCTCGCCACTTACCGCCGTATTTGCTGTAAGCTCGGCGCTGATGCATGGCAAAGGCCACAATGATTCCGCTATTGTTGACAATTCATTTAATAATCAAACCGGATATCGAAATAATACAAAGACGCATAGTCGCGTAGAGACAGACAAACAAATTTCCATGCAGGAACACTAGCATGCGGCGGCGGGAAGACGCACGTACAACAACAAAAACGGCCATGCGTTGTCCATAGTTGGAGGCACGAAAGTGCAGTGACTTTGAAAGCTCACAACGAAGCGCAGTCGCAGCGCATTAATTCTGTGCGAAGCGTAAACATTATTTCTGGTAACCGCACATCAAGGTTGACACACAATCGAACACATATTGCGGCATGCATGCGGGCGCACAACCGCTTTCAGCGCATATCAGCCACTTTTGTAGCTTTATATGTATGTGTGAATGTTTGTAATTTTTCTGTTTTCCGTACATTTGATTGCTCATAAGCACACGCATGCTTTTATATATAAATATATATGTACATATGTGTGTCTATATGTAAATTGTAGATCGCGACCAATTCAGAAATCATTCGATGCAACGTTATTGTAGTATATTTATTGCCACCAGCGTGCCCAGCCACACCCGTTCAACACTACGGCGCTGTGCTGCATCAGCGGCGTTCACGGCGTTACGGTGTATCGTTTCCACAGCAACTGCAGATAAAATGAAATTTAGTAAAAATTTTTTGTGTTCATTGCAATTTGTGACTTTTTGATTTAATGTGACTTAAAGTATCTGAAAAAGGAAAATATAAACACGCTCATCTTTATACCCTGAATAATGTATATTAAGTTTCCTACTAAGCTTCTAACACCCGGAAAGAAACATCGGAGACTATATTAGTTCTATAGACTATGTACATAAATGATCAGTCTAAGCTAAGTCAAATCTCTAAGTCTAAGCCAAATCCGCTTGTTTGTTTATAGGAGAACTAACACTCCCTTTTAGAGATATCAATTTGAAATTTTGCAGACGTTCTCAGACCATACTGTTCAGATTGGACTACTAAAGCATGAAGCTGCAATAGAAACTAAGCGTTAAAAACGTTATTTTTTGGTATAAAAAATGCACCTGTGAAAGGCATTATAGCTTCAGTGACACCGAAGTGCGTCGTTTTGAAAAAGTATGGCAAGTTTTCATTTACAAATCTTAATTTTAATTCTTCAATATATGTATATCAGTAACCCTCAATAACAATACTGTATCTGACCACTCGTCAGGAATCCTGCATTTCAGATTAGTAATGCTGCTATGACAGTACTGCTTATCGAAATAAGGTACTTTGTGTCCAATTTTACGCACTTGCTCAAAATAACGCTTCAATTGGGTTGTCTTATCAGCAACATCTCTAATTGTGTTTAGACGGTGCCGCAATATCATTTTATTAATTTTTTCAGAGTTTCTATCAGTCGTTGACCTACTTAGATGATCAGAGCGAGTTTCGGTATTAAATTTTAGCACAGCTTTTATCACGTATAAACCTTTTTTATTTAGCAAGCTTTTTCAGCAGTGTTTTTGAAGTACTTAATTTTATTTCAAAGCAAAATCAAATGTTTAACATCAAATATGTACTTCTAACATTTTTATCCAAATCTTGAATAAATCGAACACACTTCTGGTATAAAACACATAGACTGGTATAAGCAAATTGAAGAACGCTTTTATCCAATTCTTGGATAAATCGAACACACAACTGGTATAAATCACACAGACTGGTATAATAAAAAAGAAAGGCATTTGTATCCAAATCTTGAATAAATCGAACACACAACTGGTATAAAACACATAGACTGGTATAAATCAGTAAAACTAAACTGGTGTAATCAAAGTGAAGAACGTTTTTATCCAATTCTTGGATAAATCGAACACACAACTGGTATAAATCACACAGACTGGTATAATAAAAAAGAAAGGCATTTGTATCCAAATCTTGAATAAATCGAACAAACAACTGGTGTAATCAAAGGGAAGAGTATTTTTATCGAAATCTTAGATAAATCGAACACACAACTGGTATAATCAAAGAGAAAAGCAATATGACAGCAAATTTGACTTCTTTCACTTTTTCTTGAGTTGTATAGAAAACTTTTTTTTACTTGTATTTTAATTAGCGTTGGAGAGTAGCTAAACGAACAAACTTTTCTTATTTTCTATGAACAACTATAATTTATTTCAAATATTAAGTTTTAAAGATTCAAAAAAAAAGGACTCACTAATTTTTGTGACTAATTTATCACAATGGTAAATCTGGTATAAAATGTTTAAAACTTAACTTGGTAGCACTGAAGATAGCGCGCAGAGTAGTATCGATTCGAAGAAAGCTACAGTGAAGATAAAGTTTGTGTAAATACTGAAGCCTTTAATAATATGTATGTCTCCAATTGAAGTATTTATTAAAAGTCCGAATTCTTCCACCGCATTCTCTAAGCTGTATTGAGATTAATGTTCACCAATAATTTTATTTTTGACCATTTATGGCTGCAGCAGTCCACTATGCGTCGCCGCCAGCCAGCACAACAGCATCAATTGCATATGAGCGCATAGCATAGTTCGAATACTTAACGCTTATGCACTTTTTTTGCCTTGTTTATGCTGGATATATATTTTTTTTTTTACTTTTTTTATACCCTGAACAGAGTATGCTAAGTTTGCCACGAAGTTTGTAACGCCAAGAAGGAGGCTTCGGAGACCCTATAAATTATATACATATGTATACAATTATGTAAATGATCAGGTTTTTGAGATATCGATCTGAAATTTTTCACACATCCTATTATCCCCAAGAAGCTGTTAATTTTTGGTCGGAACTGCCGAACAATCTGAATCAAGTACTTGTATGGGAACCTTTTTAATTTGACAAGCCATCTTCATGAAATTTGGCATGGCTAATTATCCGAAGCAACGGTACAATCATCGAAGAAATTGTTCGGATCAGACCACTATAACATATAGTTACCATACAAACTGACTGAAGGGTGAATGGTATTATAGCTTCGCTCCAACCGAAGTTAACATTTTTTCTTGTTTCTATTTCATTTTTATATTTTTTTTTTAGATTTATAAATAACATTCTCTATTGTTTATTTTTCACGTTTGCTTTTTGCTCTTTCTCAACTTTGCTTTGTTTGTTTAATCATTCAGTCATTTATTGTATATTCGAAGCTTGTGGACTCTTTTACTTTGGTCCGCCTGACGGAACTAGAAGACGCAGCGGCGGCGTCGAGTTGTTGGTAGCTCGTCAATGCGCATTTGCACTGACTGACTTAAGCTGGTACTAACTATAATGCTTATGCACTTCTATGCGCTCACAAGTGTGTATTTATTGTAGTTATACTATAAATGTGCATTTTACAAGCATATGTGTATGTATGTATGCGTGTGTGTTCGTCATGTTTTCTTTTGAGTTGAGGAAAAAAAAAGCTGACAGTGTGTCGACACCCAGCGTACTTGCACTCCTTGTAAAAGTTCAAGATAGTACAAAGCAACAGTCACACTTTCATACCCACACACGCATTCGCCTGACGTGTGAGCTCTATGTACTATTTGTATGTATGTATACACTATGCAACTATGTGCATATAGATGCTGGCACGCAAACACGCGCTTGCCGATTTAGTGTGAATAGTCTTGGAGCGGAGACAATGAGACGAGATTCAATGACTCTGGCTGCCAGTTGATGAAAACATTCGACAACAACAACTGCAACAACAGCCATAATAATGTCGTTAAATAAGAGGAGATTGCTCTTAAGTGAATGGTCGACTGATAAAAACATCACACCAAAACACACACACATGATTGCATACACATCCATTAACCAACTCGGCCACTAATCGATAATTGACCTTCTAATTCAAACTAAATTTGATTGATAGAAAGAAATATGCATGTGTGTATGTATGTGTGTATATGAATATTTTGTTGTCTGTTTGACCGAGCTTCGCCCACTCCTACTTCCTGCGTTCGTCTGGAGTTGACAAGATGGGTCAAACATATTGTTAGCTGGGTCAAACATATTGTTAGTGTTGTTTTTGTAGTCTCAGCATTCATCAAAAGTGTGTGATGAATTGTTATTAACAATGTAAACTAACGGTCTATGCCAGAAACATGCCAGATTTGAATTAAAGGTAGGGGAATGTTAGATTATTCTGAAGATTGCATGTGTCTGAATCGAGTCTAATTTCGAACAATATAACTTGTTATAAGTGTCCAAATGTTATATAGGAATATTGGTGCGGGTCTCACAAATCAACCCATTCTTTATAGCTAATAGATGATATTAAGACATCCACTACATCAGCGGAGATCAATAAGATATAGGTTGTATGTCTTATAATGGCGTCAGTGATTTTTTAAGAAGATTTTCTTACTATTGTTGTTGTTGTAACGACAGAATTCTGCCGGATTGACAGTCCTTAACCGGATAAAAAATCGGGTCCGTTCCGGTTACGTAGACCCGACTGTCGTGGGAACCTCTTACTGTTCCTACGCGCTGATTTTGCTTCAAAACTAACCAGTGCTTTGATTTTTAACCTTAAAATTATGCAAAAGATTTTTCAGTGGATTTTTGAACTTTTGGAACATATGATAAGGTTTCAAGAATTAGTTGAGCTCACTTGGCGATTGTTTGTTTGTTGTTGCTGTTAAAGGAGCAAAATTTTGCCGAATTGACAATAATTGACAGTAATTGACCGAATAAAAAATCCGGGTCCGTTCCGGTTACGTAGACCTGACTCGTTTGTTGATAACCTCAAAAAGTAAGGTTATACGAGTTCAAAATAATTGTAATACGAACTAGATGAAGTTAAAATGACCTTCATTTAGTTACTTTTACGCAGAAATTAAAAAAAAAAAAATAAGAATACATAACCACAAAATTTTAAGACGACTAGTATATTCTAAGTATAAACTAGCATTCTTGCATATATTATAGTATCTATCATTAATATAATAAAATGTTTACTTTTATCTTTTTAGGGTCGCCATACGAAAACTGGTCAATTGGCTGCCATAAAGGTGATGGATGTCACCGAAGATGAAGAGGAAGAAATTAAATTAGAAATCAATGTGCTTAAAAAATACTCAAATCATCGCAATATTGCAACTTATTATGGCGCTTTTATAAAGAAATCTCCACCGGGCAAAGACGATCAATTATGGCTGGTGATGGAGTATTGTGGTGCCGGCTCCGTAACCGATCTTGTCAAAACGACAAAGGGACAGAGCCTCAAGGAGGAATGGATTGCGTATATTTGTCGTGAAATATTGCGTGGTCTCAGCTATTTGCACACAAATAAAGTTATACATCGTGATATCAAGGGACAAAATGTGTTGCTAACAGACAATGCCGAGGTTAAGCTAGTCGACTTTGGTGTATCAGCACAATTGGATCGCACGATAGGACGACGAAACACATTCATAGGTAAGGAATTATATTTATATTATAGATTATATTTTTTCTAATAAATTTATTTGTAATTATGCAGGCACACCATACTGGATGGCACCTGAAGTTATTGCCTGTGAAGAAAATCCGGAGGCCACATACGACAATCGTTCTGATTTGTGGTCGTTAGGTATAACCGCATTGGAAATGGCTGAATGCCAGCCACCATTGTGTGACTTACATCCGATGCGTGCACTATTCTTAATTCCACGCAACTCACCGCCACGCCTAAAATCGAAAAAGTGGTCGAAGAAATTTCACGGATTCATTGACACCGTTCTTGGTAAGCTAAGGCGCGTTACAGCAGCTAACTGTTATTTAATTTTCCACACTTTTTTTGTGTTTATTTTACAGTGAAAGACTACCATCAGCGGCCTTACACAGAGCAATTACTAAAGAATCCATTCATTAAGGATCAGCCCACAGATCGTCAGGTGCGAATACACTTGAAGGATCATATCGATCGTTGCAAGAAACGAAAGCAGGAGAAAGATCGCGATGACTTTCACTATTCCGGTTCGGACAATGATGATGATGAACCGCAAATTGCTGGTGAGCCCAGCTCCATCATACAGGCACCAGGCGGTGACACCCTACGACGCAATTTCCAACAGATACAGGAGGGACGTAACGCTGCCGAGCAACAGCAACAGCAGAAAATGGCTGCGGCCGCTGCAGCTGCACAAGCCCAGGCACAGGCTCAGGCACAAGCTCAGCTGCCGCAAGCTAATCGTAACCAGAAACCACAATCGGTATGTTTATTACATATAATATACATATATGAAATATATGCAAACTTATTGTTTTATTGCTTACAACTATTTACAGCGTGAGCAACGGCAACAAATCGAAGAGCCCGGTCCACCATCGCGCCCGGCTTTGCCGCAACGCGTTATTGTGGTGCCCGATCCACCGCTTGCAAATCCACCACATGCCAATCGACCATTACCACCAACTCCGAAAAGCTCAGAACTCAGTGCTCAAACGCCACAACAACAACAGCGTAATTCGCAAAACAATTTCAAACCATCGGTATGTACAATTGATCATGCATGTCATCTTCATATACAAACATTCATATAAAAATGTTCAGCCAGTAAAATAGTTGTTGCTGTTTGTTTAGTAACCCGAAAAGCTTTTATACCCCAAAAAAAAAAAATATTTTATTATACATAACTACAAAATATAATAGTCCTGTAAATAGTGTTTAACACAAAAATTTTTTTATATAAACATTTGGTTTTTACATTTGCATTTTTATTTTCATGTTTTCCGTTGTCCCCCGTTGTCGTAAATGTTTGTTTTTTGCTTTGGCTACGGAACCGAATAAACATAAAAATAAAAACCAAAACCAAAATGAAAATGAAAACAATTACATTATTTTGGTATCAAATGCTATGTATGTTGCCCGTCCTCTACTCTACATTCAATCAACGATGTCCAAACTGTTGTTGTCTCTGCATCATTGGAAACTCATATATATATATACTCTTATAATAAACACTTGACATGAAAACTATGAACACAACGTACACGCCTTTCATTTACGTCATTCATCATGAAACACCAAACAGTTGCCACCAAGGAGACCTGAGGTATGTTTCCCCATTTTCGTTTTACTTCATTCATACACAAAAATACACACAAAATTTAACATAGCGATTCACGAATTAGTATATATGTTTCATGTATTTTGAGATTTTTTTTGTTTTTTTATTGTCTAATATTCATCATTTAATATTGAACGCATTTATATGTTCATCCCATATGTATTATATAGTATATGTATAACCAAAGGAGGTGCCACAAGCCTTTTAGTTTCATAAAAGTTTAACCTTTTAACCCTTAAAATGCTACAAAAGTGCACGTAAGGCCCTAACTATTTTTTGGTTAAAAATCGCTTGGTACTAGTAGATAATTAGAGTGGTTACCTCCCGCTAAATGAGCGCATTCATACACAGCTGTTGGAATGAATGTCAATTTTTTTGTAACAGTTGCCTAAGCATTGCGTAAATAATCTGTGATGCTGATTTCAAATGCAAGCTTAGCTTTTAATATATTATTTAGTGAGCTTTTAACAAAACTTTTATTTTTGTAATTTGCTTAAAAATTGTTTTGGAGCTTCTTATTTACAAATTTGTTGTGCTAACATTATAAAATAACGGTTTTTATATTTGACTATTTTTATATAAATGATCGATCCAGTATTCTCAGTAGGTTTACTCACGCTATGAAGGCGTGTTTTTACCTTCACTAGCTTGAAGTTGCTAAAATACGCGTTGTTCAGTGGCTTGACTGCTGCCAGTTAAGAAATAATGTAGTATATAGCAAACCTTAACGGTTGTCTAATATTTTTTTTATTTTAATTCAAGATCTAATCTTACTTTCACGCATATACTAGTTTTGGTCCTTTGCGATACCTGATGGAATTTAGTTCCTAGGTCCTAGAGAAGTAGTCATCCTTTAGGATGCGCTTGACGCGAATTTTAACAAACTCTGCGGCCTCACTATCGATACCTCCTCCAGTGTATCATACCTTGGGAACACCTGATGCTAACAGCATAGTCTTGCTAATGCAGGACATGTGCACAAGAGATGCTCCATTGTTTCCCTGATGCCCTGATCTAAACTTATCCGGCAGTCTTCTTGTTCTGTGTTCAGAGATTGACCAGTTAATATTACCTTCATGTTCCTACAGTCTCTTCTATCTAGTGCTAATAGGAATTTTGGATACTTCTGACCGACCGTTTTGCACATGACTTTTGCAGTCTTGCACCCTTTTGCAGTTTTGCATCCACGTAGGTCGTTCCTTTGTGCTTTGATTTTCTTTACCATGCTTCTGTCGAGATCGTCATATAGACAATGCATTAGTTTTCCAATTCTTATCACATGTTTAAATAACTTTTTTATTTGGCAAGATATCCTCAAGAAATTTTACACAAATTATTGTCCAAGGAAATGCTACAATTTCAAAACAAATTGTTTAAATCTGACCGCTAGAGCATATAGCTGCCATATAAACTGATCGATCAAAATCAAGCACTTGTATGGAAAATTCTTTTATTAGGCTAGATATCCTACCGAAGTTTGGCATAGGTTATTGCTGAAGACAAAGCTTCAATCTCCGAACATAATTTTTAGAGGGAAACACTGAACATAAGCATATACATACATATCTGCCATAGAAACTGACTCATCAAAGCAAATTTTATTTTTCAAGGGTGTTAAATCAATGACAAAAAATATTTTTTTTATATGAACTGAAGTCGGTATGAGTTTATAGTCAAGAACCTACTAATTGCCGCTTTAATGCTTTTCAAGCTTATTACTGCTTTTTCCAAACAAAAAAAAAACAAAATTTTGCATGCGCAACATTATTCATAACGATAAGGTTACAAAAACTAATCATAATAATAGCTTTGTTCAACATAACCTTAATTTGGTTTTTTTTTATTATTTGCTTCTAACTGCATCCCCCGATTACCAGAATTTAGTAAAGTAAAGTAAAGTATTTTTTGATAACCACTCTAATTCTACTTTTACTATTTTTCACAATTTTTTCACCAAACCGAAATGTCTCAATTGAATTGGTTAATTGTTTTATCATCGTTCAAAAACAAAACAAAACAAAAAAAATCACCACCTGTACACGTCAACAATCGTAATCGTACCGAAAATCTTCCAATATGTATATTATCACATCACCAAACCACCACCACCACCACAACCTCTTGAAAACCAAAATAACTGCACCATCATATACCCAAATCCACCATAAAAAAAAACAAATAAACAAAAAACTAGGATTTGGACATGATAGCAGCACAACTTAATGAATTGGGCGTCTCTCAACAGCCGCAACCGCAAACCGCTTTCGGACAGTCACAATTACAACAGCAGGCCCAACCGGAGGCGCCACCACGTAATAATCGCCAATCGGTGCCACCGTCATCATCAGCACAGATGAAATCGGCACCAGCCGTACCGCCGTTATCCAATAATCATCATCACGTGCAGCCAATAAATCCACTAGATCCGCTGGATAGCAGCGATACGGATAGCGAGCCGGATGAACCCAACGAACGTGGACGCAACGATGGCACGCTGTTGGCCAGTGATCCACCGAAGCCACTGTAAGTAGAAAAAAATGTGAATTTAGATGTGCAAAAGTTAAGTTTTAGCGAGGTGGCAACTTTCGGAAAGAAAATATTGCCTTGGCAACGTGTTAAAGTAGCTTAAGTTGAATTAAGTGTTAAGGCTCATATTTTTTCGTGTTTTGTAAAATGTATTCGGGACTCAGAAGTTATACTATATTTGCATGAACAATAACTGAGTGTCGAATTTTGCGGTTTACAATAAATTAAAATTTCACTTAATTGGACTTAAGCAAAATAAACATACTGCCTTCTTTGCAATTTGCTATAAACGCGAATGATTTGACGTAAAGTAACGTTTGAAATTTGAAAACACAAACGGACTAAAATAAATTATTAAAAAAAAAATTCCGAAAATATAATAAAAAATTAATTTGTTTAAAAAATTACAGAAAATACAAATTAAGTAAAATTACACTAAAAAAATAAATAATAAATTAAAAGATTAATTAATTAAAAAACTAATTAAGTAATTAAAAAATTAATTAAGTAAAAATAATAGAATAAAAAATATTTAATTTGAAAAAAAATTAAATCAAAATTTTTAATTAAGTAAAAATTTTAATTACGTAAAACAATATAAAATTATTAAAACAAAATAAAATTATAAAAAATATTTAATTTTAAAAAAATAAATTAAATTAAATTCAAAATTTTTCTAACTCATTCATTCCAGTTGATTGAGCGTAAAATAAAGTTCGAAATTAAAATAAATTATTTAAAAAAAATAAATAATAAATTAAAAGATTAATTAATTAAAAAACTAATTAAGTAATTAAAAAATTAATTAAGTAAAAATAATAGAATAAAAAATATTTAATTTGAAAAAAAATTAAATCAAAATTTTTAATTAAGTAAAAATTTTAATTACGTAAAACAATATAAAATTATTAAAACAAAATAAAATTATAAAAAATATTTAATTTGAAAAAAATAAATTAAATTAAAATCAAAATTTTTCTAACTCATTCATTCCAGTTGATTGAGCGTAAAATAAAGTTCGAAATTAAAATAAATTATTTTAAAAAAATAAATAATAAATTAAAAGATTAATTAATTAAAAAACTAATTAAGTAATTAAAAAATTAATTAAGTAAAAATAATAGAATAAAAAATATTTAATTTGAAAAAAAATTAAATCAAAATTTTTAATTAAGTAAAAATTTTAATTACGTAAAACAATATAAAATTATTAAAACAAAATAAAATTATAAAAAATATTTAATTTGAAAAAAATAAATTAAATTAAAATCAAAATTTTTCTAACTCATTCATTCCAGTTGATTGAGCGTAAAATAAAGTTCGAAATTAAAATAAATTATTTTAAAAAAATAAATAATAAATGAAAAGATTAATTAATTAAAAAACTAATTAAGTAATTAAAAAATTAATTAAGTAAAAATAATAGAATAAAAAATATTTAATTTGAAAAAAAATTAAATCAAAATTTTTAATTAAGTAAAAATTTTAATTACGTAAAACAATATAAAATTATTAAAACAAAATAAAATTATAAAAAATATTTAATTTGAAAAAAATAAATTAAATTAAAATCAAAATTTTTCTAACTCATTCATTCCAGTTGATTGAGCGTAAAATAAAGTTCGAAATTAAAATAAATTATTTTAAAAATTACCGAAAGTTAAAATAATTAAAAATTAAATTTATCAAAAAAATTATTGTACATTTACCAAAATGGTGATGATGGAGATTAATGATTTTAATATATTTTTGATTTTAATTAAATTAAAAATAATAATTAATTTATTAAAAAAATAATCGCTAAATATTAATTAATTAATTAAAAAATTAATTAAGTAAAACAAACTAAAATTATGAAAAGTTATTTAATTTGAAAAAAAAATTAAATTAAATTAAAATCACCGTTAGTAAAATTAATTCCAGTTATAAATTATTGTACATTAATCAAAATCACCATCATCATACATTTTTAATATATTTTTGAATTTTTTTTCTTTCGAAATATTTGATTTCCAAACCACATAGTAAGCATTCATTTGATATCTCATCTACACAATTGTGTTGCAAACTAATAAGAATTTTGTTATATTTTCTTCTACTTCTTCATCACACTTTATATATTTCTATATTCTGTTTCAATTAAATTTAATTTAATTTTTATAAATTTGATCGCCATCATTTTTTCATTTAATGTCGCGTATTTCTTTCATCGCCGATTCGCTCCCTTCGCTTTTTGGTTTTTGTGTATTTTTTTTATGGTACAGTCCTGAATTTTCATATAGGCCTGGACATGGACCCGTTGCCGAGGACCCAACGACAACACCCATCAGTCATGGCAGCAGCAGCGGTGGCGGACCACCAAATCGCCCATTGCCACCCACACCCGATGACGACGATCAAGCTGGCGATCGTACACTGATCATGAAGAGGGTAAGTCAGTCAACAATTTTGCATTACTTTAACATATTCAATACCGTTATGCTTAGTATACGAATAAGTTATGAAACTAGCATTTAAAAAATAGTATAATTAGTTACCTTTTGAGAGTTGTGGTGAAAAATTGGTGATTTTTTCGATTGAAACTTTGTTGTCGAAAATCGTTAGTGCGAAATTTGCTTCTAGCAGCACTAGCTTAGCGAGACCAGACTAAGCTTAAGCAAATTCCAAGCTGAACATTTAAATTAAAACTCTTTATTATTATTGTAATTATTACTGTAAATTATATACGTATTTACTCTATGGTAAAGCGCTTTAGGGTTGTTGGTGTGTAAACTGTGTTAGCAAATTTTTTATATTTATATACTTTAATAATCAATAATAATAATAATAACAACAACAAACGTTTGACCAAGACCTAATCTGTACAATTTATGATTGTTTAATTTTACCAAATTATTATTATAATATTAATTTTTTGCATTTCACAACGAAAACAACAATAGCAACAAATTTTATTTAGCAATAAACAAGTGGTTGTGGTTCTTACTGTAAAATTGTAAGATAAACCCGAAATTTTGTATGCAAGCAACTGACCCGATGCGTGCGCGTGCGCAAATAAAAAAATATCGTAGACGTTTCACACACCTACTACATATTTGATATATAAACTATAAACTGCGTAAATATATATAAAGACATATACATATAAAGGGTGATCCATTTCGAGGTTCTCTACTTTTTTAAAGAAAAGACAAAGAAACTTCAAATTTAAAGGGGAATGTTTATTATCATTCGAAAAATTTTTTTTTGATATTTATTTTTTGAAGATCAGCCCTTTCATGTATTGACCGCGGCTACGTCTCAGATAGTCCATCCGTTTAGTTCAATTTTCGATGACTCGTTCGAGCATTTCGAAGTCTAAATCGAAGCAGGCTTGTACGCATAGGCTTTTCGACTTTACATATCCTCGCAGGAAAAAGTCTAACAGTGTGATATAATACGATCTTGGCGTGGCCAACTGACCAGCCCGAAACGTGAAATTATCTGCTCCAAGAAGTGTTCTCTCAATAATTCCACTAATTGATACGATGTGTAGCAAGTGGCGCCGTCTTTTTTAAACCAAATGTCGCCAAGATCACGAGCTTCAATTTCAGGCATCAAATAGTCGGTTATCATGGCGCGATAACGGTCGCCATTGACGGTTACGTTCTCACCGTCATCATTTTTGAAGAAATATGGACCAATGATTCCACCGGCTCAGAAACCACACCAAACCGTTGTTTTTCTGGAAGAAATAGTAGCTTTTGAATCTCCTCAGGTTGCTCTTCTTGTCAAATGCGACAATTTTACTTGTTTACATACCCATGGAACCAGAAATGGGTTTCATCGCTGAACAAAATTTGGAAAGCGACGGATCTTCTTAGAACTTTTTAAGAGCCGAATCAATTATTATCCATATATATCCAATATGGAATGCTGGGTATTAAGATGGGTGATGGCGTTGCGAATAGTAAGCTCAGTAGGCCGATTATATTGACCATAAGTTGTTGTTAAAGTTAAACGATGTTTACAGCTCAGCCGAAAGTCTTTCCATGATGGAATGCCAAACAATACTTAACAAAAATAACATGGCAGCTTGATACGACTCTGCGTGATCTGTCAAATAAAGGTTATTAAAAAGAGTACGTCTACTTGGATCACCCGTTATATATACAAATTATTTCTGTTTAACAAATTCTTATATATTTTAGTTTGTAATTAGTTCTAATATTAATTTTAATACTTTTTTAAACGTATTTATCTACAACAACAACTACTTACTTTTAAAGTATAAGTTAATTTTCCAATGCAAGTAACCTATTGCTGCTGCTATGTACGCAATGGGCCAGCTGTGCAGTCTGCCTAATTTACATATTTACTCATTTTTTTTATAAAATACTACAAATTGTGCAAATATTTTTCGTGAATTTTACTTTGAAAGAAAAAAATAATGATTTTTTTTTCTCTTTTACTATTTTAACTTTGCATTACTGTACTTTACTACAACTTAACTGTTAATTTAACACATTTTTATTTACTTTAAACATATATAAATTTTTTTTTTTTTCAAAAATTGAGAGTTGTATAAAAATCCCGAAGGATATATTTCATATAAATAACTGCATTTTCAGTAAACTAATTACATTCGCATTTCAAGTACATAAAAATAAATATGTGTTGCAACCGCCGAGAACGCTGGCGTATAATTTATGTGTGCTACCATGCACTGTTATAATCCCAAATGCATACTTAATGCACGCATACATATATACTCTATAAAATATATATTTACAAATATGCTCGCAAAAACGAATGCACACACTTTTGTAAATAAGTCGGTATGTAATCTACATACATATATATACATATATAGTATATACATACATACATCAAACACTATTTCATCAAACCATAGCAAAATGTCAAATCAAAAAAAAAAACAAAAACAACACTCATACTTCCTGCGCCGCGTCCCTGCAAAATTAGCCAAAATTCAAGATAAAAGCGAAAATTCATGAAAAAGTTTGCCACACTTAACAAATATCGCCAAAACTCCTGTTCACCAACTATCCAGTCCCACTCTACCGCCCTCTACCCAACCACTATCTCTATTACTATACATATATTTCATCAGTCTTGCTTAAGTCGTGTTTAAGAATGAGTTTTTATGTGCCAAAAAAACAAAGTCAAAAACCAAACTGAAATCTCACACAGAAACTCGAAAATCAAAATAAAATCCAAAAGTCTGCCTCCACCACATGTGCCAATCGACCGACCAAAGATGAAGCTGTACTCATGCGCGAATGGGACATTGAGAAGTTCTTTCCGAATCGTGAAGGCGGCGCCGCCACTGCCATATCCAATTCGAGCACACTGAAAGCCGAACAAAAGCTGCTGCATCGCAGTAGCGTTTCCGAAATGATGCGCCGCAATTCACATCACCAATCGCCGCCCACAACTAAATTGCAGCAGCAACAACAACAGCCACCACCTGTGCCACAAGGCTTCCAGCCGCTAAAAGGAACCAAAGAAAGCCAACAGCCCACGCCGCAACCACGTAGCGGTCAAAGCGGCAGCGCCGGCAGTAGCAGCAGTACCAGCGCAAGCGCACAAAAAACCAATCAGATGAGCAGTAGCGCCAACGCAGGCGCACAAAAGGCACAACCGCAACAGCTGGTGCACAAGCGACAGGAGTCCGATTCGAAATTGCCGAATTTTATGCGCAGCTTTAGGCGTGAGAATTCCGACTTCTTTCCGCAGATGAAACGCTATTCGGCCGTGCTGGGCAACAGCAGTAATCTGAGCTCACCGCAATTGGTGCAGGCACAACGCGCCAGCGTCGTGCTACCACGCGGCAGCATATACAACAACAACAACAATAATAATAATCAGAACGAAACTACGACGTCCAACGACAATAAGCCAAAGGATAAGAATAGCATTACTACTAGTGTGACGACTACTACTTCCACCACCGCAGCAGCAGCAACAACAACAACAGCCAATAGTGCTTCCAATGCTGCCAAGCAGCAACAAGCGCCAACAGCGCAACCACAGCAAACGACACCAAAGTCAAACAGCACTACAAGTGCCAATAAGCCCAACAACAACAATAGCGCCAATGGTGGTAATAGCGCGTCGGTGAACGCGGCGCAGCCGCAAGCCGACAAATCGGGTTGGCTAAATAATTTGACGCCGCGACCCAGACGCGAAAAGACTGAATCGGTAATTGTTTTGCAAAACTCCGCAGCTAGACAGCAGTCATTCCTGGCGCAACTAATACAACAGCAGCAGGTAAACACATACTCTCTCTCTCTCACACACACACACAAAACACTCACACTTACATAGAAAGTTAAAAAGTAGCAATTTGTGACACTGTGACCAAATTGTTCAATACTAGTTGCATCGAAAAAGTCGAATGTATCATCCTTTATGTGTCTATTGTCCACTAACGGCAGTTCTCGCAAATAACCAACACGCGTGCGCAAAGGCTGCGTAACCGACGTGCCGTTTGGTACCTTTGCATATTGTTTCTTCCCATTTAACCATGCAACAGCAGTGCCAAAACATTTGTCCAAGCTTTTACATTGTGCTCCGCATTTTCCCGCTAGTTTTCTTTCACTCTGTCTCTCTATTCGTGTATGTGAACTCTTAACCTTCGCAGCTCTGCTAATGAAATCTACAATTTGTCAGTTTGCTTTTTTTTCATTTATATGCGCTCATATGTATTTTGTATATTTTATTAAGTTCTTTAAAGTTATTTTGGTTTTTGGTAGTTCAAATATATATTTGTCTATTTGTTTGGTTTGGTTTAACATACATATATATATATATATATATTATTTGTATGCTTTTGTTAATGCTTGTATTGAAGGGTTTTTAACGGACTGCTAACAACTGCTTATAAATGTTTTACTGACAATTTGACAGTATTTTGTGTCTAACTCTGGTTAATTTGTAGGTTTTGGTAAGTGAAACCGTAAAAAAATGCTTGGTGGCGGCTGAAAGAAGGCCAGTAAAGGTTTATAAAGCTTTGACTTAGTTTGAAACGCATATTTTTTTGTAAGGAGGTATAAATTAACGGTGAAAATATTTTTCGTATAGCTTAAAAATATGAAAAAAATATTTAAAAATTTAGCATACTTTTATGCGCAATTTTAAATAACAATTTATTCGTAGTTGTTATACAAAAATAGTTTTTTGTTTAAAGTTTTTAAAAAATTTAGTTTTTTGGGTTTTAAATTTAATTTTGTTTTTATTTTTTTTTAAATTTTTTTTTTTTGTTGCCAAAAACCTATATTTTTAATAATTTTAATCAAGAAACTATTTTTATAGCTGCAACGAATAAATTGTTATTTAAAACTGCGCATAAAAGTGCGCTAAATATTTTAAGACTCGTTTTCTTAGCTAAAAGTTGAATGTAACTTGCAGTTCAGCGTGTTTGTATTAGTCGAACACAAAACCATTTTCGAACCCTTTGTGAATTTCAAAAAATGACTTGCAAGTACAAAATTATAAAGTTCCCCCTCAAATTTCTACTCTGGATCCACACCTGGGCCCAAATGATCTTTCAAAGTGGCTTTCAGTGATCCTTCCGATGCCAGTAAGATCTCTGACTATTAAGCATCGATTTCCAAGCACCAAACCCTATATTTTATTGATGTTGATGGCCGCCCATCAAAAATACTTCCTCCCGACAAACAGTTATCACCGAAAGCCTTTTTTAACATTCTAAACGTTTCGGCGCCAGAAATATTATTCCCCACACAAAAATTATAGTAAATTCAATGTTGAATAATTTCACTCATCGTAAATATCGCCGAATGTACTTTATGAACTTCAGAATGATAAGCGTATACTAAACACTAATGATTATTTTGATGTGACATTCATACCAACCTAGAAACAAAATTTTTCGACAAATTGGTTTTCGTGCTAAATTTAAATTAAGTCTTACTATTTTTTGCCTACTTTTTTTTAGATATATTTGGCCGGAAATGTCCGAAGGAAAAAAAGTTTGATAATAATTTCGACTTTTTTAACCATTTTGAAGTTTGAAATTTTTCACACAAATATACTTTTTGAAGTCGCCTTTCTGTCAAAAATCAAAATTTTGACTAGTATTTTGATAATTATCTGTACTCATCCATAGGAATAATAGTTTTTATGGTTTTTGGATCAGAGATAGTTTTGTGGAAAAAGTTTGTCTCACCGCCAAACACCTTTTTTCGGATATACACTACTCAACAAATCTGAAGGAAAAATTAATTACATCACTATAACATTACTCGCAAATGTATTAAGAGGTCTGTGGGGTGTTTTTGGTGTTCAGATTACAAATATGAGTTCATCACGTACAGGTATTTTTGTCATTTTAGTAAATGGTGGTGGTTTGACACCTACACCCCTTGACCACAACTCAAAAAACCTTATGTGTTAGAAAATTTTATTAAAATTAGCAAAAAAAAGAAGTCAACTTTTAGTCGAAAACTGTAAACTGGTATTATTAAAGTACATTAGATTCGGGAAATAAATATTATTTTTATTTAAATGTTAAATAAAATGCCTCTACAAAAGAAATATACAAAAAACGCGTGTTTTCTGACAAACAAGTGGATAATGAACCCCCTTAAATTCAAATCTTAACGTTTTTGAATACGCCGAAAAGTATACTATTAATTTTTTTACAGTTCAATTTCGTATAGGTACTTAGTAGATAGACTGTGTACGATTTGGTTTTCATAATGAAGAAAAATTGCGTTACAATTTAAGCTCAATTCCTATCGTTTTTCCCTTGACTATACATTTCACCCGGGGTATGGAACCATTTATTCATGCAGTGCAACATTTTAAACTATTTCTTGGTGGCAGAAGCTCGTTGAAATTAAACTACTAAACGCTTGACAATACTTCTACTTGTATATAAAATATAGCTAACAATTTGATAAAGACTTGTATTGCTAGCAAATAATAAACAATAAGTAATAATTATGCTTACTAGCACCTACTACCACATTAATTCCAATAATAATTATATGTATTCAGTAATCAAATGCATTGAAGAGTAATTAACATTTCTCATTGAATGTCAAATTTCATTAAAAATTAAACAAACAGAAAAATCAAAAATCACCAATTGAAAGAATATTGAAAACAATTATTGCACGCTTAAATATATGTACGTATGTATGTTTTAGTATGAATGAATTATATGTTATAGGCTTAAGTAAAGTTTTATATCATATTATATGGTATTATTATGTAAAATGACTTTCTGATTATGTATGTATGTGTATATGGCAATAGGCCTAGCTATACATTTTCATATTAAAAATGCACACATTTTTTTAAAGCAGCTTATCACGCTTGTCGCCTTTCCACTTTCTTAAACTAAACTTAATTTGGCAGTTTTTATAAATACAAAGTGTGTCCCAAAAATAACCGACTCTTAAATTTCAATTATACAACATGTATTGAAAAAGCAGGATTAAAAAGACGCATTTATCTTCTTTGGATCGCAACCAACTTAAACCTTACTTCATGTAAGCGGTTGGATGGGTTTTCTCGGGTAAAAAATAGTTTTTTTTAAGCAATTTTTTCTCATATAAGAAATGAAATATTTTATTAGAATTTTTTATTGTTACAAACATACACTATTAACAGAGAAATTCTGAAATTTTTGAAAAAAAAATATTTTAAACTCGGCCATTGCGACGCCATTTCCGGTGATACCTCTTAAAAAAGATGCGACCACGTTGTCAGAATAACTCTCTACAGGGGCACTTAAAGTAGAAATATACGTGTTTTAGTTAAGATCTTAGCTTAGAACTTGGACGAACGAAAAAACAATGTGAAAATTGGATTGTTGGCCGACATTTTTACAAAATTTCGGTAAAAATTTCGCTACATTTTTTTTGAAATAGTTGTAATTGATAAAAAATTCTTCGTTCAAGTCTTTAAGAATTGAATCTCAAGGACCTGTGCAAAATTTCATCAATATGGGTTAAGTAGTTCTCGAGAAATCTTGCCAACCGACTTCAAGAACACAGTTCCGAGAAAAACGCGTTTAAAGACGGCGCCCTTAGCTCAGCTAACCTCGAGCGCCCAAGTCCTCAAGGCGGTATCTCCGAAACTATTACTCGAACCAACTTGAAAATGTAAGACAATATTCTAAAGGCGTTGTTGAAATTAATAGGACAATAAAAAAATTCGATTTCCCGAAACTCGTAAACCCGTGTAACCCCTTAATTGAAGATTTGGGCATTTTGCGTTTTTTAGCTCAAGAAATAAATGAATTTCAAAACGTTTTTTATGCTGTTATATCCAAAAAGTTTTGTTTTTTTTTTGGTCACATCTTGCACCTATTAATATGCTTAACCTCAAATGTCTACATATTTATGAAACTACTGAAAAAGAGCCTCCACCATTTGTTTTAAGTTTTATTTTATTTATTTTTTTTTGTCATATTAGTAACGCCCAGAAACCAATGTTTGGCGAAAAAGTTTCTCTTCGAACCAAAGTAACATTAATAACGGACTACTATATATAATACTTAAAAAAATATGTTTGTATGCACTTTGCTTAAATTCAATTTTGATATTTATTAAAACCAAAAAAACAAAATATTACAGCCAGTTTTAATATTTTACCGAAATTTCGTAACAATTCTTAACTTTTTGGAGTATGCCTAAAAGTATACTAATATTTTTCAAATATTTTATTGAAATTTCATAACATTTCTAAACCAATCCCATGTAAAAATCTATTCTACTGCATATATGTACATATGTACATAATGTCATTTGGCTTTAAATAACTCTCACGCCTTAACCCTGAGTTAACACATGTATATTTTTAATATGATATAATAGTGCAGAAATATAAATTAAAAAATTATAATAATTAAAAAAATATATTGTATATTCTGCAGGTTTTTGAAGTTTTAAATAAACAAAATCTATTTTTTAAACTCATAATTAAATTATCTAAAAATTAAGTTGCAAATACTAATTTAAAAAATTATAATAATTAAAAAAAATATATATATTTTGCTGTTTTTCGAATTGTTTAATAAACAAAATAATGTTTTTAATTAGATACTCAATAAACTAATTGAAATTGTGCAACAATTAAATTGGTTTTAAACTAATTTATAAAAAATAAAACTTCTTGCCTTTTATAAATTTATACAAAATCATTTTATTTTTTAAATTTTCAAAACGACACTAAATAAACTAATTAAAATTAAAAAAAAATTATCCATTAAGTAACTTATTACTAAAAAATATTTTATTTTCTTGCACATTTTAAATTTAATTGAAACAATTTTTTTTTTAAACTTTCAATTAATAATTATTCAACTAATTACTAATTTATAATAAAATGGGGTACGCTAATATGCAGTGCTTACCTCGTAAAAATGTAATCTAATAAAATTTATAAAAATGCATTAATCTCCCAACCAAATACCACATACGATCGCTTGCAGCTCTGACATTACATTCTAACCAAACGCTTATACATTTTTGTTTATACTTATTTACTAAATATTATTAACTGTATGGTTTACTGTTGAGCTATCGCTAATTTATAAATTAAATTATGTTAAAAACAACAACAAAAAGAACTTGAACTGAATTTTTCAATTGACTCTGAATGCTAATGAGGTTACGGTAAAAATGATTATTTAAAATCGATGTATACATACTTATATATTATTTATTTTTAATTGTTTTTTGGACTTTAATCATATAGTCAATATTTCATAAATATTTTGAGACAATATTTGCAATTATATCATCGTAACTAATGGTTTCGACATAAAATAAAAAGTCAGAAATATTTGACTGATCTTCCAGAGTAAAAATTAAACTCTTAACATATCGCAATGTGTTTTTTACCTGCTGCTGTTCTCAAATAAATAGGCAGGTTGAGTGGTTGTCTGACGACGCACCTAGATTATTAGGATGCTCATTGTGATTCTCAAATATACATTGTGACAAAAAAATACCCGGAAATTGTAAATTCAAAGTAGTCCCCACCAGATGTAATAAACGTATGCCAACGATTTTGCCAGTCTTCGTAACATCTTTCATAAGCACTTATTGGAATGGCCTTCAACTCCTTCAGCGAATTTTGTTTTATCTCTTCGATTGACTGAAAACGGGTTACACGGACCGGAAATTTCAGCTTGGGGAACAAGAAAATATCACCCGGAGCCAAATCTGGTGCATACGGTTGTTGGCAGATGGTATTGTTTGCGTTTTTTGGCTTTAAATTCGGTCACAATCGTATTCTTTTTGAATTCAGTTTTATCGGGACGAGTCAAGTAAGATCGCGTTTCATAGCCAAAATAAACACCGAAATCATTTGAACGGACTCATGAGGGATATCGAGCTCTCTTACCATATCCGTAACACTAACCTGACGATTTTCACTTTTTTAATATTTCCAACAGTTGAAGAGGATTAAGGTCGTCCAGAACGAGACATGTTTTAACAATCTCTCGACCACCTCTGAAGGCTTTGTACCACTCGTAGGCTTGTATTTTTGATAAAACTGAATCATCGTAAGCCTTTTCCAATATTCGCAACGATTTCGCATATGAAATTTGGTTAGAAATACAAAACTTGAGAACAATTTTTAGTCCGATATTTTTACGATAGGTACGCCCTACTGAGGTGTTCCGACTTAAGCAATTGCTGTAATCAAACTGGTTGACAGATCGCGCACATATTTGGCATAATAATTAAAGACAGTCCTACCAACTTAGTCCAATACATGTTTTTGAAATATCATTTACCCGGTGAATTGGATTACAAATTGTGGGTGCTGTTTTGTCACAATGTAAAACGTGAACTATATTTGTAAACACTTTAAGACAATTCTGAATATACATATGTATATCCATAAATGATCAGTTTCGCATAATCAATGTACTCTTATTAGAACCAAAAACTTAGGCATCATATACAGGGTGTTTTTGGAGGTGTAGATTTTTCTGGACAGTTAGCTGTCAAAGTAAAGTCAAGTGATTGAGATTTGCATGCAGTAACCATATGTTGGCGAAGACCAGTATTAACAGATTTGATTTCCAAAACTCATTTTCTGATTTTAATTGGAGTATTTATTCGTAGAAATCCTAAACATGCTCATCAGACCCCATTTCAAAATTTTGACCAGCTTCCAAATGCCTAGAAACGAACTAAAAACTTCAAAATATTTGTCTTTTCACATATTTTCCTTATATGTATGTACATATGTACATATATCTTGTATAACAAATAAGAGTTCTATACCTCTAAAAATGCTTTTTTTGCGTGTTCAAGTTTATAAAAAAAGCAAATATTGTGAAAAAAATAAAAAAACATCAATTTATTTCATTTCCGTAAGCAAGTACATGTTTGTATGTATTTATAAGTGTAACTCATTGGCATTCATATACATTTTACAGACAAGAATTGTGTGTGAGACTCATATACTCGTTAATTCGTTACTTATATTATGTGTTATAATGCGTTTATATGTAATTTTACATAAATATCGACTGTGATTATCATTGTTACAAATATTTTCAAAAAAAATAATATCGAGTTTAATGAACTACTGTATATTTATTCCATTCTGCTTTTAATTTCTTCTTCTTCATGCGTCATGCGTTATACAGAATCGTAGCAGTGAAAATAGCGGTCTCGGCACTCCCGGCACACGCACCAGCAGCGTCTTACCCGACTTGCTCAGTCAAGCCTCGCCGGCAACACCACCGCGTCACGATAAATCATCTAGCGAGGAGGTGAGTAATGCGTTTCACGTCTTATATATTTTGCCACTTAAATTTTGCCATTTTATTTACATCATATTTTTTTTATAGTTAATCATTTATTAGTTAAATTTTGAATTTTAACGTGCGTACGTCATTTTATTTCTACTTTAAGTTATGCCCATTTATTTATAATTGTTGTTAGATATCGTTGTGTTTTGTTGCCTTCATTTACATACATAGCTATAATTGCGTTAACGTTAACAAAAATAGTTTTATATACCTATGTACATACATACATGCAAATACATATAAATAATAATATGTGGTATGTACGTATGTAGTAATATGCGTATGAAATCATAACATATTTTGAGTTTTTTAATCAACAACTCCGTCGAACCCAACGTAAAGACGCTTGAAATATATTGAAAAATAGATAATGAATTTTTTAGGTTATGTAGATGCTGGTAGCAAGCGTACAAAATGTTATTTAATGTAACAAACATCAATCAGAGCCAATAATCCCTTTCGTGGTTTTAATTCTGTCACATGTAATGCAATAAATAAATTTTCATATTCGGCTTCAAAGCCAAGTTGAACTAAAAACAGACTCTTCCTTCTAGTAGAGCTTTTTGGAAACGATTACTCGTTCTCCTATATTAAAATAATAAATCGCTTTTAATAAAAAATAGTAATAATAATAAAAAATTTGACATTTTTTTAACCAGTAAAATATCTTTTTCCAAAATAGCAGAAAATGTTTCCTACATTTTGGCGCACACACAAATTATTCATTCAGATTTGATTTAAAAATAAGTAAAATTTTGGAAAGTAATAATAATTATAAAATTTCAGTTATTTATTTTATGTCTTTCTAAAGTAGCAAAAAATGTTGCCTACATTTTGGCGCACAAACAAATTATCCATTAACATCTTAATTAAAAATAGGTAAATTTTGCGGAAACAGTAATAAAAATCAATAATCTGGCAATTCTTTAATCTGTAAAATCTACCAAAAGATGTTGTCTACATTTTGGCGCACAAACAAATTATTCAATCAAATTTAATAAAAAAATAAATAAATCAAGTTTAGCGAAGATAATAATAATAATAAAATTCAGTTATTTCCTTTTTGCTTTCCCAAAATAGCAAAAAATGTTGCCTACATTTTGGCGCGTAAGCAAATTATTTTTTATTTGAAATTGAAGTAAATATAAATTGTTATTAAATTATGTTAATTATTTTTGATAATTGAAATTAAATTGCTCTACATTATTTAAATTTATTTCAAATAATATTTAAATCAAAAATTCCGAAAATCTTCCGAAAGTTCCTTAAATATAAATGAATAAGACAATTTTATATTTCATAAATCTATTTATAATACATATTTGAAAATTTCATATTTCCCAAATCATAATCTCAAATCGATGATCAATATTCACCCCTCAAACCGTTATTTTTGTTACCAAAATACAACCCTGTAAGCCGTTTTTTCATCAAAATTCGAAAAGTGTTATTGATTTTTAGGTTTTTAGTAAAAACTATTTACAAATTAAACTTAATGTACTTTAAAAATATTTATTACCGAAATATGTTCGAAATTGTTTAAGCTTCTTGCCTAAAGCTCTCTTAATGTCTTAGTTTCGAGTTGTTTGTCTGTGTTTGGCTAACTAATTTTTGTGTAGGTGTGGCATACAAACTAAACGATTCACTTAATTGAACTCTTCTACATATTTTGTGACTAATAATAAAAACAACAACAACGAGTTGATGGCAATCGAAATCATTTGTTTGGCGTGGCGTGTAATGTTTACCGTTACATTAGTTTAACTAAACCATTTACTTTTGTTTTACATATTGATTAACAAGCAACACACAACAAAAACAACAACAATTTAGTAGCTACATTTAGAAAAAAAAATAAAAAATTAACCGAACTGACATGCCTGCTGCCACAACAACACAACACTGATCAATTAAGCATAGTATTTTAACGGTTTTGTTTGTTTGTTTTAGTTTGTAGGCATCTCAGCAGCAGCTGACCACAAACATTTGCAATTATTTTATCACCAACTTAGTCAGTGTTTATTTTCTTTATATTTTTCTGTGTCGCTGTTGAGTCAGCGTATTTGTAGGTTAGTTTTTGTTGAACTGATAAAAGTGATTTTTGTTGGCATGTTGGTTAGAACTAGTTGATTTCTCGTATAAGTCAAATACAAATGTACACCCTTTTTTTGAAATGATACAATTATATAACAAAATAAAATTTTTCTTCATTGTGCTTTGTCTTTCCGCGACGTTTGTGTTTGAGCTGATGGCCACAACGAAATTTTTAACAAATTATCAATATGCCAAATTGCAATTAAAAACAAATAGTAAGTATTTCATAAACACCAACAATAAAATATACAAATATACAAAAAATTAAAAAAAAAATAATTGCAAGTCTAAATTAGCAACCACTCGCAAACAAATAACAGTATGAGTAACAACAAAGTGACTAGTGTCTGTAAAAAGCAAATACTCTGTTGTTTAATATAAGAAAATGTAAAGTATCACTAAATTTAGAAGTAAAGAGAAACAAAATATATATATAAATAATAGTAAATCACCCGCAAGTCTCTAAATGTTTTCCTACTAGATGATTTTAATGTATTGGTAAAATAATTTTCATTTTCTCTTCTACCTTTGATTATAACTTTTTTTGTAATGCTTCTTCTTACATAGTCTTAAATAGTTAAGTCAGCTCATAGAGGTTTTTCATTGATTCAAAATAAAAATAATAATAATGAAAAAAGATAAATTAAAATATAAAAAATTAAAGAAAAAAATATTTTAAAAATATTAAAAATTGAAAGAAATATATTAAAAAAAAAATATTAAAAACTTCCGATCTAGAAATATATTTAAAAATGAAATAAAAAAATAATTCAGTTATTAAAAATTAGAAATAAAACATTCCAGCAAACTTCTTTCATACTGCTAAGAGTATTTAACAAAGTATAAATTTGTGTTACCTTTCATGTTACTATTTCTATTTGTTTAATTTTGCGAGCAACATTCTCAATAAACCTATTTAAGGAGTTACATGGGTTTCCTCGGTTTAAAAACCGTCCTTTTTCAGCAATTTTTTTCTCATATAAAAAATAAAATATTTATAATATTTTATATAAATAATAATTTAATAAATATATAAAATATTTTATTATTATATTGTTACAAACATGCACTATTAACAAAGAAGATATTTTAAACTCGACCATTGTGACCCCTCGGAAAAGAGTTGCGTCCGCGTTGGCAGCATAACTCCTTACAGAATCATCTAAAGTGAAAAATATACGTGTTTAATTAAAAACTTAACTTAGAACTTGGACGAAGGGGAAAAAACTGAAAATTGAATTTTTAGCAGATATTTTTACAAAAAATTTAAATTTCAGTGAAAATTTCGCGACATTTCTTTCAAATAATTGTAAAAAAATCCTTAGTCCGAGTCTTTAAGAATTGTAACCAAAGACTTGTGCAAAATTTCGCGCAGATCGGTTTCGCAATTCTCGAGAACTTTAAAAACACAGTTTCAAGAAAAATCCATTTAAAGACGGCGCACTTAGCCTAGCTAGCCTCGAGCGCACAAGTTCTCAAGGCTGTACCTCCGAAACTGTTACTCGGATAAACTTGAAAATTTAGGACAATATTCTAGAGGTGTTGTAGAATTTAATAAGACCATAAAAAAATCGATTTGAATTTGATTTGAAAGCCGTAACCCATGTAACCCCTTAAATAGTCGTACAATTTGCGTATGTTTGTTATATTCTGTGTGGCATGCTAGAATCAATAAAATATGCAAGTTTGAGTTCTAAAAACTTCAAATATATGTGTTTATTGTAAAATAGTATTTCAGACAATTGTAACTAATCTATGTTTTGAAAATTTCTCCATTGTACATTTATATATGTTTTATGTACATTTTGGCATTAGGAAAATCTTCCATTTTAGGTAAGAAATAGAAAAAGAGAAAGAAAAGAAAAATTAATAGGATTTTCTTATAAAAAGTATGCATACCCGTACTTTCTATAATATTTGTATAATAACATTACTTTTATACAAAACGTTGCCTACATTTCGGCGGAAAGTTAAAAAAGTTTAAAAAAAATTAATTGAATATAAAAAATATGGTCCACCTGAGTTCCTCAAATATTTATTTAATTTTTTTTCATTTATCAGGAGAACTAAAACCAAAAATACCCAGAACTTAATTAAAATAGTAAATTGCTAATTACAAGTTTGTGGAAAGGATATTAAAAGCTGACACTTATAAAAAAAAATAGTAACACTAATAATATGTAAAAATTACTAAGATTCAAAATTATTTAAAAAGTTAAGATAGCATTTTTTTAAAAACTTAATTAGCTCCAGAATCGTCCAAAAAGCCAAAGAAAGCATATTATTTCCATATAAAACAAGAAACAAATGTTTTTTTGCTTCAAATATTAGAAATCGATAATTATTTTATAATAAAAACTCTGAAAATTAAGTTATAAAAAACATTACAAAGGTTAAAAATTATTTACTATGTTGAGGTATAATTGATTTTAATATTTCATTAGTTCCCAAATATTCACAACGCAAAAGAAATACATTATTTTCATTAAAACCATAAAATAAAAGAAAAATATTTATTTTAAATTAAAAAAAATTAAATCAAAAAAATTACTTATTTAAATTTTTTTCTTACTACACAACCCACTTATGTATATATACATATCATATTTTTGCCTACACACGCAACACATAATATAACAGACATGCGTATGATTTTTCAAAAAACAAAAAATTAAAAATAATTAATTAAGTAAAAATCCATAATAATTTTCCATATTATTGAATAAAATTAAATTAGCAAACATATGCATACACAGACTAAATATATATATATACACACAAACACTCAATTATAATAACCTCGGCTACTAAATGATTGCAAATACTTTCGACAAGTTCTTTATTTCTTCTTTTGTACCACCGATTCCATGGCGTCTGGGAAAGACTTAACACATAAACTCATATTATTATCTATAATTAACTAGATTTCTAGTTTCCGCACTCAAAAGTTGTTAGTGCCTACGGCTATCAACAACATATACCTACTATATAGTATAACTAACAGTATATCATTATCTATATAGACTAATTTCATATAATTTTCTGAAAGTAAGTGAATTAGGTGGCAGCGTCTACTTAAATTGATTTTTATTCATTACATTACAATACCGTTACGCATGAATATTCGTGCAACTCTGCATATATATCATTTGAAGTTGCCGTTACTCAACTTATAAGCTTAAAAATAGTTTTCTCTCTGCCCCAAAAGTGGCATCTCTCATACATTAATATATTTCGCGCATTTTATTTGCATGCACTGCGCCAGTAATCATGCGTAACACTATCTCTCTACATGTATGTATGTATTTACTCGCTGGTGATGAGTTCTTTATTGAGTATAACAAGTGTAACACACACTCTCTCGCATGTCAAGCATAGAAGCAAGTGGTGAATATATTACTTTTTTTAACACTAAAAATAAACTATATAATTGTATATGTATGTGTAAATAGTAATAATATTTTATTAACTTTAATATAAGCAAAAAATATTAACAAATTATTTTTTTTATTTTCTTTCCTCTTTTAAAAACAAAAATTGCCAAAAAAATAAAAAATAAAAATAAAACGAACAAACAAAATAAATGCAATGTCCTCGCTAAATTGAAACGTATTTGTGTGTGCATGTGTAATATGTTGGCTTTTATCGCCGTACACGACAGTATCAAGCGGCCATCAACTCATCAGTGCATTCCACGCCATCAAAGTCGTTTATCTGTTCGAACAATTCGCCGCAGTCGACAATTTCGTTGTCGTCATCGTCGCGGCAGAATAGTCCGAAAAATTCAATTAGCAAAACTAGATCTACCAGCAGTATTACTAATTTATTGCACAAATCTGCTTCTTCTTCTTCCAATATATCAACGCCGCCATCATCATCCTCCAATTTGCCACCACACGCCTATGCGCTGCAACAGAAACAGCGCAGTTTCCTCACATTCGGTTTTGGTGCTGGCGGCTCGGGACCAACGCGTCGTGAATCGCATATAAATGTCAATGTGACGCCGACATCGCACGAGGCGACCAGCGACACACCAGAAATACGCAAATATAAGAAACGTTTCAATTCGGAGATATTATGTGCAGCGTTGTGGGGTGTCAATCTGTTGATCGGCACCGAGAATGGCCTGATGCTGCTGGATCGCTCTGGACAGGGAAAGGTGCGTAGAAATGCAATTAATAAATACATATGATATAACATCGATATATATTTATATTTCTTATACGTTTTCAGGTGTATCAACTGATATCGCGTCGTCGTTTCCAACAAATGGAGGTGCTAGAAGGTCAAAATATTTTAGTTACCATATCGGGCAAAAAGAATCGTGTGCGCGTTTATTATTTATCATGGCTAAAATCGAAAATCCTACGTACCGACGGGCTTTCTGATGTAAGTTAAAGTCGATTTTCACTAAAATTAAAAAGAAAAAGCTATTATAGACACCTACACCATGTAAATATACGAATATACGAGTTCAATTACATTCGCCTCTTAGTAAGTCCAAAAGATGAGATTCTATTAAAATATATATTTCGTCCTACTCCTGACTCAACTTATTTGAAATCTTTTCTATATTTAGTATAACAAAGCAAAATTTAGCAATGGTAGTCCTCAGTTCCTTAGACAACGTCCGCTTTTGAAGTGTTTTTTATAATCTATGCATCTACATTATTCTTTGTTTGTGCCTGGGAAGCACTTAAAGCAACACTGCATCACTTCGGCAGTTCTTCTTTCAATCTGATATTTTCCTAAAAGTATTTTTATTTTTTGTCAAAAATTGCTCTAATCCGCGGACAATTGATTTCATTATATGGATGTCAGGAGGCTTGCAGTCACTGAGCGCCTAAATATTACTCTAAGGGTCATGTTTCCAAACTTGGTTAAAGCAAAATCTAAAATTATAGTATTAAGACTTTAGTGGTCGTCTCTCCTTTAGACAATGTGAAACCTTCAATATTCTTCTACATGGAAGATATGCACGTTCACAATTATAATTTAGTGCATTTTCAAGCGATTTTAACAATATTTTAAACAATTTCTTCTTCTTTACTGGCTTAGACTCCACTTACGCGGTTATAGGCAAGTTAACAACAGCGCGTCGGTTCTACTTTTCGCAATTTGGCGCCAATTCGAGATACCAAGTGCAGCCAGGTCCTTCTCCATCTGATCTCTCCAACGGTGTGGAGGTCTTCCTCTTTTTTAAAAAATTAACCTGATAAAAATGAGCCCGTTAGGTGGTGCTGGATTCAAGTCTTTCATAAAATTAACATTTATGGTCCGATTTAACTGATTATTGGAAATTTTTGCTGCATTTAGAATTATCAATGATTTTACAGAAGCTAGAGTTCAGTTAATCAGTTATTCGGTGTTTGATCGTTGCGTATACTCTGCTATTTTGACAAAAGTTTACAGTCGTGTATATTTTTATAAGTGGTGTTACATTCAAATTATTACCAAAACCCATATTTATGTCCCTATTTAAAGATCTCTAGTAATAAAATACAATTTCTTGCAAAAAAGACGATTTGTCTTCACGATACGATGAATGAATATATTAGTTAGTAATTTCACTTTTCTTCATTACGTCGTAGAATCCTCTATATTCTGCTAATACAGTAACCAGATACGGGCAGGACCAGCCTTTTTGTCCGGTTAATAGAGTTGTCCGCTTAATAGATTGTTCTTAATAAACAAATTTTGGTATTGGCCAATCTGCACTGTTAATAGAGATGTTCGCTTAATAGAGCGTACGTTTAATAGAGCTGAATATTACGTGATTCAAATAAATCACATCAGCAAGAATTATTAAATACAGTGAATATAAAAATATCAGCAATCGAAGTTGTGTTTTCTTCAATCTCTAACTGAACTGCAAAAAAATGCTGCTCTAAGCTGCGTGTTTTTTCCTCAAACATGTTTTCAGGTTCCATTGTTCTTATCTCAAAGTGTTGCCAGGCAATAGTGCAACATTTTCTACCCTATCAAGTGTAGTGTTAAATGGCAAGCTTATTTTCGTAAATTAAAGTTTAATAAGTTTATTGTATTATATGTACTAATTATGAAAACGAAAACAAACAACAGCTGATTTATAATAGGATGCCATTTATTTTTCTTCTATCACTTTGAGCATTGTTGCAGGGTGTCATGAAAAATTTGCACACTGTTGCTATAAAATAAGGCAAAATTTTCATCGAGAAAACAAAACGTTATTAAATATACCCTCTCTATTAACTTTTAGCAATTTTTTTAATGTTTTTATTAATTTCAATTAATTTCTCGCAAACAGCAAGTGGAGCGTCGCAATGGCTGGATAAATGTTGGTGATTTACAAGGTGCTGTACATTTTAAAATTGTGAAATACGAAAGGATTAAGTTCCTAGTGATCGCATTAAAAGACTCGATTGAAATTTATGCATGGGCTCCCAAGCCATATCACAAATTTATGGCATTTAAGGTATGCTATATTGAGCGCTAAAACTTATGAACAATTAAATTACTAAAATACAACATATATCTTTTCTTTCTTCTGCCCTCTCTATTTTTAGAATTTCGGCGATTTAGAGCATCGTCCGTTATTAGTTGATCTCACCATAGAGGATCAATCACGTCTTAAAGTGATTTATGGTTCTGCCGAGGGTTTCCACGCTGTGGACTTGGACTCCGCTGAAGTATACGATATTTATCTTCCTAAACATGTAAGTCGAACATGTCTGCAAACATTTTTTTGTTAATCTGTGCCTTACTGATTTATTTTGTTCTTTTTTCATATACAGACTCATGATGCAATCATTCCGCATTGTATAGTGGCGCTTCCAAATTCGAATGGCATGCAGCTCTTGCTCTGCTACGACAATGAAGGTGTCTATGTAAATACGGTTGGACGAGTTTCAAAGAATATTGTTTTGCAGGTATTTACTAACAATTTTTATGTATATTTCAAATATTTTATATAATATATTTGTATATAGTATTATATAAAAAGATTTGTTTATTATATTTCTCGTATTTATTCACTATTCACTTTCGCAGTGGGGTGAAATGCCGACATCCGTGGCCTACATCGGCACAGGACAAATCATGGGCTGGGGCAATAAAGCAATAGAAGTGAGTATTAAGCTTTCAACTCATTTGTCTCAAAGTCTCTAATCCGAATTATATTTACTTTACTATTCCTTCCCAACAGATTCGTTCAGTTGAAAGCGGTCATTTGGACGGTGTGTTTATGCACAAAAAAGCACAGCGCTTGAAATTCTTGTGCGAACGCAATGACAAGGTGTTCTTTAGTAGTGCCAAAGGTGCATCATCATGTCAAATATACTTCATGACACTCAACAAGCCAGGCATGGCCAATTGGTAATCAGTCAGAGAATTCAAAGGATTCGAAGTGATATATTGCGCAACGTAGAAGCACATACGATTTATATATGGAGCGTAGAGAGCATAGAGTGAAGAAATTTAATTGAAAACAGAAAACAAAACATTGAAATTATAACGATAACGCTGATTGATTACGACACAATCGAACGTTTTGTTTCTCCTAATTATAAGAGAATTTTAAATTAATAATATATAAATATATATATATATATAAATAATAAAAACACAATAACGTGACAGATAAAACAAAAATAAAATAAAATGCTTAATGCTGGATATGAAATGAAAATAAAAACACACACACATACATACACTTGAAAAACATTAGCAGACTTGTGACGCAAAAGAGTTTTGAAAATGTTTTGCAATGAATTGCCAGCTATTTAATTTGGAAATATATATGCCAAAACCTGGAAAGCAATGGAAAGTGGAACGGATGTGCGTGTACCCTTGGACGGTACGCTTGAAATATATATCGAAAAGTAAATGGAAATGGATTTGCGCTAGCAAAAACTAACCGTTATGCAGCACGCTGTCGACATGTATTTTAATATGTAATTTAGTTGTGTTATGGAAATTTATATAGAGAACAAAAGAAACATAAGCATGGAAATGAATTATCGCAATGAAATTGATTTAAAAAATATATAAAATTAAAACGCAGACGAGATTTGCATTGAAATATGGTTAGACACAGACAAAAGTGAATGCACAGCGTGTGCGAAGAAGAACTTTTTTTGAGTTTATAATTTCAAAATTTATTATTTTTAGAGAGAGTTGTCAAAAAAATTTAATTATTTTTGTTAAAACTTCTGTAAAAAAATATATTTTGCTAGTTTTTAACATTACATTTAGTGAGGTTGTGTTTTCAAACATTTAAAAACTATTGAAACTTGTGTAAAATAAAAAAATTATTATTTTTGCTTACTTTTGACCTTACATTTTGTAGTTATTTTTAACTTTAGGAAGGTTATGTTCATCAAAAATTTAATAATTATCAAAAGTTATGTAAAATTAAAAAAAAGATATAAATACTTAAATTTATTTTCATTTTAAGATTATGTTCTTCAAAAATTAATTTTGCTGCTTCTTGAAGTAAAGCGGTAATCTTTTTAGTTTTTGATTTTGTGTTAACTTTGATTTTAGTAAGGTTATGTTCTTCAAATATTAATTTTGCTGTTACTTGAAGTAAAGCAGTAATTTCTTATTTTTTGTTTTTGAGTTAACTTTTTAATTTTTGTAAGGTTATGTTATGCGTTGCTTACGAGCCCCACCAGATCAACCTAACCTGCGTTGAAAATAATATATTTTGCCGTTTCTGTTTTTTTTTTCTTTTTTGTTCACTCTCATTTAGTAAGGTTATGTTCAAAATAATTTTCAATTGATATTTAATGATTAATACGCGATATATAAATATTATTAAAACATAAAACAAAATTCAAAGTTCTTTGTTGCATACGCTGTGCGTCACTTGTTTAGTGTAACAAGTAATGTAAAAAAATTTATTTTATTTTCGATGCTCATGACAGTGTAAAAAAATTATAATTTTGTCATTTTGCTAAATTTCGCGGCACCATTGTCCGTTTGGAAGCTGTTTTAGTAAAGTATTTTATTTGGAATATTTAAAAATATGTTATTTATGTGAGCATTACTCACAGTGAGTGCCAATTTTTTGTTATATTTGAACAAATTGCACGTTTCGACAATTTTTTAAGCGCCATGTTTTAGAAAACTGCGCGAAATTCGCGACTAGCGGTGTATCACGTGCTACATTGATAAAAATGGAAAAAGATAAATGCCTGAAAGTGACGCGAAATGCAAACAATGAGGGAAAAGAGATATAGCGAATGTTCCAAAGTGAATTATGAGCAATATATGTGCACAACGTGCGCGTTGTGTGTTAGAAAGGCGCAGCATACGAATTTGTAGAGCCCAGCTTGTAAAATTATGTTGACAAATTCAGTGCACAATGCGCACACACACATAAAAAGGCGGTTATGCCAACTGTATTCGATTTTTTGTTTTTCAACATTGATTTTTTAAAGCAAATAAATTTTGCACACATGTATGTTTTTTATTGAAATCGTAATTTTAAGCTAAGCCAATTTGTCCTTGCAATAAACGAGAACCACAAATATCAAAAAAAAAAGATTAAATATATATTTATGTGAAAATGTACGAAAGCATTCGTATGCACTTTTTCTTATTTAACATATACTTACGTATGTATGATATGAGTATATAAATATTTCTTTTTGTAATGAATTTATTGCATACTATTAATTATATACACAAATACAATTTTTACTCTTTACATGAAAAGTAGTAGTTTATATTTTGGTTGCCCAACATAGCACCGCCGCACCCACGCTTGGGTTTATTTAGGTTTGTCTTGCTATGTAGTTGAGTATGTGTTGTAATAATTTTTTTGTTTAATTGAATTTTTTTTAATTTTTTTGTATTAATTTTTTTTGGTTTTTTTGTGCTTAATTTTTTTAAATTCTTTTATATTTTTTTGTGTTAAAATATATTTTTTTTATTTTATTTTCTTATTTCTTTATTTTTAATTTTTTATTTATTTTTTAT